>NC_083331.1:52625751-52939485 GCF_963455315.2 Globicephala melas
AACATCCACTTGTTGGGGAAATATTGGGTAAACTATGGAATATTATATAAAACCATTAAAATACTACATATGATTGCTCAGAAACCTTTAAAAGGTATTTAAAATAGGTCAAAGGCAAAAGTAAAGCATTAATTTTGTATGCACTACAATAATAGCTACTACTTTTGAGCACTTACTATGTGCCAAATTATAATCTAAAAGTATCACATGCATTAAGTCATTTAAACCTAATAACTAATCTGTGAGGATGGTGTTATCATCTCCAGTATGTCAAAGAGAAATCTGGAGATAACGGTGTTTCTCCCAAGGTCATACAGTTACTGAGAGCATGAGACAGGACTCCAACCCATGCCTGGTTCTAAACCCAAATTATTAACCACAGTGTTAATGCTACCTCCATAATTAAATGATCCATAATTAAACTAATGCAAAATGAAAATATATGTGGATAAAGGAAAAATATTACTGAAGAGGAATCAGAACAACACGGAAGTAGAATGAAGGTAGACCATGGTTTAGACTTATTAATTTATTTTGTTTCTACTCTGTAAAAGGTCCTATGCTAAATGCTATAATAAGAGAGTTCTTTGGTAAGAGTTTCATTCAACCCTTCCTAGAGTGTTAAATTAATTTTTGTGGTCTTTTCCAGATGTTTGGTTTAGAGATATTAAAATATCTTATAATCAATATTGTTCATATGTGACTAGCCATATCTAGTTGAAATTTATACATCAGGGTCATAGAGACTTTCACCCACACAGTAAGAAATTACGATGACATAAAAATAGTGAAGTATAAACAAAATATAATAGGGATGAAATTATTCCTCTAGCTCTTAAAAAAAAAAATTTAAGTTTATCATGTATGTGTTAAAGTGGTGAGCATTTCATACCATAATTTAACTCCTTTGAACTAAAATGGGATTAAACATTGTAAAGAGATTAGTGTGCATTCAAATTTTCACGTTAGATTTAACCACTCAGCATTTTAGGGGGTTGTAGCAAAAAGAAAGACCTTCTTTTCTTTAGGATAAGACTGTATAAAATTATACCGTTCAAATATTTCTTTAATCCATTTCATATGACCTACTAAAAATAAATCCCAAAGAAATACTGCAATAAATGATGTTGCATCCAACTTTTGCAAACCACAAACTGTCACTGTAATGTCACATTTCATTTTAACCCAATTTCAAGAATATAACCCTCCAATTCTTCAAGGTAATTTAAGCTGTATTCAACCCTAAAAGGTTTCAACTTTAGTTAACGCCATCTTCTTTGTTGCTTGAACATCACATACCTAAAATATTAGAAACAAATTAATGCAGTAAAGCAATGAGAGGTATTGTTATAAATGAAAGAGACATTTTCTCGTGCGACTCCTGGAAAACAAGGTTTTTGACTTTATAGAGATACCATTATGTATTGTTTTAATGAGCATCAAGAAATTACCAACTTAATGCCTGTAAAAACAAGTTAAAGCCTCTTTATAACAAATATTGAACGAGACTGTACATAGTACACATACAAATTTTCAAAACACTCATACTACCTACCATTTAAACAGCTCATGTGATTGAGTATTGTGAGCAAAGGAATTTTATCCATTGTTTCTAATACAATTTCAAATGGAATCATTTGAAACCTTGATTAAAAATGTATACTGGTATGGCAGGTAAAGTATTACGGAACAGAAATATGCTTTTTAAGACCCATTATACAAGTTTTGTTATTTGAGGAACAGAAAGGAACAAAATAACACATAGGTTTTAAAATAACATAAAGGTTTCTACAACGCCCATTCTTAATTTTCTCCTACCAAAAGGTTATATAAAGAAATAAAATTATCAAATGGAAGAACACACAGAGGCATCCATCAGCATTGTAAAAATCAATTTAAGAAGAGCAACTGCAGTTGTCTTTCCTGGGTTTTTAATTATGTGTTTGTTTGCCATGGTGGCCTAATTTAGTCAAGAAGATGAGCCAACATTAAAAGCTGGTAGGAGAGGTAAGTAATCCCCAGGGTGGGCTGCTTGTGCTCAAGAGTTTAAAAGCTACATGTACAGAGGCAGAAGCCAAGGCACATTTGAGAAGGGGGTCCACATGACAAACAGTGAAAGGCAAGCAAATCAAATTTTTCACAATTAGTTGAACAACAACTGTGACAGGTTTAGCGCTTAGCATTTTCATTTGTGTGCTCAAATTTGGTTATCTGTCCTCTTTTATGCAAATGCGATGTGACAGGAGAAGCTGGGAGCGCTGGAGCAGGCCAATCACTCACAACAGGGGCTAGGGCAGCTCGGCTGAGAGGCCGGGATTAAATGGACTGGATGCTGATGGATGAATGACAGGAAGCGCGCTGAAAGCCTCATGAACTGATTTAAAACTTCTAAGGGAGGATGCCAAGAATATAATAATGCTTTATGCCCCAGCCTAAACTGTCAAAAATAAAAAGATAAAAGAAGAATATAAATTGTACCAAATGAATATTATCAGCATTCATAATTTAACTAAACCCAACATGTTTATCCTACATTGGAAAATAGATAAGATTGGAAAGCTGTGTTCTTGTACCACAGGCTGTAGGACTGAAGCAAAGTTTAAAATTTTTAAAGCGAAGCACAATGGAAAGAAATCCGAGACATCGCAGCTTTTCTCTTAACAGGCTTCCATCTCCAAGGCAGAGGTCCTTTCTGTAGTTAATATAGTCAGTTCATCTTCAAGTGTGTCTCTGCAAAGAGGTTCAGGTTCAGGGTGGCACCTCCTTTGTGCTCAGAACCTTGGAGAACAATCACCAGCAAACAGGAGATTCTGAGGGACAATTTCCATGAATGTGAGGGTGTTTGACCTCTGTCCCAACCAGCACAAACAGTCTATGATTCTATGAAGCCAGAAGGGTTAAAAAACACTAGAGCTTGTTACCTAGTTTGCTTCGCTGAGGCTTTATAATTCTGTAGTCTCTAAAAGTTCTCAATAAAATGCTTTACAACACCAAATTTCTCAGAGGGTAGTGTCTGCTATCTGAAAACAGGAATATGAACTATTATCCTCAGCTCCTTTTAATATCTGATTTTACAATTTCTCTAATTACCACTACACACACACACACACACACACACACACACACACACACCTTTCTGGGAAGACATCACTGATTTTAGACAAAAAGACAGAAAACGGAGGACCTCCCTGGTGCCACAGTGGTTAAGAATCCACCTGCAGGGGACATGGGTTCGATCCCTGGTCTGGGAAGATCCCACATGCCGCAGAGCAACTAAGCCTGTGCACCACAACTACTGAGCCTGCACTCTAGAGCCCACGTGCTGCAACTACTGAGCCAGCATGCCGCAACTACTGAAGCCCAGGTGCCTAGAGCCCATCCTCCGCAACAAGAGAAGCCATCGCAATGAGAAGCCTGCACACCACAATGAAGAGTAGCCCCCGCTCGCCACAACTAGAGAAAGCCCGCGCACAGCAACGAAGACCCAATGCAGCCAAAAAAAAAAAAAAAAAGACAGAAAACACCCACACATATGTACTTTATGGCTAAATATATATATATATATTTATTAAAATATATATATAAAGGGGCAATGTAATCTTAAATCTTTTTATAAAAAGGGAGGATACCAAACAATACTTTATGAAGAGATGCAGAAAGTAAAGATAGTAACAAAGGCAAACCATGTATAAATGAATTACATAGCATGTGTTACATAGACAAAGGATTAATCTCCAAAATTTACAAGCAGCTCATGCAGCTCAGTATCATAAAAACAAGCAACCCAATCCAAAAATGGGCAGAAGGCCTAAATAGACATTTATCCAAAGAAGATACACAGATTGCCAACAAACAAATGAAAGGAAGCTCAACATCACTAATCATTAGAAAATTGCAAATCAAAACTACAATGAGGTATTGCCTCACACCAGTCAGAATGGCCATCATCAAAAAATCTACAAACAATAAATGCTGGAGTGAGCATTTATTTGCCCTGTTGGTGAGAATGTAAATTGATACAGCCACTATGGAGAGCAGTATGGAGGTTCCTTAAAAAACTCAAAATAGAACTACCATATGATCCAGCAATCCTTCTACTGGACATATACCCTGAGAAAACCATAATTCAAAAGGAGACATGAACCACAATGTTCACTGCAGCTCTCTTTGCAATAGCCAGGACATGGAAGCAACCTAAGTGTCCATCAGATGAATGGATAATGAAGATGTGGCACATATATAAAATGGGATATTACTCAGCCATAAAAACAAACAAAATTGAGTTATTTGTAGTGAGGTGGATGGACCTAGAGACTGTCATACGGAGTGAAGTAAGTCAGAAAGAGAAAAACAAATACCGTATGCTAACACATAAATAGGGAACCTAAAAAAAAAGTGCTTCTGAAGAACCTAGGGGCAGGACAGGAATAAAGACGCAGCCTTGAGGACATGGGGACAGGGAAGGGGAAGCTGGGACGAAGTGAGAGACTGGCATGGACATATATACATGACCAAATGTAAAATAGATAGCTAGTGGGAAGCAGCCGCATAGCACAGGGAGATCAGCTTGGTGCTTTGTGACCACCTAGAGGGGTGGGATAGGGAGGGTGGGAAGGAGACACAAGAGGGAGGAGATATGCGGATATATGTATATGTATAGCTGATTCACTTTGTTACAAAGCAGAAACACACCACTGTAAAGCAATTATACTCCAATAAAGATGTTAAAAAAAAAAGAAAACGCCCACATGTATGTACTTTATGGATATATATATATAGGGGCTACATATATATATATATATATATATATATATATATATAAAGGGGCAATGTAATCTTAAATTCTTTTTATAAAAAGGGAGGATACCAAACAATACAATACTTTATGAAGAGATGCAGAAAGTAAAGATAGTAACAAAGGCAAACCATGTTTAAATGAGTTACATAGTACTCATATTCAAGTAAATAAATACACAAATGTTAAAATATACTTTGTTACAGGCAACTGATACTATTAGCTAATAGATATCTTTGGCTCTGCAAGAAACTTTGACATAATTTGCTACCTTAGTCCATCTCTTAAAATCATCATTGCTTACCGCAGGATTAACTACTACAGAGAATGTCATAAAATTCAGAAAATAGTAACTGGTACACACATGTATTTAATGAAAAATCAAAATAAAAATACTGATTCCTGTGCAAAATACTTGAGCCTACTATGCTAATGAGAAAGAAATCTTTAAACCTAACTTTACAAGGCTAGAATATTACAAATGTAAATGCTTGTTACTAAAACCCGTTTAAATTTTTTATAGAAGTAAAAATACATATACAGAAAAGTGCACAAATCATAAGTGTATATATCAATGACATTTAACAAAGTAAACACACCTGTGTAACCACCATTCAGATTAAAAAAAAATGCAGCATTAACAATGCCGCATAAGCCCCCGATATGCCTCTTCTCAGTGATTAACCCCTTCAAATATAACCACTCTTCCGAATTTCGTCAGCATAGCTCGGTTTTGCCTGTTTTTGAAACTCATATAAATTGAATCTTACAAAGTCTACTTTTTGTGGTCTGGCTTCTTTTTTGGGGAGGTGGGAGTGCCTGACTACTTTACTCAATATTGTTTGTGGCATTTATCTGTGTTGTGTAACAGTAGTTTATACTTTCTCATTGCATAGTATTCTGTTGTATGCACAGCATATTCTTACCGTTGGATTGCTGCTGGGAACATTCTTGTACATTTGCTTTGGTGCACATGTATTTTAATTTCTATGGAGTCTAATACCTAGAAGCAGGATTCCTGGGTCACTGGGTGTACACATATATTTGAATACAACTCTTCAGCTTTAGTAGATCCTGCCTAACAGTCTTCTAAAGCAGAACAAAGCCCTTTTTATATAGTAAGGAAATTTCACTATGTCCTATGAAATTTTCTTTTAGGTTACCAAAAAAAAAAAAAAAACCCAAGAAAAAGAAATTGACTAAAATTAAATACACATGCCACACATGTAATTCTCAGCCAGAAAATAACGTGCCTGAGTTGAAATCTGAATGTTAATATTTGCTAACCCTGCCAATATCGTATATGACTTGCTGTGAAAAGAAAGAGTGGCAGTCCAAGCTGCAACTCTGATGCCGTCTGCTTAAGGAGTTCATTAAATGGACTGGAAACTGATCAGTTTGTTGAGTGACTTCCCAAAAGTGTGCTACGCAACTAAAGTTAGATATAGCTGCCCACAAATCCCAATTCTATGCTGCAGACACAGGACCCACTTTATTTCATTCAGAACATGAGCTACATTTTTTTGTTTTTATTTTTGGCTGCACTGGGTCTTAGGTGCTGTGTGCGGGCTTTCCCTAGTTGCAGCGAGTGGGGGCGACTCTTCGTTGCTGTGGGTGGGCTTCTCATTGCAGTGGCTTCTCTTGTTGCGGAACACGGGCTCCAGGTGCACAGGCTCAGTAGTTGTAGCTCGAGGGATCTAGAGTGCAGGCTCAGTAGTTGTGGCGCACGGGCTTAGTTGCTCTGCGGCATGTGGGATCTTCCCGGACCAGGGATCGAACCCGTGTCCCTTGCACTGGCAGGTGGATTCTTAACCACTGCACCACCAGGGAAGTCCATGAGCCACGTTTTTATTCATCTAACACATCTGATTTTATCCTTTTAAAACAACAAAAGACCTGTTGCACTTTCAATCTATAAATGTGCTTTTTCAGTGGGTAAATGGACAGAGTCCTCACAGTTCAGTGTCACAGCTCGTCTTGCACAGGAGAGGGCCTGGATAATACTATTAGCCAATCATTGCACGAGTAAGGCTCATCTGCTGCCCAAATGCGTACATGCAGCTTAAAAAGCAAATCCAATTGCTACTTACCAGGCGTGCCAACACATAGTCACAACTCAGAGCATCAGCAACCAAACCCTCTGAGCAACATTTAAGTCTATTTCGGGGAAATTTACAGTCTGGTCCACTCTCACTTCTCCCCAACAGTTTTCAATAGCTCCAAGGGAGAGGGAGCTGAGATCTCGAACTACTCCCTCTAAGGAAGCACCTGGTCTGAGAATTTCCCCACTTTACCCTGGAAACCATCACAGTCTACAGAGTAAATTTTTTCTATCGTTTTTTGCAAGTATTAAAAATGAAGGCTTTGGGCTTCCCTGGTGGCGCAGTGGTTGAGAGTACGCCTGCCAGTGGACAGGGGACATGAGTTCGTGCCCCGGTCCGGGAAGATCCAAAATGCCGCGGAGCGGCTGTACCCGTAAGCCATGGCTGCTGAGCCTGTGCGTCCGGAGCCTGTGCTCTGCAACGGGAGAGGCCACAGCAGTGAGGGGCCCGCGTACCGCAAAAAAAATAAAATAAAATAAAAAATGAAGGCTTCACCAACTAATACACAGTCAGCATGTCCCTCCATGGGTTCTACATAACCTTTCTTCTGGTGACTGAGTTCTCTTGTTCACCTGACTTTTGATGGTCATTCTCATAACTTAATACTTTATTTCACTGTCATATTCCAGCATGAGATACTGCTTCCATCTCTGTATTCCTGGAGATGCTAAGTCCTTTCCTGGGAGGCCCTTGGTTTAGGACAATCCCTTTCCAAATCCTTACACAAATTCCCTGATGAACCCCTCCAACCCCCAAGCCCCTTCTCATCCAGTGTGCCCTCTACCCTTCTCTCCGAGTCTCCAGTTTTGATCAGAATGGTTCTGTCATCTCTCCTTCCAAATTGTTCCCTGCGGTTGTCATCCAGAGATATTTAAACTTCCACCTAAATGCTTCATCCCTACTCTCCCAGGCAGCCCAAATTGCATTTCCAGGCCTACATGATTTGACAATATTTTCTTAAACAAGCAAGAATAATCACTAACAATTACAGTTCAATTTTCTAGACTCTAACTTAACCAAAAAAACCCCCCAAAATACAAATAATTTGTGGGAAGGAATTCTTTTTCAACAGTGCCAAAATACCTAAGCTACCCTGCTCCACCAGACAGATTTTTATTCGCCCTTTAACGTTCAGCTCAGATGTCATCTTCTGTGTGGAACCTGCAGGAACTCCTTCAGAAAAAGTTGGTCATTTCATTTTTTAAGCTTCACAAAACCATTATAGCATTTAACATATTGTATTGGAATTACCTGCTAGGATGTCTGCCTTCCCCACTGGGCCATGAACTCTACAAGAGCAAAGGCTGTGTCTATTCATCTTTCTATCCCCCAATTCAATTCAATTCAGCAAATATTCAACACCCACACTGTGACAATTTCAAAGTTGGTATTTAATATTTCATGCGATAATGAAAGCGTGAAGGGAGATAAGTTTACATTATTTTAAAACGCTTTCAAAAAAGTTCTGGCAGAAACTTCCTTTTTTATTTCTACTTCCAAAAGGAAAAATTGTGTTTTTCCAAAATCCATGTTTAGGTCAGGAAACCTCAAGATTTGTTTTTCCAGTTTGCTTTATGTTTGTAAATTAAATTTAAATGATGAATAACTTGAATTATATGGCATAGCACAAGTGGCCTTGGAGGTAAGCTAGTCTAGGGAGACAGCTAGTATCTGGCACTTACATTGCCGCTCTCCATATCCTGCACTCACAGCAGACAGCACTAATCGATCGTGGCACTCCTCATTAAGCCCAGACTCAGCCTTAGAATTTTCAACTCAGCTCTTAACAGGCTACTTTCTGGAGTTGGTGGTCAGGATGTATCCTGCTTATTCCTAGTCTGATTCATTTTCTTTTATCACAGATAAGCAAAGTCAGGTCCAGAGAGGTTAAATGACTGCCTAGGTCACAGAGTTAATTAGTAGTAGAGCCTGAACTGGAATGGAACCCTGGTCACCAAAGGCTCTTTCCACTAGAATACACGTTTTATTGTTATAGTCAGTTAATAAAAATGAACACTTCATAGAACATGTTAGTTTTGCTCATTTTATGCACATGTGCATGTTATGTATGATACGTACTAGTTTAGAACCTTCACTTATTACTTCTTAGCCGATGGTGTTATTAGTAAACCAATGTATCATAAAGACTTCCTTGGGATGTTATATCAAGACAGTCTTCCCTTAAAGCCATAGAGGCATAATTTTTCAAAAACTGACTGCAGCTAGGTCTAGCTCTCTGAGACAAATATTCCATTTTTTAAGTCAAAAAGTGAGGTACCTCTAAAAGTTTCCATAAAAAGTTATAAAGCACAAAATGATGCAATGAAAAAGAAGCACTCATCAGTTTAACTGTTTGGTATCCTTCTTATAGCTTCTTAGCATATCAAAGATGTATTTGAAAAAAATAGCTATGAAAATTAGAATATAAGCAAGACTTGTCATCTATAGTTCATTTAGTAATTTTCATTAACTTTCTCTGTATATTCACATTATCCTCTTCCATCCTGGTGTCACTGCCACCAGTACAAGCAGGTATCAGGTAGGATCCCAGAACTGTCTTAACAGTATTTTTAAACCGCTCAAATGCTGTGGTTATCCATTTTTATCACACACAAATGCTTATGTGTAAATGAATGTATGTAAAAGAAAACAAGAAATATATTAAGAAGTATGTGCAAGCCTCTGTTTTCGTTTCCAGAGCATAAGCTCAAAATTCTCCAAAGGCATAGATTTGTTTCTTCCCAGTGGGTCAGGAGGGGTATAACAAAGAAACAAAGAAAGTTGAAATGAATTAAAATCTCAGATGCCTTAGCCTCTTTTTCTTTGAGTACCATACTGAAAAATCCTCTCAAAGAATGAACACCCAGGATACCTCATTACCAGAAATAGAGAGGCAAATGAGAAAGGGTGTAAAGAAAAAGCAAACCCACAGCCTGAGAATAGATAAAAGGCGGCCAGCAAAGTTCTTGGACATGGAATCACACAAAGGTTAGCCATTTGAGGATCAGAAATGAAATGAACTATTACCAAAAACAATGATAGCCTTTGGGAAAAAGTGTCTGATTTTTGTAGACCAGGAAAAAGTAGTTGTAACTGACCTCTGGTTGATATTTGGGCAAAAAGTGTCCATTTATTTCAATGCATGACTTACAAGTGCTGCAAACATATGACAGTGGCCCTGTGGACATGCCTCTTCAAAGATCTGAGGTGTCAAAGCAAGGCATTAGCAATCCTATTTTTCCAACAATCCCTGGGAGAAATGGTGATGGCAGCTATGCTGTTATTTACCTACTGCCTCTCAGACTCAATCCAACCCCTCTATACTTGGCTTTGTAACGCTGGGTGTCTGCGAGCTACATTTCCCAGACTAACTGCCAATGGGAGGCACTACTGGGAGACTACCAGGGAAAGAAAGGAAGAAAAGAAGCTCCCACTTCCAGCTCTTGTGTGTATCCTTCCAGCATCTTTTATCACTTTCAGAATCAGCCATGTATGAACTCCTCAGAAGTCCAAGCAGCCCCTGTGAGCCAGCCCCTCTTCCATGACAGTTAACTGTCCCCTTCTATTCTTCACTCTTGAGAGAGCAACGACCCTCTCCGCCACTTTAAAACTGCTGTAACTAGCACTTCATTACCCATTTTTGTAAACTGTTTCATGAGTCTATCACTGGGAGACAAGAAGGCAACACAACTACATGCTAATATACTGTGATAACTGATTTTTGAATCATGGCATTTGGGGACTGGCGCTATTTAAGTAAACTGTGGTAACGGAAATTTGTCCACATCTTTTAACCTTGAATAATTTTGGAATTCCTCACCAAACTCTCAAGCCAGTTTCCCCCAAGACACAGAGCTCATAGGGAGTACCTGAAGCAGCCTTAATTCCTTGCAATACAAAAAGCTCAGCTATCACTATTCCACAGGCTCCATGCCCCTTTAATTTAGGGCTCCAGAGTATTTAGAAGCAGCTGGAGTAAAGAAGGGGAAATACCGAGACTTTTCCCAGGATTCCCTACAACTAAACCAGAGCAGATGAGAAGGTAAATCCAATTCACCTTCCCAGATGAGGCACTGGGAGTGGATGATGGAACTATCCTGCATCCATTTTCATTGACCTTCCTCTGGGCCTTCCTTTCCCCCAGACAGGGAGCTCATAGGCAGTGTTTTCCAACCCCCAAGTCTTTATAAACAATTACTAATCCATTGAGTCATTGCTATGCCCCAAATAAATCCTTACTTTTTGCGGTTTCATCAGATTTTCTCAATAGTTCAGTGAGAAAGGTGCTGTTTTTAGCTCCACTTTCCATATGAGGAGACAGATCTTTACTCCAATCATTTGCTGGAGGTCACACAATTACTAAACCCAGGTGCTTCCTCTCTCTACTTACCTTACGTTACTCATTTCTAGGAAGCAGTAGCAGGAGCCAAAGTTAACAACTCTTGCCCTGGGAAGATTTTCATTACTCCAGGCATCAAGACACAGCTTGAAAGAAATAAACAGTTCAGAGTTAAAAAAAAAAAAAAAAAAAGAAAAGAAAGAAAGAAAGAAAGAAAAGAAAAGAAAAACCCAAAATTTTCTTTTATTCCTGGAAAGCATAGACAAACACATTTTTCTTACACAGGGTCTTTTTAATTCTGGTGCCAGGCTTTGTTATTTCATCTTTCTTCCCTTGGTATTTTCCCTCTCCTCACTACCCCTTCCTACACGTTTATTATTAATAATTTCCCTTCTCTCTTTTCCAGAAAAGTCCAGAGCAGCCTAATCCATTTGGATGCTTATTATGAGCAAAGTACTTACATTTTGTAATGGACAATTACAATATTCCAGTTGTGTTTAGATTTGTGGGGATTGGTTGCAAATGACAACCAGCATCCCCCAGCACCTGACACCTGCCTCAGTAATGACCAAAAGCACTATCAAAACTGATTTAAAATACAGAATTTGGCTAGTTCCATGCATTTCTCTCTGCCACATTCCACTTGGGCCTTGGCGACCACATTCTAGCATACTCTCATCACTCTTCTCACAACTGCTCTGTCATCCCTTTCCACGGTGTACCCTGAAACACCTTATCAATTATAAACAAATTCCCTTACATTCTTAATCTCTTCCTTCCATTGACTCTTTTCCTTCAGTCTATAAAATGAGCTCATGTTTCTGCCATTCTAAAAAGAATCAACCACCACCTTTCCTTTACCCAGCAAGCTACCACACTGAATTTTGCCTTCCACTTTGAGTTTCCTACATTGTCTTCACCTAGCATCCCAGTTATTCGTTCCACATCAGCATGTCTTTTCCTTCCATTAAGCTACGTACAGACTTATGAATTGTCAATCCATCTTGACCTTACTTGACTTATTTGATTAAGCCCCCATTTGTGAAGTTCTCTCCTTCACTGGCTTTTGTGACATCACTTCAGTTTGGTCTTCTAGCAACTTTTTTCATCTACTTCATGGTTACCTCCTCCTCCAGTCCTTGCAAATAATGGAGTTCACCATCCTGTCTTCCCTCTTTGAATGCTATGTGTCCTTCACTGGGAAATCTCATTCTTATATATGGTTCCCAGCCCTGTATCTGCATCCCAGACTTCTCTCCTGGGCTTCAGATAGCAGACATCTGCCCACAGGTTATTTCCACTTTGATATGCTACAGGCCCTGAAGCTCAACATGTCAGAAATGAATTCAACTTCTTTCCTTTTTTACAAGCCAGTTCCCAATCCCACAACCAGTCAGCTTTACTGCTCAGCCCAGAAACCTGGGGTTTCTCTGCCCTTGTTATGCTCACTGTCCTCCCTGCCTCCAATTCACCCTCCTTACCACTGCAAAAATGATCTTTCAAAACTGCAAATATAATCATTTAACACTACCCTGCCCTCATCCCTGTCTTCCTTTCATTCCATCACCTTCTTTCTTATAAACTTTCAAACCTTTCAGTGGCAACACCACAGTATGAAGTTCAAAGTTCTTACCATGCTCTAAACCTTGTTTCTTTTCAGACTCCTTCTATCCTTCTATTTTCCTTAAAACCCTTTACATTCTAATTACTTCATGCTTTTGCCACTCCACTGACCGCTTATTTTCATTAATTGATATTTATGAAAACTACTTTTTCGCCTAAATATAAAAAAAGAGAGTAGAAAGGGCAAAAAAAGGATTCTGAGATAGCAAGATGTTTGTTTACCCACTGGCATGAGAGGTTTAGGGCAGGAAATAGAAGAGCTGTGTTCAAGAGAGACAGGCTCTGAGCAGATGCTATACACTGGATCCCAGGAACAAAGACTGACAGAGTTGGAGAAGGGTCATTGACTTTCTCACAGCTCAGTGCAGCTCTGGTGTCCTGGGTAGGGGAGAAGGACACTATGAGGGTTACCAGTAAAGCAGTGTTTTAACAGAGGCCACATAGTGATAGAGGCCTTCGTGAAGAGTCCAGATGATTCTGGTAAGGAAGAATGTGAGGGGACTAGTTAAGACTAGATATTTAGGAGATTCTCAGGTATAACTGAGAAAGATGGTAAAAGGGGGATGCTATACAGCAGTTACACAGGTGAGGGCTATGTAGCAAATGATATTCCTACTTGTAAAGAAAACTGGAGTCATTTGATGGGAACTCCTTTAATTCCATTACCAAACCTAAAATCATAATGAAATTTTCTTTCTCTCCTTGTCTCCAGTTAGTCCTCCAGTGGACGACTTGTGTGTATTACTACCTAGGAGCAGTCCTTCTAATTGTGCTTTGGATCTTTTCTCATCCCATCTTTTGGGCACTGTAAACTATCATTATTGTCTACTCTGTCTTCTAATTGGGACTCCTTTCTGCAGTGATTTAAAGATGATTAGGCCTCTGGCCTCCCTTTATCTCATCTGCCTTGCAAACTACTAATCTCTCTTCTACCCTTAAAAATCTTCTCAAAAAACTTGTCTATACTCTGTCTCCATATCCTTACCCTCATTTCACTCCTTAGCCTATACATTTTGTCTCCGATATCCATCATTAAAAAGCAAATAAGCAAAACAAAAAAAGACAAAAACACATTCCAGGGTTATCAATGACTTCCTTATCCTAAAATCCAATGGACATTTTCACATTTCATCTTACTTTACCTTGCAACATTTAAAACTGTTGATCATTTCCTTATAAAGCAAAGTGGGCTTTTTTTATTTTGGCCTCTATAACTCCCATTCCTGGGTTTTTTTCTACCTCTGTCATTGCCCCTTCTAATTTTCCTTTGCAGAATCTGTCCACATTATCTGGATTAAATGTAGAGTTCCTCACTCTATACTTGACCTCTAGGAATTTCATGCTGACAGATTAAGATTTCTGTAATAAGTAATTCTCAAATTGTGTATCTCTGCCTTGTAGCCACACTGGGTTTCTCTCATTCTTCAAATGCACATCTGGTCCCTCTATAGTACTTCTGTACAAAACTGTTCACTCCCTCAAGAATATGCTCCCCCATAGTAGACTGCTTAGCTCTCATCTCAAATGAAAGATCACTTGTTACGGGAAGCCTTTCCTAAGTCAGATCCATTTGCTTTATACTTTCATGAAACTCTGTTCCTTCAGAGCATTTAAAATTTTGCTTTTGTTCTGTTTCCTTCCCCTTTTGGATGATTTCAACCCTCCTGAACTATGGTAAAGGGCAGGAAGAGTGAGATAAGAATCAATTGTTTTACTCCTCACCCACCTTTTCATAGGTAGGTGAGCTGTGCTATTTCTCAGTCTGAAGTCCCTTTCAGGCAGCAATGCTGATGGGAAGAATTAACACGCAACATATATATAGAACTACTTCATTTACTGGCACTGGCTGTGGTGTAACCAGTGAGAGAAATAAGTCTGCAGTAATTCCCAAAGTTCTCAAGTGTGCAAACTCAATTCATTGCTTTTATACACCTCAAATACTTGTTCTCAAGACCTTTTTCTTTTCTTTTGGCTGCGCCACACGGCATGCGGGATCTTAGTTCCCCGACCAGGGGACCTGTGCCCCCTGCAATGGAAGTGCGGAGTCCTAACCATTGGACCACCAGGGAATTCCCAAAACCTCATTCTTTATGGGGGGCACACATCCAAGGCATTTCCCTAGATTGCACCCTAAAATGGGACTAGTTAGATGTTATTCTGCCTTTACTGTTTTTAAAATTAAACTTTTGATTTCGAGATAATTAAAATTCACATGCAGCTGTAAGAAATAACACAGAGGTCCCATTACCCTTTACCAAATTTCTGCTAATCCAATGGTAGTATCTTGCAAAACTATAGTACAATTATCACAACCAGTATGCTTACATTGATAGATGAGAACAGTTTCCATCACCATAAGGATCCCTCGTTTCCCTTTCACAGCCACATCTGCTTTCCTCCTACCGCCACCACCTCCATAATCCCTGGCAACTACTAGTCTGTTCATCTCTATAATTTTGTCATTTCAAGAATACTATATAAATGGAATTCACACAGTAGCTTTTTGGGGCTGGCTTATTTCATTCAGTGTAATCTCTGGAGATTCATCCCGGAGTGGCATGTATCAATAGTTTTTTTTTTTTTTTTACTGCTGAGTAGTATTTTCATGGAACGGATGTTATCAGTAACCATTCACCCATTGAATGCTGTGGATTATTTCCAGTTTTTTACTATTATGAATAAAGCTTCTATGAGAATGTGTACAGGTATTTGCGTGAAAATAAGTTAAATGCCCAGGAGTATAACTGCTAGTTCATATGATAGTTGTATGTTGGGCTATTTAAGAAACTGCCACACTGTTTTCCAGAGTTGCTATCCAATTCTCACCAGCAATGTACTGAGTATTTGTGATCCAGTTTCTCTGCATCCTTGACAGCATTTAGTGTTGTCACTGTTTTACTTTGGCCATTCTGATAGGTATGTAGTGATGTCACATTGTGGTTTTAATTTTCTCATTTCCCTAATGGCAAAGAATGTTGAATATCTTTTCACAAGCTTATTTGTCATCTGAATGTCATCTTTGAGGAAATGTCTCTATGTCTTTTGCCTATATTCTAATTGGATTGCTGGCTTTTTCATTGTTTTGCTTTGAGTTAATGATACAATCTAGATACCAATCCTGACACATACTAGAAATGTGGTTTGCAAGTACTTTCTTCCACTTTGTAGCTTATCTCTTTGTCCTTTTAACAGATTCTTTCACAGAGCAGAAGTTTTAAATTTTGATGAAGTTCAATCTATCATACTTCTATGGATTAAGCTTTTGGTATCTAGTCTTAAGAACTTTTTTGCCTAGCCCTAGGTTCCAAAGATTTTTCCGGATGCTTTGTTCTTCCTAAAAGTTATAGCTTTATATTTAAGTCCATGATCCATTTTGAGTTGAGTAAGGTGTGAGATTTAGGTCAGGGTTCATTTTGTTTTTGCCGAGGGATGACCAATCGTTCCAGGATTGTTTGTTGAAAAGGCAATTATTTCCTCCATTCAACTGTTTTTGCACCTTGTTAAAAATCAGTTGGGCACACTCATGTGGGTCTACTTCTGTGATCTCTATATGTCTATCCCTCCCATCAAGAACACAGTCCTGATTACTATAGTTATAAGTCTTGAAATTGGATAATTTCACCCACTTGATTCTTCTTTTAAAAAAATCATTTTAGTTATTCTAGTTCTTTTTGGCCTTTCCATATAAATTCTTGTATGATCTTGTATCTACCAAAAAGAAAATTACTTATGTCAAACCTGTGTATCAGTCTGGGGAGAAGTGACACACTTACTACATTGGGTTCTCCGACCCATGAGTCTCTCCATTTACTTAGGTCTCCTTTTCTTTTTTTTTTAATCAGCATTTTGTAGTTTTCAGCATACAAGTCCTGTACACAGTTTTTTAGATTTACACACAAGTATGTCACTTTTTCGCTTATTATAATTGGCACTGTATTTTTAATTTCAGCCTCCAGGTGTTCAGAGCTAGTATATAGAAATGCAATTGATTTTTCTAAGTTTATAGTTTGCAGTATGCCATAGTTGGGACTGCACACAGGAAGGCCCTAATTGTTCACATTTGGAATGTTCCCAGGTCCAAGTGGGTAAGGGCAGTCACAGGCAGGTTACATACATAGCAGTAAAAATCTTGGGACACTGAGTCTGGACATTAGGTCTGAGTGGCGTGGCTTACGGCTTTATGTGATAAGTTGTGCTGAGGTGCTCTTGTGGCAGATAAGAGGGAGTTATTGGGGTGGGGGGCAATGTAACTCGCTCAGGTTGCTATCATCATCCCTTCCTTAAGTGGATCCCCATGAGAAACACAAGCAGGACCTTGAATAGATGTGCCCTGGATACATGTTTTTCTATGAAATTTTCATGTCTTTTGATGCTCCATAAAGCTTATCAGTCGAGGAGAAAAATAAAAATAAAAAGTACTACTTGCTTCCAGGCTGCTTCAGTCAGAATTTTCACAAATGCAGGACTAAATCTATAATCCATTCTCCTCTTCCCATCCTTGGCACCTTATATGGCTCTATTCTTTTGTGAGCACTCCCAATCTGGGGATTCTCTCTTTTTTCACTGGAAACCTTGACAAAACAAAATTTTAACGACCTACTCCTTTTGGGTTGACCAAAAAATGGTTGGTTAGGATTATATTACATTAGTATATGCAGTTTTCATCCATTTAATATTATAAATATGATGTATGTGAGGGCTGTCATGACTAATAATCAGCTCAGTATTCAATATTTTTGTCAAAGAGTTACCTGTTTGGTTTCTATGTAAATTCTTACCTCATTCAGACATGACAATTGTTAAATGCCAGAGATCTTCCTTTTTATCATCATTCTTTAATTTCTGTTAACTCTGAATATCAACTTGATAAGAAAAAAAATATGAAGTTGGCATATTATCCAGTTATTTATCCCCCAAAAAACCCTAAGCAACAACAAATACTGCATTAAACTTAGTACAAATTTGAAAGCTATCCAACTCCAAACTTGCAGACGGCTATAACTTCTAAGTATTTCTTCCTAACACTGACTTCTAATAAAAAATACAGGATTGTCTACGAAGTTTTAAATCACAGATGTTATTTTTTTTAAATAATGGGTTGGTAATGTCCCTGAAAATTCTGATTTAAATGAGATCTTAGGGACAAATGTCATTTTAAGATTAAAACACGGTTCAAAATGTGAAAGACTTTAAAGGCTTACATTTTTGTGTGTAATTTGTACTATATATAGGTATATATCTCTATATATAATTCTTTTTAATAATTTTACCAAGTATCATTATTTATTAACCAAAGTCCTCTATTTTAAGCCAGAGACTTCTACTATTTCATAACCAGATCTCTTTAACTAGATTTTTATCAAAACTTATATACTGAGATGATAATGTATTTTCTTGTAGAAGCAGTGGAAGACAGGTTATTACCAAACTTATTTAACCCAAGTTATAGATGATGGAAGGGATATCTGCAATGAAAAACAAACACAAAAAACAAATATTGCAATATTTATCATTCAATAAAAATAAATATGAAATGAACATGCTGAATGCTGGAAAAGTATATCAAATTAGATCAGGAGAAGAAATGTTCAGATGAAAACTGAAAATTATGGAGGGAAGTTCCAAAAACTTTCATTGGCCTTGGAAGTTGACAGTATAAGCACTTTATGTTTCTACTTGTGCAGTGCCCAAGGGCTGCAAGTTTTCCTTTCTATTCTATGTTACTATAATTGATGCAAAATGCAAGACAATTTTAAAAAGTTAACAACTGCTTTTAGTAAGACTATTTTATTTTAAAATTTTTCAAAATATAAAAATAATAAACATTATGGATATTTAACAAACAAAACATAATTCAACTATAAATAATAAAAATGTTGACAACCTCACATAAACACGTAATACTATAAACATTCTAAGCATACAAGAGTAGTTTTCTAGTTCAAGTTTTACCATTTTCAGTTCAAGTTTTATTATCACTTTAAAAAATAAACAAAAAAAGCTGCTACAGCTTAACCAATTACTTTCGCTCCACTCAAAGAGCAGGGAATTTTTCCCCCATGCCAACACACATTCGTGAAATGGGATACTTATGGGCACAGGTATTAAAAACTGGAACAATCCAGTCTCCAGACAAGAAAGAACTCCTTTGGTGTTTTTCGGTTCAACAATCCACAGAAATTGAGTTAGACTAAACCACTATTAAAGGAAATCTTGTGCCAGACATGTTGTGAAGTAACATCATACCCAAAACAGGTTCAGGATTCTGAGAATCAAAAGTAAACATCTATGAATGCTTTGCTGATACTTAAAAATTGTATCTTAAGAACATTCACTAAGGTGCTGGAATGAAGTCTTGCAGATGTAGAAAACAATCTGCACATCAACACAAAACTTGTACAATGTAAATAATACATCTCTTTAGAACTTATCAAATGTTCTATAAATATTTAAGAATTACCCTGCCTCCTGTTGAGTAAAAGACAGATGGGAATTTAAAGCAGAACAGGATTACACCATATTTTAGGACTAGAAAAGTTTTCCATTTGAAATGTGGGAAAACTGAGCCATGCTGAATGTATCATTTTCTTTATTCTAGTCATATTAACACACCACTCCTTTTATCAAAAGAGCTAATGAAAAACTGAAGAAACTATTTTCTTTTGGGGAAGCTGGACACAAATTAGTATAATGTCATTCTCCATCTTATCTTTAAATTATGGGATGTTTCTAATTGGCTGGGCTCTTTACCTGACTCACCGCAGACCACTTTTATAATTATGCTGCTAGATTAGATTAAGTTATAAGCAATCATAGATTTAAGCCTAGCAAAGTCTAGATAACAGGTTGAAAATGATATTGAAAGGTTTTGTAGCACCAATGACTTTTTCCTAAGACACTTGAGGGGCTGCATCACTTTAAAGTATTATTTATCTTGTAAACAAGACCAAAAATATTCAATTGATCTGTATTTTGAGCACAAATATTTATAAACTCTATTAAAAAAAAACAAATATAGCATGACTAGGGCAGCTGATAGTGTAAAATCTAAGTATATTGAAAAATATAAAGATATATAAAAGGCTTCCATAATGCAATCATGCAGAGGTAAACTGCTTCACTCAATTACACAAAAGTGATTCTGTACAGTTATCTACACATAGCTCCGTAAGAATCCTCTTCAGGAAAATGAAATAATGAAAATCCCTATTTTTAATTAATAAACATATGGGAACTCAAATATGTACCTGACCTACCAGATCTCACAGCAATTTTCAGAAAGTACAATGATCTCAATGAGAATTAAATCATCTCGACTTCTGATTCCCAATGGCATGTTCAATTTAGTTTGTTTTTAATTTAAAAGCAAGGGGGGGGGGAGGAAGATGACAAAATAAAATTGAGAGCGGTGGGATATGATCCACATCTATTAACCAACCAAAACTGTTAACAGCAAGTATGGTCCCTTCAGAGAATGTTTTTTGGGTTTTTCGCCCAGCAGGTTAGAACTATTCTATTACACAGGCAGAGAATCTTTCCTTAAAAAGAAAAAACTACTGAACTAATCTGGGAAAATATTTGTGAACTCCCAGCAACTATATGTTTGTTCATAAATGTGAACTAAAAGAGAAGTCCAATTTTTAAAATGCCCTGTAGGCTATAAGGTCATAATTATGTTAACAAGACCTTCCTTTAAACCAAGCCTACATTAACCATGCTGTCTCCAACTAACGTGGATCAAAATAGATAACTTACATTATGTCTGACGGGTTCATTCTTTTTTTCATGAAGACAAATGCAATGCATACTCAAGAAAAAGTGCTTGCAGAATAGTTAACTTTGCACAAAAAGGTGAAAATATGAGCATGGCTGAATGAAACTAAAAAAAAACACAAAAAACAAGGGAGAAAAGAATCAAGTATAATTTGGACTTTTCTAAAGGAGTTGCTATCAAGTGTAACTTCCGACTTCTCAAATGCTAATGAGAATCTATGAAGGAATACTAAGAAATTAGTTTTCTGAAAACTTTATGGTGCCCATTATAAAGAGGGTATTTTGGGTGAATATTTAGAATAAAATTTAATCACACTCTTTATAAATAATTCCAAGCCATATTGCTTATAAATAAATGATACGGACATACACCTTTTAAGGCAGGGAAACTATAGTTTTAACAATGCTAGACACACAACACTATTTCCCCTTGCTTTTAAAATTGTCTTTGATATCTTGGTTGCAACTGAGGAAAATAAGGAAAAACTGTGTAAATTAGACATTTAATAGATATTTCTCAATATCTACAATCCACAGATCATTTTATACTACTTTAAAAGAAAGAAAATTATTTTCCTTGTTTACTTTGAAGAGTTAAGAGTTTTTTAAAAATTATTTGGGTAAGTGGCCTTGGCAGTGACTTCAATAAGTATATTTAGAAGAAACAGGCAAGTTATCACCATGTGAAAAAAGTATTTTACTAATTGTTCAAAATTGTTTTAAGTGACTATCCTAACTCCAGAAATGTATCCTAAAAACCCAGGAAAATTAAAGCCAAACCGAGGTTTAACTTTTTAATCATTTTCATCATTCTAAGTTGTTCATGCTAATGAACATAGTATCATGGCTTTACAGACTTCCTAGACACAATTTCAATTTGGCTGAGACTGAAAACTTATCTCAGGTTAGGAAAACCAAGAGGATTTTCTTTTTTTTCCTTCTTAGACTGTTTAAAAATAAATGGCTATAAAGGGGAGAAAACATTTAAGAATAAGGTCAGACAAAGCACACAATCAGATTTACTTCTGGACTCAGATGTACCCTCAAAGAACTGTAAAGATAAAATGCTAATTATGGTACATGTAAACATCTATTCAAAATGATAAAGGGCAAACATAAAACGATAGTATCATATTATTATAACAGTCGTCTCCAGACAGGAACAGGTCTTGCTGTTGTAGTCACAAAGCTAAATTCAGGCAATGATGATCTCTCTCTGCTGGAAAAAGAGAAGACTATTAAAAAAAACTGTGAAAACAGTAAATAAATCTAAAAACTGAATCATACCATACACTGAACTCTAATTTTTTTTAACATTAAATAAAATCTGAGAAAGGAATCAAAATGAAAGTTCCAGACAAATTTCACAAAGATCAGCCTTGGGTTAAAATGATTTAACAAAACTTCTCTGCATCATGCTTCACTGAAACATTAAGCTGCAAAGATCACAGCTCTGCAACATGGTTACGATCTACAATTTTTGATTAGGAAATGTCATAACTGACCACATAGTAAATTTTTATCAGTGTGGGTTGGCAAAGTAGTAATTTTAAGAAATCACGAACAAATTCCAAAATATTGATATAAAATAAAAGCAAGAACAATTGTCTTAAGTTTCCCAAGGACTTCATTTCCTTAAACTCCATGTGATAACCATTTCATTCTTCAATCACAATATATGACATAAAATACTATACTAAGCATAATGATTAACAACAAAAGTAAATAAAAAGGAACATATCAAAATGAGACACTGCTTCGTATACAAAGGAAGACTAACTTGGATGATTGGGAAGATGAGAGGATGGATGAAGTAAAGTGACAGGGAGGGAGGGATGAGGAAGAAGCAAATATAATAAATTGATACAAAAAAGTAAAATAAAAATGCTTTTAATTATACTAAGTAATGAGTACATAATACTGATAAACTGTAAGAAAGTTATTAACCAAATTAGGAATTTTTCTACTGAACAAGTATGAAATTTTTCTTTGAACAAGTTTTCATTAGAAATTACTGAGTATGTCAGTCATGTTCACCAAGGTTTCTTCCTTTCTTAGGTCTTTTAGATAGCTATTTTGGAAGATAATCTGCTGTCATCTGATAGGTATACAATGATCAGAGAGAAAAAATCTACTCTTCTCTAAAAGCCTGTATGCTGTATACATACCTCGGAGCAACTAGCCAGTTCAAGAAGTTAACAAGAACAAGGTAGTTCCTGAGATCTGGGAAAAGGAAATTTTCTTTCTGCCTTACAGATACTGTATGCTGACAATTTATTCCTAGATTACATTTCTGCTTTAATTATATGGTTTTGGAAGAATGAGAAAAGCCCTGCAAAAGACCAAAAGGTGAACTAACCTAATAAGCCAGAATTTTATGCAGGACATTTTTGTTTTAAAAGGCTAAAAGACTTCTTGTAAGGGAAGAAAAAAGAAAATCTTACAAATATTTACATAAATTCTGGAAGGACTAAAACTGATTTTCTATAATTAGTTCACACTATAGGTAAGGGGAAAAAAGAAAGAAAATATAGACTGATAAAGTTTGTATAATATTCTACAATAGCCATTGATATTTCAACATACCAAACAAGCAACTGTTTGCCTTCTTTTTGTAACCCTTAGAGCCAGTGATTAGTGTTCCAAGTAAGACTGAAAATACAGTCCCCATAAAACAGTTCTAGTAACAAGAAATTTCCTTCAGTTAAGCTCAGCCATACTTTCTACAGGCAATCAGCTAAAACAGTGAAGTCTTATCTTTATAGTAAACTACTGTTTGATACATTTGATTATATTACAAAATAAAACAAGAGCTATGGAATACTCTCCCATTCATGCAACATGATTTCATTAAATGCTTGAGTACTGGTTAAATACTAAAATTAATTTTTAAATGTTACAATTATCCAATAACAGTTAAAGCAACACTGCTTACGTAGAGACATAAAATATTGAGTGAAGTACGTAAAATGACAACTCAACCATCCCTTGAGGTAATCCTAATCAATCTTTTAAACCAATGATACATAATTTCCTTCAATTTTTTCCTGGAAAAAGTAGCTACCTACGTCTCAATCCCTTTTTCACTCCCACCTCAGCCCAGATCTATACTACAGCAAAGAACTTGTTAGAACTGCAAAATTTAAAAGCGTGTATCAAGTTTTAGGTAGCATACTGTAATAAGAAAGAGTTTTAAACTTTAAGTTTGGAAGTGAAAGGAAAGTTACAAGCAAGAAGAAAAAGTGTGAATACAGAAGTTAATCTACACTTCCCAGGTTAAAAGGAATTTGGGTAGCAAAGGCAAACATTTGGGAACACTATATACAAAACTGTACCAAGACACACTGTATGAATTATCATAACCAAATCTAAGTTGTTTCCACTGATAAGATGATAGAAACAGCAACAGCAACAACAGGTAGGGAGAATTGATATAGATATGTTAAATTGTTTTAGATCAAACACTAATATACTACCAGGGAAACTAAAGACATGGAACGGACCTCAGAGATCATCTAGTCCAACCCCTTTCATTTTACAGACAAGGAAACAACCCTGGATAAGTTAAGAGACTTGTCTAAGGCCAGAGAGTCAAATCACAGAGCTAGGGACCAAAAGCTAAATCTCTTAACCCTTGTCCAGTACTCTACACTAGCTCATCTTTGGATATAAAAAATTAACCGGGATGGACTAGATTAGTGGCTCTTGACATTTCTATTCTTACACACTGATAGAAACCAAAAGGCGATTTTACTCCTGAATGGACAACATTTAAAACTCCAAAATTTTAATAGCCTACTAATTGTTATGGAAATTCCACTAAGACTACTTGTATATTCCTCCATCAGTATTTGTAACCCCCACTGGTGCAATACTTAACAGTATCAATTGTTTACTAAGACGGTCCCAATGACTGAGAAGACCTTCAAGAGAGATTTTTAGAAAATTGATAAGAATTAACAAGGGAGGTAATTGTCACTCCATTGTTGGAGATTTAAATATGCATTCATCCATTAATTCATCCAACAAACAACTGAATGCCCACTATGAGCCAGGCTTTATGATAATAACTAGAGATAAAAAGATGAATAAGACATGGTCCCCTTCCTAGAGGAGCTTGTAATCTAGTGGGGAAGACAGACATATAAACCAGATAAATTATATTACAACATAAGTACTGTAACAGAGATATGAACAAAGTGCTGTGTTAAAAGGGATGGTTAAGCTATGAACTGGCTAATGACCAAGAAGTCTACTAATTTTGTGTAACAACTACCACATTTATTGTGAACACAATCTCATGCCCAATCAATAATTAGGAAGGAGGTAGCAATGTAGAGGTTTAAAAAAAAGTTGGCACTGAAATCAGAATGCCTGCAATTCAAATTTAGTCCTTCTACTTACTAGCTGTCACTTTGGGCAAGTCATTTCATCTCTATTAGCCTAAGTTTCCTTATCTGTAAAATGGGAATTAACAACTACTTCAAAGGGATATTTTAAGTTTTAAATGAGAACACATGAAAGTACATGTAGAGTACTAGTATTTATAAACATATGCATTAATCTGAAAAAAATCCAATAGCAATTTCATACTATGTAATATTTATAATTAAAATCATATTAATGATAATAAAAATATAATTATGGACCTAATGATTGTTGCTAATATTTAATCCCCATACTGCAGGACCCTATCAAAACATACTTGTCTTCTGATTCATTCAAAGCAACATGGTGTAAAACCTTTTAATTTTAGGTTACTACAGAATTTAAGATTAGGGAAAGTGATTAGCTATTTATGGGTTTAAGTAAATAGTATGTGATTTCAGTTACATTATAAGGGAATTTTACAATAATTGCAAAACATCATGCTAAAATTTACTAATCATATTATAAAGCCAAAAATCAGCATGGAGATTTAACTGGCCTTTGCAAGATTTTCTTTCTTTATAATACCTGTTTGGTGTAAAGAGAAGAAACGTGAGCCTCTGCCAATTTGGCATCTTTCACGACTACTAAAAAGAAAAGAAAACAAACTTACCTAATGAATCAGAATAGCACATAGTCAACATACAAGAGACTACATCAAAATATATCACAGCTCTAAGTAGAGTAAAGAAGTTTCAAGTAAAGTCACTATTTTGACAAAAGAAATCTGATAGTGAAATTTTAAATATAAACATGTGCATCAACTGCAAGCCAAAACATTCCTATGAAATATAATACCATCAAGAATATATATACAACTTTAACCCTAAGTGTGGGAAGAAAAGGAAAAGAGGAATAGCATCCACTAGCTATCCACTGGCAAAAGACCATGGTGGTGAAATTACAGTCTGTGATTGTGAGGACCCCAGTATGGGAAGAAAGTAATTTTTTTTTATGTGACTTTTAATATAATCACTATATTCTCAGGAGGGGTAGAAACACTTGCAACCAAAA
This sequence comes from Globicephala melas, assembly GCF_963455315.2. Lineage (NCBI taxonomy): Eukaryota > Metazoa > Chordata > Mammalia > Artiodactyla > Delphinidae > Globicephala > Globicephala melas. The sequence continues at coordinate 52,651,826 of NC_083331.1, forward strand.
GGATAAACTGTAAAAGATAAATATGTAATCTTCCACCCTCCATTCTACAAAGAATGCATTTATTTCCTGGAAACTGCTGTATCAACTTTCAATGATCATGTTCACTTGTCAGAGAAAGCCACTTAAAAATCACAATATTGTTGCAAATGTCAAAGATTTTTTATACAAGTATAGGAAATGCACACTTAAAATATCAGACTGGAACACTTACCAAACAGTGTTTTCCTAAAGTAGTATCTATAGTACATTTCTTTATTCATACATCTTCAAATGGTCAAGTTTTCTTTCATACATCCAAAATGTAATGTGATGTTTTCTTATTCACCAAATGTTAGCTCTACTTGAAGTCTGGTTCCAAACTAATCAGCCTGCTTTTAATTTAAGACATCTGTTGAAAGTTTATAGGATCAAACCAAACTGAAGTGGTATAAATTTTAAACAATGGATTGAACATTATTGTAAAGGTACTGGTAACCATTATTATTATTATTAAGAATAAGTTAGTGATTATAGCTCCTTTTGTGATAATTGGGGGGAAGGGTAGATCACCATCTGGAATGGTCTATTTATTTTAACTTTTTTTTCTTTTTTTTTTTTTCTTTTTTTAAATCAAGGAACATTGTCTTTTTTTTTGTCATTGCTTTTTTCTTTTCTTTTCTTTTCAAGAGACCATTCCACTTTATTTTTAACATCTGAATGCATAAGGACTCAAATGCAAAGCAGTCATACACCGTTATCATTAAAACCCATATTGTAAAATACATACACAAGTCCAACAAAAGGCTAATACATAGTAAAGCCTAAGCATACTACTATGTAATATTATGAATACATAACTTGGAGACTTTAGTTAGAGTACTATGTTACCTACTCATTTTTGAAAACATTCATTAAGATCTTAAATGCAAATGCATTCCTTATTTGGAGTAAAACAAAATCCTCTAAGTTATAACAAGTATTGGTCATTAAGTCTTCAGACCTATTCATTAAATTACAAAGAACCCAAAGAATTCTGTAATGTTCAGTAGAAGTATGTAATAAAAACATTGCATATGTTTCTAGTGTGATGTCTTTACCAATTGTTTACTGAAATAAAACTCAAACATCAATCTTTCAAAATACAGGATTCAGAAGGTAGTTTTCTTCTCTTTTGTCTATTTGTGAAATCCATCTTCATCACATTTTACCAAAAATTGTTTTTACAAATATGTAAAAGTACATTAGATAATACTAATGAAACACAGGTAGAGTTCTATCATATGCAGATCAATGATCAGTCAAATCATCTTCTCCAAGAGCGAGATTCATTGTCCTCTTCTTCTTCATCATCATCTTGAAGTAATGAGTCATCCACCAAAGACTCTTCCTGAAACTTTAGGTTAAAATGCATTTAGGAATTTACCCAAAAAAAAAAAAAAAGAAAAGAAAAAAGGTGACACTTTTAAACACTGATTACTCTCAACAGAGTTGAATACAAAAGGTATTTCTATAGCTAGAACATTCAAGAAACAAAGAAAAGCAATCTTTACTCAATGGTTTCTCAATACTATCTATTCTATTGCTTGCATCAAATAGACACTAAAAAAAAATCAAAGTAAGCCTTTGTACATGCCGTTTCTCCTGCCTCTCTTTATCAAATTATGCCATCTTCTATACCTACAAAACATTGCTCCACACCTTTTTTTTGTTTTAAAGAAAACATCAATAAGTCTTCTCTGACACTAAATCAACCAACAACTTGAATAAAGTTTATCAATATTTATATTTCTTTTCTGCTATATGTAACAAACATTTTCTTTTATAGCATTCTTTTCTTTTCCCCATTCCCTTCATAAAAGCTTCTCAGTCTACTTTTCAAACTTTTCAAAATACCTAATACCAGGAGCTCTCCTGCTTTTCTCCCCATTCAATTCAAACTCATGGAAGGACAAAGGTATAATCTAAAATATAAAATGACAAATCATGTATATGAGTTTCAAAATACACATTTTATTCTTGCATTTGACTATGGATATGTATAACAGCCTTGAATGCTCTTCAAACAAAATGAAGTGCCATTATGAAAATCTAACCAATGTAAAACATGGAACCATTTAGTTTCCCCACCTTACCTTTCATTCCTTAACTTCCTCAACTTTTCCTACAGCTTATTTCATGATTAAACAAAACAGAGTTGCTTATCTTTAGGTTTTTGGTTTCAAAGGGCTCTCCACTTCACTGTTCTTCATGCTCTCACCTCTCAGCCATCAGACTACCTGCTGTTACCCAAGAAAAAATATACTCTTCCACACCTATACTTCTGCCATTTAAAATGCCTCTCTCAACTATACTCCCAGTCCCAGCTCTTGGTTATGAAAAGTTTTTTTATCACTCAGGGTTCAGCTCCACTGCCACCACCTCCTTCAAGATTCTTCTGGAAAGAAACAATCACTCCTTCCTCTGGGTTCCCACAGCATATTGTTCAAATCTTTATTTACCATATCAGTCTGCCTTTTATTATAATTAGTTTCTTATGTGTCTGTCACCACCCCCTCTTCCATATTATAAGCTCCTTGATAACAGGGACCGTGTCTTATTCATTTTTGTGCCTATCACAGTATCTACCATATAGCAGGCATTCATTCTAATGAACTAAAATGGTATGAATTAAAATGAAACCTGAAATGTTAATAAAGCAACTGAATAGAGTATATACTCTAAAACTTAAAATATCACAAGATTTCCTGTGGATAAAAATCTAATGAATAATTAATGTTTTCTAAGAGTAAATGAAAACTGAGTATATATATGATTTTCATATATTCTTTTTGGATTAGCAATCCACAGTTCTCATTAATACATAAAATTTAAAGTTGTCTGCATTTATCTGATATCCCCTGCCTGGAAGATGGCTCAGGAATAAAAGTTTTATGTTAAAATCACAGCCATAAAATCACATTTTATATAAAAACGTAAACATTTAAGGGTAAAAACAAGTGGAAAAAAAACATACTTCCTCTTCATCAGGTTCAACTTCTTCTGTTTCAACAGCTGAAATATTAGTTATTGGTTTATTCCAAGCCAGTTTTAGATCCTGCCCTTTGAAACGAGCTCCATGAACTGCAGCCTAAAACAATTAAGAACATTGGAATATAGAATATTAATAATTTGTGAAGAAAAAAATGAAATGTTATAGTACCTAATATTTAAACTAAATTAGCTAAACACAAGTGAAAGACAGTTGTGTATTTTTGCTTTGTGGTTTACTTCTTTATTTATTATTTATTATTGCAATTTATAATGTACTTTATACTGTTATTTACTTCTAAAATCAGCCTAGTGATTGTAAATTCCTTTATAAAAAGAAAACAGGAACAATTTCTCATAATCGAGTAGAGCTATTTCACTACTGGCCAATATCTGACTAGAAGAACTATGTCTCCATGTCTACAGTAAAAGGATAACTGCTACTTAAGGCAACAATCTCAAAGCACTTCAAGATTCTGGCTGTAGATCTTAATTCTTGTTAATTCACAAATGGCTCATATAATAACTATAAACTAGAAACCTTTAACAAATATAAGAATAATTTTGCATGTGTATTTATTTTTAAATTACATCAAAAAAATCAAAAAATACCATAAAATGTCTGACGTATCACTATTACAAAATATAAATATCTCAATGAAGAAGAAAAAAACAAACAAACAAAAACCCTGAACTTTTCTATTGAAAACTAAAGCACTTCCCTACAAAGCTTTCAGACCTGCATATGGTAAAACTGAGTAAACAGTCAAGTCTAAGTACTTGTTACATTAAATGGCTGGTTTAGAAAGAATGCTTTCAAATTAAAGTAATGTGAACTAACATAAATCAATGTTAGCAACATACCAAAATAACTCATAGTCACAAAAGATTTATAGCACAATCTCAAAGTACAGCATAATGTGATATGTAGAAACAATTACATGTTCAATGACATCTGACTATGAATTGTGTGATATTAAAGTCCCCAGGTATAAATTTTAAACCTGCACATATAAATTTATGATAAATTTAAAATATTTCATGCCTATTAAAATGCAGCTCAGGAGTTTTTAGTCCATGACCCCATCATGTCATAGAACTAAAAATTTTTAAGTACTTATATATAATATTTAAGGCCAGAAACAAACTGTAATCTTTTTGAAGCTATAACTATTACATAAAAATATATTCCTGTAAGGAATTCCAATTGTCTCATGCAAAATGGCTACTCATAAAACTCATGTTTTCATCCAGCTAAAAAAGGCAAAAAATGTTAAGTGATGTTTTTTTATAGTAAGTTCTTCAAAAATCTCTTATGGGAACTTCCCTGGTGGTGCAGTGGTTAAGAATCCGCCTGACAATGCAGGGGACACGGGTTCGAGCCCTGGTCCGGGAAGAACCGACATGCCGCGGAGCAACGAACCCCATGCGCCACAACTACTGAGCCTGTGCTCTAGAGCCCACGAGCCACAGCTACTGAAGCCTGCGCACCTAGAGCCATGCTCTGCAACAAGGGAAGCCACCATAATGATAAGCCTGTGCACCACAACAAAGAGTAGCCCCTGCTCGCCGCAACTAGAGAAAGCCCGCGTACAGAAACAAAGACCCAACACAGCCATACATACATAAATTTATTTAATTTATTAAAAATTTCTTATGACCTAATTTTGTAAATCTCTATATTTAGCACATACTTCAAATTTGTAAGGTGAATCTACAACTCTCTAAAGTTTTAATTTTAAAATTATTTACTGGATGCTATCATCCAGGCTCTGTTGTTCCGTTTACAGAGCACAGGCAGAGTAGATTTAGCATAAATCTAAGGGTCCTAGGATTTTCAGAATGCTAAATGAGCTCTGGTTTCAACTTCAAGTCATCTGCTACATTAGCTCCTCACAAGAGAGTCAGCCTGACCTTTGAAGCTTTGAAACCAGGCATTGACTTCTCCTCTCTAGCTATGAATGTCCTAGATGGCACCTTCTTCCAATATAAGGCTGTTTCATCTACACTGAAAATCTGTTGTTTACAGTAGCCACCTTCATTATCTTAGCAAGATCTTCTGGATAACGCACTGCAGCTTCTATATCGGCACTTCCATTTTTATATTATGGTGACAGCTTCTTTCCTTAAACCTCATGAACCAACCTCTGCTAGCTTCAAACTTTTACTCTGAAGCTTCCTCATCTCTCTCAGCCTTCACAAAATTGAAGAGAGTTAAGGCTCTGCTCTGGATTAGACTTTGGCTTAAGGGGATGTTGTGGTTGGTTTGATATTCTATCCAGACCACTAAAATTTTCTCCATATCAGCAATAAGGCTATTTCATATTCTTATCATTCATGTGTTCACTGGAGTAGCACTTTCAATTTCCTGCAAGAACTTTTCCTTTGCTTTCACAACTTGAATAACTGGTGCAAGAGGCCTAGCTTTCATCCTATCTTGACTTTTGACATGCCTTCCTCACTAAGCTTAATCATTTCTAGCTTTTGATTTAAAGTGAGAGATGTGTGACTCTTCCTTTCACTTGAACACTTAGAGGCCACTGCAGGGTTATCAACTGGCCTCATTTCAATGTTGTTTTGTCTCAGGGAATAAGGAGGCCTGAGGAGAGGGAGAGAGATGGGGAATGACTGGTCAGTGGGAGCAGTCAGAACACACATTTATTGATTAAATTTGCTGTCTTACATGGGCATGGTTTGATGGTGCCCCTAAATAACCACAGATCACCAGAACAAATATAATGAAGAAGCAAGTTTGGAATACTGCAAAAATTACCAAAATGTGATACATACAGTGAGCAAATGCTATTGGAAAAATGGCGCTGACAGACTTGCATAATGCAGGGCTGCCACAAACCTTCAATTTGTTAAAACAAACAAACAATATCTGCAAATTGCAGTAAAGCAAAGCACAATAAAACAAGGTATACCTGTATACGTGTGTGTATAAAAACCATATAGTACAGAATTAAATGGGAAATATCAGTAGGATATGTATGTATATGTACACGTGTCTATATGAACATATGCATTTTTTTCCCCACTCCCAGCTCTTACCACTGAAAAAGATTATAGTAACAAACTCAGTAGTAATGAGCATCCCTAGTACTCAGATTGTGGTCTTTAAATACCTTTCCCAGTAAAAAGAATCAGAGCTCCTTAGAGAAATGGCCAGTTCCTAGTCTGGAAGAGAAAATTTGTAAGATGAACCTAGAACACCTTTTCATACCAGAAAGCAGAGAAAGTATCATAACCCACTAGAGTCCTGTCAAAAGAACTCAGGAACAAACCTATATACTAGCCACTAGCCAAAGATGGGACATCAATAACTGAGGACAATGGATCAATGCCCATGAAATGTTTAAATCTATGAATTTATAATTCCACAATACCAATCAAGTTAAATCAAAATATGAATCTTATTCTGAATCCTTAAAGGAAGTAAGTAAAATATTTATAAGCAAACCAGAGAAATGTAAACGCTGGTATTTGGTAATACTTAAGAAATATTAATCATTTTTAGGTACGATAATAGTATTGTTTTATTTTTTTAAGGCTCTAATATCGAGAGAACAGGTTCAGTATAAACACTGAAAGGTTTACAGCTGAAATGATATGATGACTGGGAATGGTTCCAAAATAAGGAGGCAGAGGGTTGTTAGTGGGTGGAATACAGACAAAATAAGATTGGCCATAAGTAGATAATTGCTAAAGCTTGATGATGAGTGTGTAGAAGTTCATTTTACAATTTTCTCTCATTTCTATGCTTTGAAGTGTAAATAAAAAGTATGTTTAAAAGCTGAAGCATTTTATTCATAGGCTTGCTTTAGACATTTGCCTATTTAGTCTTGCATAGTCATTCAAAGTTTGCACCATATTAGGACGTAAGGAAAGCAGGCACACCCAGTGACAGAAGAAAAAATTTTAAAAAAGGCTTTGAAGACCTGACAAATGAAGGAAGAAAAAAAAGTATGAAAAGTAGTTAGGAGGTAGGTTCCATATCTTACATGGAAAATGATTCTGGAAACAATTAACATCTGGAAAAGGCTGGATTAAGCAAAATTAAACAGGTGTGTTTGCCTTTTCAAGTCATTGAGATTATAATTCTAAATTGAATATACAAAATGCAGCTCTTCACAAATTTACTGACAAGAGAATCCTTTGCTAGAGGAGCTCCTATAGAACCAGTGTTCTGTAAAAACAATGTGGGGAAATCTGACCTAAGGCCAGAAGAGCTAAAGCTGCAAGCCTAGTGTACCTAACTTTTTTTTAGTAACCATATCGATAAAGCTATCTATAAAAGAAGGTTAAAACCAAGCTTATTAATGTTTGTAATAACCACAGTATACAATGTTTAGGCAGAAGTTACATTAAAGGACCACAAAAACATGTAAATTCTGATTTTTAGAATTTATAGGGAAAGACTACATGGCCACTGTCTCACAAGCTTCAGACTTAGATTTACTAATTCTCATAGCACAGTGCCCATCACATAGCAACACTTAATAACTATTGAGTAAATCAGCAAGAACACACACACAAAGACTGTGAGATACATGATTTGATTTCTCTTGAATGAATCCACTTATACATTTACTTCTTGCTATAAATTTACTATTTACTCAGTCAGCCCCATCAACTTCTACTCTTCATGCTGCACTATCCTCTATGAATCCAATTTTGTGCTTCTATCTTCAGGTCTAAAGAATGAGAGTTTTGAAATCACTCTATCTTGTTTGTATTCAGTTTCACTGATTTACCAATCAATTCTCATTCTTAAACATACACACACACACAAATATTAAAAATAGCTAACATTAAGAGGGTTTACTATGTTCCAGGCACTGTTCTAAGTATACCTTACAAGTTCTGAGTCAGTGAATCCACACAACTACTGGGAATTGAGGCATGGGTGTCAAAAACGCACCAGTAGAACAAGATTCTCTTTCTTTGTGATATAAAAAGCTATATACCTTCTTTGAGTTTGGGACTGTAGAGTTTCATCTTTGGGACTGATTCTTATAAAACAGGAACTTAACTATTCCTATTCTAAAACTGGATCCTGGCTTCTTACAAAAGTATAGGAACAATTCAGAGTAGGAATACTAACATTCTAACCAGTCATGGGAAGAGGTTACTTTTTTCTGTCCTGTTTGGGTACTTATGCACCTTTAATTAGTACATTAGGGGTGGTGACAGACAAATTGGAAAACAGAAAATAAAGCAGTAGGATCCATCTTCTAACTAACCAGAATCAAACCTTAGCCATCTTAACCTAAAGCTAAAATGGTTCTGTTTATATTATTACTCCTTAAAATACTTCAATCTCTTTTCTGAGGAAAATTTCTTACTTTTCAGTCATATTTGAATGTCGATTATCTTATTCCTGTACTTTCCTTTGAAATATTATGCATCTATTGACTTAAGGAAATAGACATACATTCAGCCATCTAATACAATGATTCAGAAATTATGAACAATGAAATATTTGGAAATAAACATTAGCAAAGGTTTACAATTTTCTTTTCTTGGGAAGGACTATCCTTTACCTTGAGTTTATATCCACCTACATTTGGTATTAAATTTTTCTTTATTTTATATAATGATGGTACAATTTTTTTTGTACTTTTTAAGCATTCTTCCTTGACAAAATTAAACACTGGAAACCTAATGTCAAACACACTAGTTTTTAAATTCCTAAACCTCACTGTTCCCTAAAATCCAGAAGTTTGAAAAACACTATTTTAGCCTATATTCTGCTTGTATAAGATTAGCTTCAACTTAATTTTCTATCCTCTTCTAAAATAGAATGTTACAAAATTTTACGAAATTTTTTTGGCTTAAGGAAATGTTTAACAACTTCTATAACCTAATTCCAAATGTTTATCATAGCAATGGTAGTTGTTCCTTTTAGTCTGTTACGTAAATCCAACTAAAATGGTATTTACCCTGAAAAGCTAACTCTCATCAGATCTAACTTAAGCTAAGTTATTCTGCCACTTATTCAACCTTCATATAATTCACTGTTAAAATCTTTCTTTATACATTAATCCCAGGTCTTTGAAATAACTGCTATTCATTTGGAAGATATATACATAGTATAAAAATATATATTAGAATTTATATCTGAGATAGAAAAAAGCAAAACCCAAGAAGATATATGTCAACAGGTCCTACTTACCAAAAGCAAAACATCCAAAAATTATTTAAGAGGCAGGAGCGTTTTTGTTTTTTTTTTCTCAGCCACATAAGTAAACAGGGACAAGTAGTAATATATATTTTTAAAGTAGTTACTAAATTCACAAACTTGGTAATACTGTAACCATTTGAACATAACAATTACCATTGTTTTATAATAAGACTACTTCCTAGAAAGTAAATAGAACATAAAAAGATGGTACTCAAGCAACGTATCCAACATTACACTGAAAACTGTCACTGAAGCTGTCATTTAAAGGAGGCTCATTCTTAACTTATATTCAATAATACCTCTCAGAGAAAACTTGATCAAAAATCTACTTTTTCAATATAACACATATACATGTAAGCTTATAAGAAAGTTTTAAACTCTCATCAATTATAAATTACCTTTTATTTTCACAAAAGACCTTTAAATAGAAGATTTCTTAAAACTTAATAAAACTCTAGGATGAGGAATTCCTATTCTATAAAACTATCCACTACCCACCCGCCTAACCCTGAAACTATGTTATTCTAGGGCCCAGTTAAACACTTTTCTGAGACTTATCAGACCAACAGTCTTTTTTATAGGCTGCAATGTGCCAAGAGCAACTCCTACCAGGTAAGTTCCCAGCAATGTACCAGCAGGGAGTATTCACTACAAAGAGAATAAATCAATTTAGAAGATTTTCAAAACTTATTTAGACCACAATCATCTTAAAACTTCTGAAAACCATCCTACTCTTTCATTCACCTTAGGTTAACTGTTTGGAACGCTTAACGCGTTTTTCCAAGGTCAAAATGGTACATCTATTTCTCTACAACCTTGAAGAATACTAAAAATGTTCCGATGAACCCGTTACACCTCGCACTCATTTTCCTTTTTTAAATCTTTTAAACCCAGAAGAAAGACAAGGCTGCATATACTTCTGGTCATTCTTTACAAAGATAATTCAAGATACACATTTTAAGACAACTATACTAAAAGGACCCTAAAAGCTAGCGCTATATATTCCTGTCTTGGGCAAAAAGTTGTAGAGGCCTAGTTGTGGGTATGCTGAGCTACGGACACTGTAGGGTTCAGCCAACTGGGACTAGGAAGTAGCAGATGAGGGATGGTTAAGAAGAGCAGCCATCAGGATTCTATCTCCGCTTGTATCTTACCCCTCACCACTCATTCTGCCAAAGCAGACTTGTTCTGGGCCAGCTGAGAAAGGGATAATGGAAAGTGGAGTGGCCCTATCTCCTGTGAAAGAGAATGGAAGAATTCCTGATGTCTCAAGAGAGTACAACTTGACATTCAACTTGGTGATTAACTATGTATTCTAAATATTCATGTTATATATAAAACTGCCTAACTGCTTTAGGACATTCTTTGTAGCCATGAATTCCACTTCCTATGGTCTATCTACTGTCACAGTGTAGTTCTTTAGTAAGTCAAAAAAAATTCATTTATATTAAAACTTAGAGGCAATATTTATAGAACATTTAAATCTGAATTTTAATAAATTAGAATATTTATAATACTTACTGCTTCAGCTTCTGCTCGTGTCTTGAATGTAATTACTGCATGAAGTGAAGAGTCATCAATCTGACAATCTTCAATTTCACCATATTGCTTTAAATTAAAAAAAAGTATTTCCTCCAAATAAATATTTTGAAACATCCAAAATCCTAATGGTTTTTAAAATATTAAGACACCAATAAATATAACCCAGAATGCATAACAATTCAGGGTGATTAGCAGAAAGAAATTATGAATAATTCATTTTAGGACGTAATATTGTATGATAAAGGGTGTTCCTATTTTCCAATATTATTTACAATTCTATACTTTCTAGAACCAGGGTAACTTACACTTGATTGAACTATTCTTCAAATAGGGAAACAATGGTGAAAGATTGAGCTTCCTTATTGCCATTCCTTCTATACTCATTATTCCAATTCCAGAGTATGTTAAATTCTTTCTAAAGCAGAATATTTAATCCTCAGAATATTGTGTCAGTTTTTTGTATCATTCCCAATTTAAAGATGGGGGGGAGGTTCAGAGAATTTAAGTAATTTTTCCAAAGTAACTAAGTTAATTACCAGGATGAGAGTCCAGTTTTTCATTCAAAAGTTTTCGATTCAAAACTTTAATTGACCCTGCTTTTACTCTTACTTTACCCTCCTCTAGACCACACTCTTTTAGGACATTTAAAAGCTAAACATATTAAATTATGCTTGTTTTGGGTGTGCTGGATTTTATTTTTCCCTGTGTAGGAAGATTTTTCTGCAAACAGCAGAAAACAGCACCTTTATCACATAAAACTTTAGTCCTTTATATATCATTACTAATACCTCCTTATTTCTTACCCCCAAATAAAATTATAACCACAATCTCATTAAATACACACACTCCACACAGAAAAATTCTGTAGGGCATAGTAAAGAAAACGACCACAGAATCAGTCAGATCCCAGCTCTGTTAGTACTAGCTGTGTAAACTTGAACAAGTTACTTAATCTCTTCATGCTTCATTTTCCCGATCTCTAAAATAAGAATAAAGGTACCTACCTCATAGAGTTGTCAAAATAACTCATAATATGGTGAGTTATATAAAAAGCATTCAGAAAAATACCTGCCACAAAATAAGTGCTCTGTAAGTTTTAGCTGTAATGTTTATTACTGCTACTGGTTCCAATGGATAAATTAAAGAAAGCATTTTGTTAATCACAATTTGTAACCGTCAATGATCCTTTAGTAATGTAGATTTTTTTTCTCTGATACCTGTCATATGTTCAAATCACGGGTTGAGATAGAGAAGCTATCTTATTTAAAGACTGGCAATTTTTTAAATGTGCATTACCACTACTAACTTTGAGAAGAGTTCGAATCTCCAAATACATCCAAGAATATCCATTTAGAGGCTCTGACTGTTTCTAAAACCAAAACCATTTCAGTCTCATCAAAACACATTCCTAAACTCACCTTGTTTGTCTGGATTATTTGAGCATATCCTCTGATAATTTCCTGATTAGCTGTATAACGATATGTAGTACACCTAAGTTATCTGGATCTTCTTCCCCTTGGGAAGGTGCAGAAACAGGGTGTGTAGTAGGGAAGAATCGAGCTACAGTTATTTCCAAGCTAGAAAGCTGATTCCTTATTTTCTCCCTTTGAAGCCATAAAGCAGACTTTCCAGACTCACCATCCTTAAATAGTAATCATTTTAGTTATTTCTTAAACATATACTATTTCTTTCAATACCTCTCTATGTCCTGAAAAAGTACAGTTTTACATTTGTAACTGCAGTTAACAGTCTGGAATATAACTGTCAAATATTTAAATCTGAATATTCAAAACGTTAAATTATTTGTGTACCTATCTATAAGCTTACCTATCCCTCAAGACCCAAGCTCCAGCTTTACTACCTCTTGAAACTTTCCTCTACTGTTCTTTCACCATCGTATGTCTGTGTGAAAAATACTTCTCTAAGTTACTGAAGTATTTATAGTTTTTAATAAATTTAACTTGATTTTAAATTATTTGTAGTTTAACTGGTTTGTGTTAAACCATTATATGTAAAATCCTTGAGGGTAAAGAACTGGTTATTTACTTTTTATCTCCAGAGCAATTACTCTAATGCTGCAGGCAAGACCAATGGTTAGTAACTAACCTTTGGGATACCACTAAGAATCATAACATTTAAGTTGAAAGGGCTTTAGGCAGATATGATCTCCATTCTGCACATGAACCCAACAGATCCCAGGAAATCCAAGTAAAATAATGGATTAGCAGGGACTAGAATCTTATTCTCCTTCCTCATAGAAGGAAGTCCATTGCAATTAGACTGACTCCCTTTAATTATACCCTGGCACCAAATAAGGCAGTGTCAAGATCGTATTCCAAAATTGTGTCTTGTGTCATTTCTAGGTTGGCTAGGTCAAGAATACAGTATTAACAAATAAAATTCCATCTTAATTTTTAAAAATATGGATGGCCCATGCAATATGCTAAATTTTTCCTAAAAGTAAATATCAAATGAAACTAAACGATAGGACTTCCCTCTCTGAAACAATAAGGTCTAAATCATTCCTTTCATAAGCTGAAGGCCTACTAAGTGTAAGAATAGTAACATTTCTTCCAGACAATGATTAAACAAAAAACCACTAGAGCTTGTTTTTTAAGTAATTAACAAAGGATTATTATAGATTAATCAAAACCTTTGGTGAGATTAATGGGCTTATTCATTTCATTTTCATACTTTCCCTTTAATATCCATTATCCCCAACAATGATTATCAGTATTTGTTTTGTTGGACAGTAAGAAAGTACCGCAAAATGAGGAAGAAGATCTTCTCTATCACTCTCTGTAAATGCAGAAATCTCCAATGCCCTGGGACGGTGATCCACCACAGCATGACCAGGCACACCTCGACCTCGACCTCGACCCCTGCCTCGGCCGTGAGCTGCCCCTCGACCTCTTGAATGAATTCCTCTACCACGACCAGATGAGAGAATCCCCCGTTTCGCAGCCTAGAAGAGATTAGACAAATAGGTTAAACATCACAATTACTAACACGAGCCAAGTGTTATACTCAGTCAGATGAGTCATACAATCTGACATGAGTTATACAATTTGATACATATTTACATATTCAAATAATGCCCTACAAAAGGATTTCATAATTTAAGTTAGGGCTTTAGTTTCTAAAGTGAAAAAAAATTTAGACAGCTAATGAATTTAGAAAACAAAGTAACATTAATTTAAGCAATGTTTTGAAATTAATAAATGTGCCTTATCTACTAAGACATCAAACTATATCACAAAAAGACCAGCAATTCTTGAGTTCCAAATAAGGCCCAGAGCTGAATGTTACTTCAAAAGTTAGTATAGGGACTTCCCTGGTGGTGCAGTGGTTAAGAAACCTCCTGCTAATGCAGGGGACACAGGTGCGAGCCCTGGTCCGGGAAGATCCTACATGCCACGGAGCAACTAAGCCCGTGCACCACAACTACTGAGCCTGCGCTCTAGAGCCCGCGAGCAACAACTACTGAGCCCGTGTGCCAAAACTACTGAAGCCCACGTGCCTACAGCCTGTGCTCCACAACAAGAGAAGCCACCGCAATGAGAAGCCCGTGCACCACAACAAAGAGTAGCCCCTGCTCGCCGCAACTAGAGAAAGCCCGGGCGCAGCAACAAAGACCCAACGCAGCCAAAAATAAACAAATAAATAAATCTATTTAAAAAAAAAGAAGTTAGCATAATGTAGACATACAAGATACCTATATATATAAGTGTATTTTTTCTAGTTATGGCTTTCAAATACAGTGTTTCCATTTGTTTGCCCGTTGACTTCAATATGTACAGTTATTTCAAATTCATCATTTTGATCATTTACACTAACACCATCATACAACCAAAGCAGCACAGTAACACATTCCACTTTATCGCTCTATATGAATAGCACACCATTCCTTCATTCCACAAATATTTAATGAGCACTTCCTGTGGTCTAGTCTTTACCCTCATGAAGCTCAAATCCTAGAAGGGTAGAGACATTAAGCAATCTAGTTATTTGATTATATTAATGAGAAGTGATTCAAAAAATGAGGAAATGCTCTACTTAAAGATTTGAATAGAATATTAAAGATCTGCAATGAATAAACTACTAGAATAAAAGTTCCATGAGGAATATTTTTCCTTGTTTTACTCTCTACTTTATCCCCAGCACCTAAAATTGCAGCTAGCAGATTGTAGAAACTTAATTATTTGTTCAATGCATCAAAGAAGGTACAAAGAACAAGCAAGGCAAGGGTGAGGGGTGGGGATTAGAGCATGAACAAAGGAACCAAGGCTGAAAGGAACTTGGTACTTCTAAGAAGGAATAAAATCCAGTACAGCTGGACCACATGTGATGAAGAGATGAGGCTAGAGAGACAGGCAGAGCCAGATAATGAACAACTTTAAGAACCACGTTAAAGATTTTGATTTTATCCCAAGAGCCATGAAAATCAATTAAAACATCTAAAGTTCAGATGTAGGGTGATGTAATCAAATCAGTGTTTAAAATATTATTCTGGTAAAAGGAAAAGAGAACAAGCTGGGAAACCAGTCAGGCTACTACAATAGTGCCAACAACTGAAGATAGAAGCTTAGTCTACAATGGTGGCCATGGAGATAGAGAGAAGTAAAATAAACACTTTTAAGACATACTGAGGAGGCTTCCCTGGTGGCGCAGTGGTTAAGAATCCACCTGCCAGTGCAGGGGACATGGGTTCAAGCCCTGGTCTGGGAAGAATCCACATGCCGCGGAGCAACTAAGCCCGTGTACCACAGCTACTGAGCCTGTGCTCTAGAGCCTGTGAGGCACAACTAATCAGCCTACGAGCCACAACTACTGAAGCCCGCGTGCCTAGAGCCCGTGCTCTGCAACAAGAGCCCGTGCTCTGCAACAAGAGAAGCCACTGAAATGAGAAGCCCGCACACTGCAATGAAGAGTAGCCCCTGGTCACCGCAATTAGAGAAAGCCCGCGCATAGCAACGAAGACCCAACGCAGCCAAAAATTAATTAATTGATTAACTAAGGAAAAAAAGATACACTGGGGAGTAATATGTATAAAACTTGGTAATTAAATGTGTATGAATACTGAAGGAAAGGGAGAAATCAATGATGACTCCCAGATTTCTGGTTTGGGTAATTGTGTAGATGAGTTTAGGGACAAAATAAGCACAATTTTGAACATGTTGAGCCTGAGGATGTGAGACATCCAAGTGAAAATGTCAAGCAGGCACCACTGCCAAAATCTCTGCAAGTATAAATATTTTAGTTCATTCATCTCAAGACAGTTCATTTTAACATTAGCTAAAGTAATCATCTAAAATCCAAATAACAAACTTCAAAGGTCAAGGATTAATGTCAATAACAGCACAGCATATACAAAAGTATACTCTTAGGAACTTCAAAATGCTCCTTAAAAAAGGGGTCCCTGGACAAGTAAGTTTGAGCAATACTGAGTATTTAAACATGTGTTTCTGGAGATTCACAGATTACAAGCCTCTAGAAAACCATATACAAAACACATGTTTATACATACACTGCCAAATGTAAAATAGATAGCTAGTGGGAAGCAGCTGCATAGCACAGGGAGATCAGCTCGGTGCTTTGTGTCCACCTAGAGGGGTGGGATAGGGAGGGTAGGAGGGAGACGCAAGAGGGAGGAGATATGGGGATGTATGTATACGTATAGCTGATTCACTTCGTTATACAGCAGAAACTAACACACCACTGTAAAGCAATTATACTCCAATAAAGATGTTAAAAAAAATAAAAAATAGAATGTGGGGAAAAAAAACACACACGTTTACTATAACCTCTTCCAAACTTATTTGGCCTCAAAAGCTTTTTTCACTAATACCTATTAACAAAATATGGAATTGATGTGGTAAATGAACACACTCTGGCAAACACTGCATTACTGCATATACTAATATTAATTGCAAACTAAAGTTTGGCCATCATAAAAGAAAAACAGAAGATGTCATTCAGTGTTTAGCTATATCATGATAAGAATGAAAACATGGACCAATAATATAAAGGATATTAGTAATACTATTATTTATTTGCTAAAATTATGGGCCAAAATTTTAAAAATGATAATGTATTTTTTTAAAGTCGCATGAACACAGGCACGAAATCTCCAGAATGGTGAAAACACAATTTCTATATTAACATAAAAGGAACCTATCTTTTCCAAAACTTGTTATCTTAGGCAGGACACACAGACAACCATATCAGTTTTCCAGAGAACGCAAAATATATGCAGGTTTAATATACCATCCTATGGCTTCCTATGACAGACAAGACAAGAGCCTTAAGACAAGAACAATGGCTGCTAAATGTTAAAGTCTTTAATAGCTGGATACCAGTACTCAATACAGATTTCTACTATGTTGGAAAAAGAAAATCAAGTTGCTAACGAATTTGGAAAAAAAGCATTATTTTCAGATTAAGCAAAAGGAATAAGCTAAAATACAAAAAATTAAATTGTGGCAACGATAAATATAGGCAAGTACCAACTACACTAATGACATAAATGTCCCTGTACTTCAAAATGTAATTCTGATTCTTAAACATCTTTTTGCTAAATGTTAAAAATTCTCATGTATAGAGATCAATTTTACTAGATTTTTCTTATATAATCATATAACTAAATTATAAGAAGTTAGTTTTTTTTCTCTTTAACATCCACAGCACCATCTATAGGCAAAACTTAAGTAAGCATGTTCTTCAATATAATTCTACCACTAAAAGTCTGATCCTTATAAGAACTCAACGTAACATGCCTATACATGCACAGAATATCTCCCTAAGAATAAATGAAAAGCCTTTAATAGATTTTGGTCCTAAGAAGAAAAACAAACCGAAAATAGAAAAGGAACAAAATTCACTAGAAGTAGAGGGACTTGTGTATAAAAGTAGAATGGTTATCACCCCTCATTAAATACTAAGAGATTTTCTATTAGCTCTGAAAGATTTGCTAACCTCTTCCCTCTTTTCTACATCAACTCCCAACATGCCAACGACTGCTGACCAGAATGAGAGGAATGTATTTTCAAATAAACCATCAAGACTGTAACTACTCCTCTTTAGCGTACTGTGTGGCTATCATGAAACATACCTCCAGCTGTAATTCGGTATACTTTCTCCTAAGTTCAGTGACTTCTTCTCCAGCTTGCATCTTCTTATATAAATCCAGTTCTGTGTCAAGTAATTCTTTCTGCATCTAGAAAATAGTAATAAATATTTTAGGTGATGACAATCAATATCCTGCATTTATACCAAACTTCTTACAAAGAATTTTTTACACATTCTCATTTAATCCGTACATTTCTTCTCTATCTCCAGTCCTACCATCCTAGTTCAAGCCACCAGTCACCTCTGGTCTACACTACTGCAACAGCTTTCTAACTTGTTCCTACTTCCACTGATTTCCCTATAATTCATTTTCCAGACAGAAGCCAGAGTGAGATTTCTACGGACTGATATGGAGTAATTTTCAGGAAATAACTGAAAAGAAAAGCAAAACACCAAGGTGTTAATGAGGAATATACAGTACGCTTTTATGTAAGAAAGAATACATACACACACACCAAGAGGGAGGGAAGAGTGGGGAACAGAGTGTCAGGGCTCAAAGGGGAATGGTTGTTTATATAAACCTTTTTATATAGTATAACTTTTGAATCATGTTAATGTTTTACTTATTCAAAAAATAAAATTAAATCAGCAAGAATGACAGGGAGAGTGATCCAAAACTGAATACAGACAGAAATAAACCTAACTTTATCAAATTAATAACATAACCACACGAACGGAAAAACACATGATCCTACACCACGGGTCTGACTCTATACTCTTAGTGGAGTATATTATGAGGTTGTAAAGAATGCAAACAAATTCTTAATTTTATATTTAGTTAGTTGTTGGAAGTGGTATTGTTTTAGCAATTCTGGAACTATTCGAATGGATTACAGGACTGTGCAAACGCATACTGTATTGATGTTAGTGGGAACCAAGTTGTCATCGTGGGAACAGGGAGATAGGGCATAAGAGAAAGAAAAGAAGAACGCTGTGGTATTAGATTAGAATGAGAAATATCAATATAAACTCATAATTTTATATATATACATATATATATACACACACACATATATACATACACACACACACAACAAATACACACACACTAAGTATAAGTATTGTATAACTCCACGGGTTTTTTTTAAATCACTTATTGTCATCTGAAATTAACTTGCTCACTTTTTTGTATCTAATCAGTTAATCTACCTGAATTTTCTCCCTTTCAATCGTTCATTCTGGAGACTTCACTGGTGGCACAGTGGTTAAAGAATCTGCCTGCCAATGCAGGGGACATGGGTTCGGGACATGGTCCGGGAAGATCCCACATGCCGCATAGCAATGAAGCCCATGTGCCACAACTACTGAGCCTGTGCTCTAGAGCCCGCGAGCCACAACTACTGAGCCCGTGTGCCACAACTACTGAAGCCTGTGCACCTAGAGCCCGTGCTCTGCAACAAGAGAAGCCACTGCAACGAGAAGCCCGCGCACCACAACGAAGAGTATCTCCCGCTCGCCGCAACTAGAGAAAGCCCGTGTGCAGCAATGAAGACCCAATGCAGCCAAAAAATAAAAATAAATAAATAAATTTATTAAAAGAAAATATCATTCATTCTGTACAGTGACATCAGATTGGTACTTCTCTGTTCATTAATATTTTATACCACCAATTACTTACAAAATAAATCTCAAACTCCTCAGTCAAGCATTCCAGTACCTATATTGTTTTGTCCTCTAGCTACCTTTTTAAGATTATCCATAACTATTTGTCTAATTACTGACTTTCTAACTAAAATTGACTTTCTAACTACAATGTGCAGGGTTCAAAAGATGAGTAGAGTTTGCTTGTTTGTGTTTATTTACTTATTAATTACTAGAGAAGGAGAAGAATGGTAGTATATAATGATCAAATTTTGAGCAAAGAATATTAGCTAAAGGAAAACTGAATCTTAAATAATGTAGTGTTTTAATGTTCTTTTAACAAGTAGTAATATGAATAACAATACAAATTGAAATACCTGAGTCTTGGTTTTTATACTTTTTGGAAGACAGCGTCCAGGAGAAGCAGCTTTGACCTCATCTTTCAACTTGGTAATATTTTTTGTCAAAATCTCTAAAGTTTTCATTATTTCTGCTTTATCTTCAGACTTCATTGCTTTGTTTTTCTCCAGTTTCGAAATTAACATCTGGCAAATTTTTAAAAACAAATATATGATACATTCCTACTATTATTTAAAAAGCAAACATGGCAAAGTAAATATAAATAACTGCTACTTTTAGTTTATGTATTCATGACAAGGCTTACAATCACTGAGATAGCAGAAGAGCAGATTGGTGATGCTAACTTTCTCAATTCAAGTCTTAATCTTGGTTTACGTTGTGAAGAACTATATTACTACTTAAGTCTCTTAGAACATAAGTTCAAAGCACACAACCACAAGAAATTTAATTCAATCCCTGAAAAGTTGTCATTTTGAAATAGCAACAATCTTACTTTCTAATCCACTTGCTGATATTACTGATCCTAAGTATTCCCACTCCAAACATAGTCCGTAACCCAGAAAGAATCAGAGGAAAAGTTTTACGGTTTCCCTCCATATGAGATATTAGAAAAATGGCATATTTAGTTACCTACTTTCTTTGTCAGAGGGAACAGTAACTGGCTAGGCTAAGAACAATATGCCCAACATAGATAGGAAGTAAGAAGATAAACATGGTAATATGGAGAAGACATCACAAAGTATTATAGGTTCTCTGAGTCAAGATGGTTTCAGTTTTGGGTGTAAAGCATTGTGATGTCTCTTTATCAAGTACATACAAATTTAAATTAGAAAAGACATACATTTTAAACCAAAAGGTAAAAAGTTTGTGTATTTTCAATATTTTCAAGTGTCATAACTTTTATTACCAGACATAATCAAGAACTGACACTAATTAAATGCCATAACTAGAGCAACACTGTACAAAAGAAATACTGCAAGCCACATAATTTTTAATTTTCTAGCAGCCACCTTACAAAGATAAAAGAGATACATTAAAGTTAATTAAATACATATTCTATTTAACTCATTTTATCAAAAGTAACATTTCAACAAAAACTACTGGGATGTTTTACCATTTTTCTTCATACTACGTGCTTGAAATCTGGTATGTATTTTACACTTACAGCACATCTCAATTTGGATTAGACACATTTCAAGTACCTGATAGTCAGATGTGGCTCTTAGCTGCTGTACCAGACAACATAGGACTAGAGGATCACAAGCCAATTAAAGAAAGGTACATATGTCAACAATGAGAAAAAGGTTCCATTTACTATCTATTGAACTACTGTGCAGCAACATACCTGGATAAATATTCCTTATTTTCATTTCAAGTTGATAGTCATAGCTCCATTTAAACTAATCCATTTCCCAGTCCACTGTGCAATGTATATTACACAATGTAATACACTTCATCACCAACATTTTATCAATTAATATATACATTACTATTGATAAATATTTCAGTTTTACCATTATCAATTACAGTAAATATGTTTCTCAGGACTATCTATAGAGTGTAAGATTAAATTCACTAAAAATTATGACACTTATAAATATATTTTGCCAAATCTAACTTTAATATTTTACCTTCTGTGTTTCAATGTGCTTTTCTAAAATTTCTTGTTTTCTTTTCCTTACATCCTGCTGAAGTTTCAGTGCCTCCTAGAGAAGGGATCAAAAATATTATTAGAATATTTACCATGTACCTTTCCAATAAATGAAATTACCCAAGAAGACAGAACTGGTTGTAATTGAAGAAGCTTGGCAACAAAAATGAAATGCAAAGTTTTCCTATGTAAAGCTTAAATAAGTACACAAGTTTCAAAAATCAATCAGGAGAGCCTTTCATTCCAAGATGAAAATTAATATTTACTAATATACTAGGGAAAATAAAAGTTCAGTGGCAGCCAACATATACCTTTCTTTTAGCTCTATTTTATGATAAGCACTGAAAAAACACATACATGCAGAAAAGCTTCCCGACCTGCAAATTCTGTACACTACTATACTTACCTGTTTTTTTTTCTGTGCTTCATTATTATCAACTGCAGAGGTGGAAACAAGTAAGGTTTTTTGTGCAGCCTTCAAAGCAGCTGGATTATACACCGTTTTTGTTAGGCCAGTAGATGTAGACAACACCTACCAATACAAATTCAATTTCTCAAAAAATGTATCAAGCATTCATGATTTCCTGAGTACTATTTCCTTCAAAACTCTAAAGCACTCCTGTCAAAATCTACCACACTGAACTAAAAGTATTATATATTTGTAATAACTAAGTCACATTAGTGATTTGAAAGAAAGGGTATGAGTGAGGGATAAACTATAAAGTAAAAAAATTTTTAATTAACACCATATACCTTTAGAAGAAAAGCAAAAAGCAAACATACAGAAACTTCAAATCAATAAAAAACACTGCCATTACTGTATCACTGAGAAAATATTAGTTGTTGAATACATTACTAGTATTCCTAGTGACTAAAGCAAAAACTGTACACAAGAACACAGCACAGGAGGAAATCAGACACTGTCCTGCAAACAATTTAAAATGATCATTTGTAATTTACATTTCGGAAATTAACCTTATTGCTTTCTATCTCCATTCCTTTGCTAGCACTGCTCCTACTTTAAGTGACCTTATTCCCTTAAACTCAGCTCAGGTTCAGCACAACCACTCCAGACCTCCACAAAGCTCTAATCATTTATTTCTTCTACCTAGGTCCTTTGATGAAATATTATTCCTATTAAAATATTTAGTAAAAATGACCTGATGACATATTAATTTATTTTATATCTCTCTCCCTATCTTCACTGTAAGAGCCCTGAAACAAAAATAACATGTCTTTCTCCTCTTTGTGCTTCTTCTAGTACCTAAACCTTACTACCAACTAATTATGAGACAATGGGTAAATTCAGGTACCTTCTTGGGCCTCAGTTTGCTCATTAAATAAGAAGTTCAACCTGATGGTGCCTAATGTCCTCACAAACCCAAAAATTCATTCCATGAGGGTAGGGATTTTTTTGCTTGGTTCACTGCTTTACCTTCAGGGCCTAGAACAGCACCGGGGCACACAGCAAATACTCAATAAACACTTTTGCACCAAGTTAAAATGAAATGATGGTAGATCAGAGTGGATAATATTTTCCACACAAAGGTCAATTTAAGAAAATTAAAGTGTATAGGCTGCCTTTTTTATCCTCCGAAAGCAGAAAGTTGTAGGTTCCAAAGAGTGGTTGGTTACTGGTTCTTGGAAAGGAGTTTAGAGATCCCTTCAAAGAGAGCTATGAATGCTATAAAATCTAAACATGAAACCATGTGTGTGAAGAGTGTAACTTCCCAGAGGAAAAAACATAGTTTCCAAAGTCTTAAAGGAGTTCATGACCTAAAAGAGGTTAGAAGAACTACATAAATAGAAGAGTATCAATGAGAAAAAGAGCCCTACTTTCTCGGTACTAAAATGTAAATAACTGGGTATATCAGAGAAGTAGCAATCTGGACAATACTTTCTAATCTTTTATCATGAAATTAGATTAGGGAACATCACAAAGCTTAGGCAACTCATCACTATTCTAAGTATCCAAGAATGTCTTAGCCTCTAAATGAAATAAAAACCTAGAATACTGTAATTACACTAGTTCCATATAGCACAGCTGACGTTTAAAAATAAAGGTTCTTTACAACAGTTGATGTGTATCAAACTTTGATAATTTTCTTCAATAATGAAAATACTTAAGATATCACTAACAAGTATGAAATGGTTGCATTCAGTAAAATATAAAGTAGACACAGATTTAGTTCATAGTCTAACTTGTCACATTCTCTGTAACTCTAGAGGAAAAGTTATTCCATGCTACCTTACCACACCATACAATGTCAAACTGTATGATTATATAGGGTGAGATAATAACTTTATAAAGGGAGAAACGTAAGATAATCTGCATAAGAAAGTGACTGAGTGTTTATAAACTGTTTTCGTCATGATGGTTCCATAACAAGTTGAACAGTTGTGACCAAAACAGGATTTCTATACTCAAATAAAGTTGGAAACAATATCATAACCCTATTTTCTAGTTTCAAAATGTATATTACCGTAAGAGCTGTGAGAAAGCCAGAAGTAAAGAAACCTATATAATTTGTTTAATTCAGCATTTCTCCAATTTCAGTGAGTAGGGAACACTCCCTTTCCAAGTACTGTTATTAACACCAGATATCACACTAAGGATTGCTGTTGCAAGGTGAATAAAAGTATATGATAGGGCTTCCCTGGTGGCGCAGTGGTTGAGAGTCCGCCTGCCGATGCAGGGGACACGGGTTCGTGCCCTGGTCCAGGAAGATCCCACGTGCCGCGGGGTGGCTAGGCCCGTAAGCCATGGCCGCTGGGCCTGCGCGTCCGGAGCCTGTGCTCCGCAATGGGAAGGGCCACGGCGGTGAGAGGCCCACATACCGCAAAAAAAAAAAAAGTATATGATAACAGTAAGAAGACTCCTTTATTGCTACAAGCATCTTACTTCCTTGTTTTTTCCAGGAACTTCCTTCTGTAAAAACAGAACATCAGCTAATATATTTCACTGAGCTTAAGATATCACTGCCTAGGAGACACACTGTCATTTAATATAACCCTACTAAAGGAAAAGGCTGCCAATTATAATCATAAATACCAACAACTATAAGATGTAGCCCAATTTCAGAGGTGTAAAAATGTGAAAATAAAATGTCTTAGAAACAGTGAACTATATGATTACAAATATTGCTCACTATCTGAATCTATTAGGTTCCAGAGTTTAGACAGTAAGAGTTTGAATAACAAGAAATATCTGTATTTTTCGAAAGATGAGGATAGAGTTGTCACAGAAGAGAAGAATGTAATGAACCCAAAAGAAAAGATGATGCTACGATTCTAAGAATATAATAAAAACATAGTGGTCTTTCTAAACAACCACACCTCTGTTTTCCAAAATGGTTTCTGCATGTGCTGTATTTTTACATATTGACCTTATTTCCAGTGACCTTACTGTATTCACTTATTAATTCCAATCGCCTGTGAATTCTTTTGGATTTTCTACATATACAATCATATATCATCTGTGAGTAAACACAGTTCTGTTTCTCCCTTTCCAATGTTTATGCCATTTATTTTATTTTATTTCCTTATTGTAGTGGTTAGGCCCTATACTACTGGAAAAAAGTGACAAGAGTGGACATCGTTTGCTGTTCCTGATCTCAGGGGGAAAGAATTCAATATTTCACCATTGAATATGTTAACTGTAGGGGTTTGTTATTTTGCAAATATACTTTGTCAAAATTAAGGAAGTTTTTTTCTATTCCTAGTTTGCAGAATGCTTAATGTGACTAAATAATTTTACCACATTTCTTTTCTACTGAGATAATCACATGGGGTCCTTCTCCCTCCCTCCAACATCTACCACATACCTCCTCCCAACCCTTTATTTTGTTAATATGGTGAAATAAATGATTTTCAAATGTTAAATCAACCTTGCATTTCTGGAATAAACTCTACCTGGTCAGGATGTATTATCTTTCTCATATCACTGTACATTTGCTAACATTTTACTTAGGATTTTTGCGTTTATGTTCATGAGATATTGGCTTGTAATTTTCATTTCTTGTAGTACACTTGTCAGGTCGGGTATCAAAGCTCTCTTCAATTCGTAAGATGAGCTGAAAAGTATCACACGCTTTGTTGTTAAAATATGCATCACTAATACCTCTTACTTCCCAAGATAAAAGCCAATTCTCCAATAAAATAGAGGTTATAATCCATTAACACCTCCTTATCTTACTTCCTATATAAAATATTACAAGCCATGACTATTATTAGTACTTGTAAAAAAAAAAGAAAAATAGATGTTTCTCACGGATAAAAATGGAATAAAAGAAGTATTTTGTAAAAATTACCTACTGCAAAAGAAGGTTATTACAAATTAAGTCATCCAAGTATCATTTTTTAATAACCAGTGCCCAAGTTAAAATCAAATACAAAAGAAACATAGTTAGGATGCCCCAAAGCAACACTCCCAATAAGCTAGTTCTCACAGGTGTCTAAAGCAGAAGTGCCTTGCTTAAATGCAATAAAAAGACAGTATTCTGGCTTCCCTGGTGGCGCAGTGGTTGAGAGTCCGCCTGCCGATGCAGGGGACGCAGGTTCGTGCCCTGGTCCGGGAAGATTCCACATGCCGCGGAGTGGCTAGGCCCGTGAGCCGTGGCCACTGAGCCTGCGCGTCCGGAGCCTGTGCTCCGCAACGGGAGAGGCCACAACAGTGAGAAGCCCACGTACCACAAAAAAAAAGACAGTATTCTGAGGAGTTATGTGTAGGAAACTTATTAATATATAATTACCATATAGTCAACTTTTATATTAAGTAAATAATCAGCCTTTCAATAAATCTCAATGTTCACTTATGACATTCCCTTAAAGCAGCATACAGATGTGTTTTCTGTAGCAAAACTTAACTGGGAATTCCAGTGAGGACGACAGGAGTTTACTTTAAAATTAAGTTTATCAAATATTTTCAGGAATTAACGATTTTATTTCTTACAAGAATACCAAGTAGCTTAAAAGAGACAAAGGGATTGAAGATCTTGCAGAGAAATATCTTAACATCAAAGAAAAACATGTTTAAGTCAGTAATCAATTTTTGCTACAACAGCTCGGTTCCCAGAAAATTCAGCATAGCAAATAATTTTATATAAATCATATTTCTCTGTAAGAAAAATAATCCTGGTAATAATACTGACTGAGTAATCCACAGAATAATCCTGACAGAGGCCAATCCATTTTTTAAAATTAAGATTAGTCAATAACAGTTATGAAAAGAAATGATCATACATTTCCTTAATCTTTATAATAACATAGCAAAATTACACAACAAATACAAATTTTAAAAATCAAAGGGTTACTTAAATGACTGTATTTTATCGTTAAGGAAACAGAGAAAGTAAGACTTATCCAGGATCATCCAGAATGTCAGCTGCTAAAACCTAACAGCCAAATTCTCTATATGACATGCAATGTTCCTTCAATTATGCCACACAATTTCCCTTTTAAAAGTTCCATGGTACAGATGTCAGCTTATCATCATGCAAGGGGACCAGGATATATTTTTAGATTACCAAAAAAAAACCCTGCTAAGGAACAATAACATCCTGTACCATAAGTATGATATACCTAAAACTGATATAAGAACATTAAATATTCAACTGATTAGTCAGTTTACCTTCTTAGAATTTAGAAGAGCTTTACGGGGATAATTTGGACAGTCTAAACCTTTTTTAAAAAACTAACCAGGATGGACTTCCCTGGTGGTGCAGTGGTTAAGAATCTGCCTGCCAATGCAGGGGACACGGGTTCAATCCCTGGTCTGGGAAGATCCCACATGCTGCAGAGCAACTAAGCCCGTGCGCCGCAATACTCTGAGCCTGTGCTCTAGAGCCTGCAAGTCACAACTATTGAGCTTGCATGCCACAACTACTGAAGCCTGTGCGCCTAAAGCCCATGCTCCACAACAAGAGAAGCCACCGCAATGAGAAGCCCGTGCACCACAATGAGAGTAGCCCCCGCTGGCCACAACTAGAGAAAGCCCGCGTGCAGCAAGAAAGACCCAATGCAGCCAAAAATAAATAAATAAATAAATTTATTTTAAAAAAAAACAAAACTAACCAGGATGGTATATGCAGGTGCCACCTTTATTCTTCATAAATCTCTGTAGAGTAAGCTGAGGCACTCAAACATCATTTTACTGATCACTCTACTCAAACAATACCTATTTAATAGCTATTACAGTATCTTAATATTTAGCAGTAAAAATTAGGTTTTAAGTTTCCTCTTTCTTAGCCCTCTCACATGCAATCTTAGAATAACAAAGAATCACTAGAGAGTTTAGTGGGTGCTATTTACAGGAAGGGGATAAAATTTTACATTTGTGTACTTGTTTGCTTTAACAATGACAAAAGGGCTTCCCCGGTGGCACAGTGGTTGAGAATCCCCCTGCCGATGCAGGGGACACGGGTTCGCGCCCCAGTCCAGGAAGATCCCACATGCCACGGAGCGGCTGCGCCCGTAAGCCATGGCCGCTGAGCCTGCGCGTCCGGAGCCTGTGCTCCGCAACGGGAGAGGCCACAACAGTGAGAGGCCCGCGTACCGCAAAAACAATGACAAAAGGTATTGTTTGGATGCAAGGTTTGAGTTTTTTCCAGCCTTCAATTTAAAAAAAAATTGAAATAACATTTGATGATGGGGAACATTCTCCTACTCTTCCTAAGACTTCTCTGAATCACTGAGCTCTAAGGATTATGCAGTAAAAACCCCTATGGACTAGGGGAACAGAAATAACCAAGAATAAGCAAAAACAAAATGCTATTCTGTAAACACGTTCACTGAAGATGACAGGAAGTTACATACTTGTAAATAATTGCTTTCCTTAGAAGATTCTTTACAATATTTACTGAGTAGGTTTTTTTTCATAAATAGCCCACTACCATTCGTGATTTTTCACAAATATACTTAATGCTAACTATATTAGCAAATTTATACTATCAATTCCAAATTTGGACACCTTTCATCTAAAGCTATATAAAACACGTTAAAAAACAATAATGAGAACAAGTAGCAAAACACGCTAGAAAAGTTTTGTAAAAGCTATAATTAGTACACTTCAATTTCAGAATCCAAATCTTGACATAAACAGATCCTACACATAATCAGGGTTGTAGACCTCACCAGAATTGCTCAGCACTATACTAAGTAACAGCCCTTATATTGTTATTTTATTCCTTAGTTACTTATTATCAAGGAGGATAAAAATAATCAAAGTAAATATTTAGATGCTGCTAAATTTAGTGGCATAGACTAAGCCACACAAATTCGGGAGGGGGGCATATATGGAAAACTCTGGAGGTTTCATAGTAGAGGTTAGAGAGATTTTCAATCTTTAAAAGAATGACTAGAAATCTGTTAGGCAGAAGGAAATTACTCCAGAAAAACCACCATCAAAAAAAAAAAAAAAAAAAGAGGCAGGAAATAGCAAGAGACAATGAACAGAAAAGGGCTCATTAGGGTAGAAAGGAACAACTAAAGCAGAGGTAATAGAACCACAATAATTGAGGTATGATGAGTTATGAATCAAGCAAATTCAGCTGAGGAAATGAAAGTTTCTGTACGAAGTTAACATTAAAATAAGTCTGGGGCTTCCCTGGTGGCGCAGTGGTTGAGAGTCCGCCTGCTGATGCAGGGGACGTGGGTTCTGTGCCCCGGTGTGGGAAGATCCCACATGCCGCGGAGCGGCTGGGCCTGTGAGCCATGGCCGCGAAGCCTGCGTGTCCAGAGCCTGTGCTCCGCAGCGGTAGAGGCCACGACAGTGAGGGGCCCACGTACCACAAAAAAAAAAAAAAGTCTGAGAGTAGAATGGTGGCAGTGTAAACTAGAGGAGGGGGATGCCAGTCCAGAGGCCAGGGAACTGAAGGAGACAAATGGACTACAAACACAAGTGAATGACTCTAAGGCTTCTAGACTGCACAAGGAAAATGGTGGCATCACTTCCAGAGGTGGGTGGCTAGGAGGAGAAATTACTTTATAGGGGAAATAATGAATCATTTTAGGCATTTTATGCCTAAAGTAATGCTGAGGTACCCAAGAAGAAAATGTGATATACAAAATGAGATTCATACTCAAATTTCTAGAATTGCCAAAGTTTAACACAGTAAATAGGAAAATAATATACTGAAGAACCAGTGAAGAGAGCAGGTCAGCTATTTCATGGGATGCTCTAATTAACTATAATGTCAATTTCCCACATAATCTTCATAATGGAAGGAGCCATGGACTAGAAAGAAATCAAAGACCCAGATTCCAGTCCTAGCTCAGTAACTCATAGTGTATAGGTCAATCATAAAACTATTTGGGGGTTACCTTCCTTAAGGTGAGGATAAAGAAATGAGAAAGATCATCTAATTCTAATATTCTGTGATTCGACATACCTCAAAAAAGACTAAAGATCAGGGCCATTCACTCATACCTAAACAGAAAAAAATAACACATCTACACAGAACTATAAGACAGGTCCAAAAATGTTCTCAATTTAATCAGCATTTGCTCCCCTCATTTAAAAAAAGAAATAACTAACTATATTGTCAGGCTATACACAATAGCTGTTTG
Source organism: Globicephala melas (assembly GCF_963455315.2). Taxonomy (NCBI): domain Eukaryota; kingdom Metazoa; phylum Chordata; class Mammalia; order Artiodactyla; family Delphinidae; genus Globicephala; species Globicephala melas. Next base: position 52,681,846 of record NC_083331.1, read on the forward strand.
TAATAAATAAAAAACTTATTTATATCATTCTAATTTACAAAATACTCTTTAAATAATTGATTTTATTTAATCATGATAAAACCCCATAAGACAAATATTACCATCACCATTTTACTGATGAGGAAAAGGGTTCAGAAAGGTTAAGAGCACTGCCCAAAGTCATGCAGTTAGTAAGTGAAGAGCCAGAGCTCAAACTCAGGTAAAATTCCTAATTCATGGCCCTCTCTATAAGGTTGTCAGAGTTTTCAAATTAAAATGTATGATATCTCTAAAGAAAAAATAGTAAATAAAAACAAAAAGAATGGAGCATAAGGAAATACAGTGAGCAGCAAGTATTAAAATGCTGATGCAAAAAGCAAAAAGAGGTAGGCAAATATTTTTCTTTTTCAGCAAATGGAAAGCAAAAAGGTAGGAATAAAAGATACAATTAAGAAGCAAGAGTTTGGAACTATGAAAAAAATTAAAAAATTAAGATGCCACCTGAAAACATTTATGAAGCCAAGACACACACATCATGCTATTCTTCTTACCTTTTCAGTTGCTGAAACAGATGGCTTTGATACAAAACCCAACCTGTCCTTCACAGATAACTTAGTTACATTCTAAAAAAATTAAAATGGACATATTCAGTGTTTCCCCAAACATATATAAGTCTGTAGGAATTTTGAACATTCTGATTTTACTAACATATACTGACTCTGTAAGTATACTGATGTTAATAACAAAACCTTGGGCCTTCTGCAAAGACAGAGACAGAAAGAAAATGTTTGGAAAAACGAACAGTATACAGTATTACTCAATCATGGAAAATTATGATGTAAAATAAGAGATTTGAACCAGGTGGTTGCTAAAGTCCCCTCCAGTGATACAGAACCATACATTCTTAGAATCCTATGTTGACAAGTAGAAAGTTTGTACATTCTAAATATTAGATCTGAGTAGTTAAAATACATGCCTGCTTTGTGAGCTTAAAACAAATGCCATTCTTTCCTAAATTACGTTTGTTTTATAGCCAAATACACTGTATTTGGTGATGATTTGGGATAGCAGGATTGGAGGAGTTTTTTTTTAGTACCTAATAATTTACTAATTTACATTCTGCATGTTTTTGTAAAATCTCAATATCTTACTCTTCAGGAATTATCTACAAAGACTTATTTTAACAAGGTGGCATCCATTAGCTAAGTAGGATACGACATCCTAACTATTTCACACAGCAAATATTGAAACATAAGAGACTGAGGGTGCAGAAACAAGAAAGTGCCACTCAAGTGTGGAAGGGAGGGAAGGGAATGGCATATGGAGAAGAGAATTTGAGAGTCAGGAATAAGCGATGCAAAGTTCTGAGAGAGCTGCATAAGTAACTTCAAGGTTTAAGCCTTCCCTTTCCAAAAGCTTTCAGTGTAGTCTACTGCATAATTATCTCTGGAACAACATTCTAGTTAAGTAAAAGATGATGGGAAAAATAAGATTTAATGTACTAAAACTTTACATTTTAGACAGTTTTGCTGGAAAATGTCTCCTCTACAAAGTGAAAAAGTATTTATTCTCATAAATAAGTATTAGCTATATTAGCTATACGAAAGAATTTAAGATTCAAATACTATAGGAAAAGTAGACTGTGAAAACGTTATGGTAATGGTAAAAAAAAATTTTACAAGTGGTGTTCAAATACGAATAGACAATCATATTTCTGCATAAAACGTATATATAATACAAATATATATATATATATATATATATATATACAGACACACAATTAATTATAATTCAAATCACCAAGGGAAACTAATTGACTGAGAACCTATTACAGGACAGGCACAGTAAGACTTTTCATTTACCTGAGGAAGTTCTGAACTGGCACTCTGGGCTTCTGCTGGTTCAACAGTACTTGAAGGTACCGGACCCAACCGCTCTTTGACTGACTGCTTCACAACAGGCAAAATGGGCTGCTGGACTAAAGGCTGCATTACCTCAGAACAAGAAAAACATGTTAAACAAGTTGATTAGTTCATGAGCATGGAAGGTAACCTTTGTTATTTTGTTACTAAGTTGCCCATGCAGAGAAAGTTTTAAAAGTGCAGCTTATAATCAAAACCTAACCACCTCCCAAATTCCTTCATGCATGTATACAGATGCATAAAATATTTACAAAGTAGAGGAAAAAAATCAAAATCTGACCTTCACTATCTTGTCTCTTTTTTTAGTTAACAGAAGAAAGATAAACAGAAAAACAAACTGCTGTAGTACACATCTGCAAACAATTAAACTTTACATATTCATTGGCTCACTGATTGAAAGAGAGAAAAAGAGAGCGAAGGAAGGATTTCCAATATGAACCCACAGTCTGAGTTTCTAGAATACACACAGCTACCATGTACTGGAGTATCTCCCATGTAACAGGGACTGTTCTATAGGCTTTACACATATTATCTTATAATTATCTAAACTAGGGATTAATGTCATAATAAAATGAGAGAACAGGTTAGAGAAGTTGCTTTTAAAAAACACTGGGCCAAGGGCTTCCCTGGTGGCGCGGTGGTTGAGAGTCCGCCTGCCGATGCAGGGGACACGGGTTCATGCCCCGGTCCGGGAGGATACCACATGCCGCAGAGCGGCTGGGCCCGTGAGCCATGGCCGCTGAGCCTGCGCGTCTGGAGCCTGTGCTCCGCAGCGGGAGAGGCCACAACAGTGAGAGGCCTGCGTACCGCAAAAAAACAAAAACAAAAAACAAAAAAAAACACTGTGCCAAGAGCGTTCCAAGAAAAGCATTTAATTTCACACAAATTTCTCTCTTACTTTTGGAGAAGTAGTTTGTAACTGCTGGGTGCTTCCTTCTCTGTGCCAATAAACCTTAATAAAGCGATTATTTAGCACTGCTTCTGTACTTGATATTGCTTTCTTTGCTTCTTCATATGTTGCAAATTGGATAAGGGCACCTTCAGGATCACCATTATAGGCAACCTAAAATTTAAAATATTAAGCACAGTGAATTTGTGAATGAATCTATTGCTTTATACAGTAAAATTCCCCAAGAAATGAAATATTGGTCCTCCAAGTAAGAGTCTACCTTTACACTTCCTTATATCTAGATTATTACCGTAGCCTACTTTCACTCCAGAAGAAATGGTAACTGAGGACCGTTCAGAGCGGAATCAGAGCCTCCTCTATATAACACTTAGTAGAGAATGCTCACTGCACAAATGTTAAATACAAGCATTAGAATGTTTCACTTTTTACCCCCAATATTAAGGCTATGAGAAATAATCCTTATGTCACTGAGTGACATGACTTAGATCCCCAGAGTCAGAAAAAGTCAGTAAACTACTTTGAAAGGAGTGATCTCTAATTGAAAATCACAGAAAAATCCATCTGTAAAATTTTCCAAACTGGTAACCCTCACAAAAATATTTCCAAGAGCGTAAGAAAATTTAAGGTGGGCAGGGGGAGTAAGATCTACAAAACAATAGCAACAATCACATTTTACACATAAGGAAACTAAGATTCAAAGAGTGCGTGATTCTGTAGATCCATACAATGAGTAAGTAGTAGATCCAGGGCTTTTTAGTGTTCAATTTCCTGTTCATTCAATAATACCAGTACTTTCCGAAGTATGTTATATAAACTACTGGTGATGCAAAGCAATACAAAATAAGGATTAAGCACACAGACCCTGAATCAAGCAACCTCGCTCCAGATAACAATACCCACTCAGTAGTTGTTAAGAATTAAATAGTAATTCATGTAAAACAGAGGGGGGGGCAGTTATATTAGGATAAAGCTGAAGGGTTTTTTTAAACTAACTTTCAAATATATGTATTTTATAAATAATAATGCAGGTAGTATACAGATACAGCAGTAGGACCTGTACAGAGATAAGATACCAATCTCACCAGTAACTGAGGAAATACAAGTTGAAACAATGGTGAGATACCATGTTTTAACCCTCAGCTTTAAACTTCTTTAAATTTAATATTACTAATGTAGTTAACTGTGTAAGGAAAAGAACTTTTTAAAGTCTAGATCTAAACGTGCTAGATAAATCGAATTGCCATAAAAAGATATTTAGAGATATTCAAGATGCAGTAAATAACTACAGGGTAATATGTATACTAGAGACCCACATACTTTTAAATATGTACATATTTTTAAGTTTGCATACTGATTTATAGGTAGATACATACTCACAGAAATACAAAACAAAAAATCCAAAATAACACATGGTAAATTGTTACCAATAAAGTAATAATATTATGGGTATATATGAGAAGAAGAATGGAAGAGACAGAGAGCTGAACACATTTTCTTTAAATTCTATGTAAATCTCTACTGCCCCACCCTTTTTTGTTGAACTTTCTTTTCATTTTAGGGATTGACTGACTGACTGATTTGGCTGCGTTGGGTTTTCGTTGCTGCCTGAGGGCTTTCTCTAGCTGCGGCGAGCGAGGGCTACTTTTCGTTGCAGTGCGCAGGCTTCTCATTGCGGTGGCTTCTCTTGTTGCGGAGCACGTGCTCTAGGCACGTGGGCTCAGTAGTTGTGGCTCGTGGGCTCTAGAGCGCAGGCTCAGTAGTTGTGGCACACGGGCTTAGTTGCTCCGCGGCATGTGGGATCTTCCTGGACCAGGGATCAAACCCGTGTCCTATGCATTGGCAGGTGGATTCTTAACCACTGCACCACCAGAGAAGTCCCTCATCTATTACTTTTATAATATTATTTTTTAAATGGAAAGAAAACAAATTTTTCCAAATATCAACTTAAGCTGTACTCTCTAACATTTATTCTTATCCAATTATGGGAAATAATTTAGTTCAAAAGAATGCTGCACAAACTGGAGAAGAAGCCCAACATTATTTGAACTTTCAACATATTACATAATGTAAACTCAATACTAAATAACCTCACAAGTAACATATAGCTAAGCCAAGGTCTAATTTTAAGGGAAATCAAATACAAATTACACTGATATTTATCTTAAAAGATGTTCAAAAGTGGAAGAGTAAAAAGTAAATGTTTAAACTGATTATGGATTACCTGGTATCTGGGCCCCCAAAGTATCTATTAAATGTGTCCCACCATAGCGGCAGCAAAAATAAATCTGACTGAAGCATTCTGCTAATGTGAAACTAAGGAAATGAAAACTACTTTAAGATTAGATTTTACCACTGTGGTTATTTAACTTTGCTGTAATTTTATGATAATCTCTATTAGGTAAAAAGTGTATAATAAGATCAATCAAGTCTCCTGCCTTTTGAAAGTAAATAGTTATTCAAAATCACATTTTCCTAAAATAAAAAGTTTCACTTCATATCCAATTTTCTAAACTTAGAATATTACCAAAGTTTCCATAATATTTTCTTATAAAACTATTTTTCTTACTATATTAAGATTCCCTCTCTAGATAATTAAGCAGAGACAACAGAATCACTTCAAAGCTCTTACCTGTAAGTTAACCAAGGTTCCAAATCGACTAAAATGCTCATTAAGTTTGCTGATATTATTTAATTCTGGAGGAACTTTTCTAAGTTCAAGTTTGGTATTTTCATTTCCAAACTGAACCTTTTTCTGGAAGCCTGGGCTGTTTGTTCTATTAAAATTTGGCCTGTAACAAAAATCAAGTTAATTAATACATTCATTTATAAATCCTGATCCCTATCAAGTACAAAGGAATAAAGTTTTGCAACTTAAGTTCAATTTTTTTTTCAAAATTGAAATTGCTAGTTGATAAAGGGAATTTTTTTTCCCCTCAAAAAATGAAGTTTCCAAATGAGTAGTGTTCATTATCTTTCATGGAAGCCAAATGAGAAGGTTTCTTCCTCATCATTTGTTCCTTTTCACTTCTATTCCACTCCTACTTAAAATTCTTAGCAGAAAAGTTCTTAGCACCCTCTTTCAGTCAATTTGCCTATATAACCTTTGCCATTTCTGCAAAGGCTAACTTATTGAGATATTTCCTACTTCAAAACATTGATTAAAAGCAAGAAATGACTGTCTCGACCTCCTTCCAATTAAAAAAAAAAGTCAGAATTGTAGACCATACGTTTGACACTTGAAGAAAGGGGGTCAAAACTGTGGCCCAGGGAGGTTACATTGCTTGCCCTAAATCACAGAATTAAAGGCAGAAACAGAACTAGAAATTATCCATTATTAAACATATGTTAAAGCTCTAAAAGTGTGATTCCAGTCTTTCCTCAAACATGCAAATGAATCATCAAACACACAGCCTCCCCTACCCCCACAAAGGCTGCTTTCTAACTCCTAACAGGAACTGCCCACATGTAAAGTCTCCTCTCATACCTAACCCTTCCTTCCTTCCCTAAGAGGAGGCTCATGACTATCCTTTAAACAGCTAGTATTCAACAACATTGCTAAATTAAGGTGTGGGTTGTTGTTGTTTTTGTGAAGGTAGGGGGAGGTACAAATAGGAAAAATAATGTGCTCAACCACCACACCATTTCTATAAGAAAGTACCTTCCAAGTACCAGACTACTAACTTACATATTTTTAGAAAACAAATACTATACACTTTAGTTGGGGACTGCCTACAGAATAAATTTTATTTTGAAAGAGACCACTATACTGTCACAATAATACTGCAACGATCCTAAAGATCACTGCATAATAAAATTCCTCAATTTCCCCTGCCAGCTTACTTATCAAACCAAGTCTTCTTTGTAGGAACTCCAGGCTCCCCAGAACCAATGGTTCTTTTCCTTGACTCTGAATCCACTACTATCCTCATACTGCTTTTATTAGGAGGCTTTTCTGTTTGAAACAAAAGAAAAGAAAGCATAGATTAATATTTTCTGTTAATCGTAGCCACCTCCTTAAATCTGCATTAAAAACAAAGTTCTGGATTTTTGTCCAAATATACATTTTAGAAGAAATAGAAATATAAGTACATCTAAATACAGTCATCTAAGGGATTTTAACTTATTTTGAATTCCTTTCACGCTTAACTGAACAATAATCAGTAATTCTCATATGTCAAATTAATAATAAATAAATCATCTTGGGGCTGAGTTTATAGTTTTGAAATTAAATGCACAATCTACAAGATTTAAAATTTAACACTAGTCTAGTAATCCTAAGACTCAATAACTTGGAGTTGTGACTGAAATGAGTTGCTTATTTAAACATCAGCATATTAACAAAATAAAATCATGTTAAATTAAAAAAGGTAAATATTCAACATTGAAATGCAGTGCAAAAGAGCTGTAAATATGTGCTACTTTCAACATTTTACATACACTTAGATGGAGTTTGACAAACACAAAACTACATTTAACCTGTTATTCCCAAATGACGCCAAAGTTTAAAACATGCTAACATTAGTCCACACGGAAAAAATATATTTTAAAACTCCTTTCTTAAAAGATGGATAAATTGGTTATATAACTCCTATTCTGAGTATTTCTAAACATATAACTAACCAAAAGAACTTAGGATCTGTTTCAGCACAATCTCTCTTATGGCTACCACTATAGTCTCCATGCAGGAGATCCTCCTACCAAATCTGTTCTTCCTCTCAATGAATGATATTATCATCTGCCTAATTATCCAAAACAGAAACCTGGTGTCTTTCATTTCACCTTCTCCATTACCCCCATTCTAAGTCCCCAAATTCAATAAATTAAAGGTGTTGTCAACTCTTTCCACTAAACTTAAATCTCTTACTTCCCACTGTTACTACCCTAGTCTAGCTACTTATCATCTCTTTTCTAGAATTTTTCAAACGCCTTTAATTGGCCTCCTACCTCCCCGTTCCCATATCCCTTACTCCCTCTGTTCCTAATCAAAAAGATCTTCCAGTTTCACAAAAGTAGCACAGGATATATGTGCTTTATTGACCCCCTTTTTCCGGCTAACTCTGACTTATCCCACATCTCTACAGCAGATCAGGTGGAAACATCCAGTATCTGGCATTGCTGGCATTCACGGTGCAAGTTGTAGTTTCTTTGCCGAGTGGTATCTTCACAGGACCAGTTCTGCAACAGAATTTCTGGCCTATTCCTGCCTCCCAAACATGTTCACTAGCCCTTTTAAAGAGTCTTTGAGCTATCCAATATCCTTTTGTACTTTAATATATTTTTTATCTGAAGGTTCACCAAGAAAGGCAGTGATGTGTTTGCTCCAACTCATCTGTATTCTCTCACTCATATTCTCTTTCACTGTTATTTATTTAAAAGGAGTGCTAAACACACAGAAGCAAGTTCCTCTTGATATACAATTAGTAAATGTGTCTATTAGTTTTATTTACTGTGTTTTCCCCTGATATCTTTTTAATAAATTGTTTTTCTGCTTAACGTTTTCAGCACTGGTTTTGTTGATGGCAAATGAAAAACCACTTAGCCCTTCTTCCTACCTATCTATATCCAGTCAAGGGAGTGTCTATCAAGTTCTCCACTGCCTTAGAAATCTAGAAAGTACAATTATCACTTTTTTGATTCCAAGGCATCAAAAGGCCTAAAGTTTTTTCATTTGTTTAATAACAATAATTTCCTATAAAGTTGAAAGTATGAAGCATAAAAATATAGTTATCACATAATAGTCTGTGACAAATGTAAATGAGGCCATCTATAGGCTATTAGAAATGTATAATAATTATATAATGAACAATATTATAAACTTTTAATTATGTATATGTCCCAATCCAGGCCAGTAAATTTCAAACCAAATGGGCAATAGATGAGAACATTTTGAGGGGAGGAGGACTGAAAAAAGATAAGGCAACCAGAAGTATAGGTAATCCTCAATTTAAATGGTTTGCTAAATCAGTTGTCTGGTACATAAAAACAATGTTATTAATGGAAAATATATTCCTAAACCAGCTTACAGAAATAGTACATGATGTACCTAAAGAAATTTAAAAAGTAATAAAATAATCATTATGTATAATGATTCTATAAGAAAAGGCATTCAAATTTCTAAGTAGGCATACCAGACATTTATATCTCAATAGAGCCATTTCCTATAACTTGTAACTACATGCATGTGGAGCTGAAATTACCACAATTCCAACTTCTATATGGTAAGATTTATGTGCAAGGGGTTTGATCCTTCTGTCTTCTCTCAATCACCAGCAAAAAACTGTCCTAGATTTGGGATGGATCTAATAAATGTTGATCTATAGTGGCATACATTTATGCCACTCCAAAGCAGCAAGGTAAGAATGAGATGATTTGATGGTTCCAGCAAGAGCAAGGAATACTGGTATAATGAAAAGAAAATGAGTGCTAAGTAGTGACCCAAAGAAGGAAGGGTTTTTCTCTGAACTAGTCAGGTAGGAGACACTCAAGGGATGAGTAAATACCATGAACAGCCATAATCTTAAGTGGCTACTTTTCAATTACAAACAATCTTATTTCCCTTACATAAAAATTGTTAAGAAACCTTTTTTCTATTGCTGTTATTAATGAAAGTCATTAGAATGCCTCAAAGAGACTTTAAAAGGTGTGGGGGGAAAGGGACATCCACATGAAATGTTGTCCTGTGATCTCACAGGATAGAAATTAAAATGTTCCTCAGTCCTCCACCACAGAAAGTTCTCTGAACACTCAAAGTAGATGCTCAGAATCTGACAGTTTCTAATGAACAAACAAAAAAAGTGCAAAGTGTAAGTAAACACAAGTTTACTAAACCACATTAGGTACAGACTGTTACTTATTTAAACAAGTTGGACTTTTATTCACAACTGACAATGCATGACTTTTTTTTTTTTACTAGAAATAAAAGATGGCAAGGAAAGATTGGAAAGAAAATGGGATTTAAAAGTTAGTTGAAGTAGTTAGGAAAAAAGATATATTTTTATTGGCCTGTATAATATTTTCTATAATGTCTGACAACATTGCTCCATCTTTCAAATTAATGTGAACTCTCCCTCCTCTGAACCTTTGTATCAGTTTGCACCTCTGTATAGCACTTTTCCTGCCCTGGCTTGTGGACCAGTCTAAATTCTATATTCTTCTCCCATTTAGAAATTATACCAAAAAGTCTGTCTCCTCTAAGAAAATTTTAAAAGCTAACAAGTCACTTTCTAAAATATAATTCTTTTTGCTTAAAGTATTATAAGCAAACCAGTATCAAATTCTAACATGTCAAAAGCAAACAAAAATAAAATATGTATCAAGCATTAAATTTGTACAGCTAATTTCATGATCTAAACTACAAAAGAATTTATCTTTAGGAATTAAAGCATTATTCTTAAAGAGTTTAAATGAACCAATTAAGACTGCAAATGATAGCATACACCCCCAAAAAGCTAGAAAATAAGGACTTTGGGGAAATTCCTTTCCCCTTGGATGACAGAATAAAATGTCACCAACACCACAAATAGGGTACCACACATTACCTTCTCTCTCATGTGAGACCAAAGGATCCAAGGAACAAACATAAGCATCATCCCTTACTCAACTCCAATAAACACAGGACCGACTGTTCTTTTCAAATGCTTTGCCACTCTTGATATTATGAAAATGATAAGAAGAAAAGATTCATCATAGTACCTCTGGGTGGCAAATCCATATCCCCTGATGTTAGTCCTATCAAGTTAGGCCTTTGTGCATGCACTCTGTGTCGATACATTGGTCTGGAAGTGTTTGTTATGCTTGGGGCTTCAGGATTGTAGCCATCTGTGTCATATGTATCTGGTAATACAAAAACTGCAATTAAAAAACAATTATAAAACTCCTCTTGGTAATTTTTTTATACTGATAATAGAAAAAGTCAACTACGTAACATATTACTAATTCATAACTAACATGCATATGTATTTTTAAAAATAGTCTTATAAAAATTAAATGTTATTAAAAACTTAGTTTTTTAAAAAGTGTAACTGAGAACTTATATTTAATGTGCATTCACCATGTCTACATTTTATTCCATATAATTTTAGTAAGAAAAACAGACTTGATAGAGCAATTCACTCTCTAGACATTTTTAAATTCCTCACCTAAAACTCTTCTCTAAACTATACTACATTATTAATACAGAGAGGGCCAAAACCGCACCTGCAGTAAAAAGAGAGGGTGGAGCAGGAGGAGGCTGGTGATGGATGCCAGTTGTTACCACAGTAGGAACAGAGCTGGTCGCAGAGTTTGGGGGAGCATCCATGCCAGATGGTTGCAAAGGAGGAAGTGGAGGTGGTGGTCCTGTCAAAACCAAAGAATAAGAAATATCATCTGAAAGCAAACAAATAAAATAAGTTATTGTATATCCAAACGTGATATTCTCCTTTAGCAAATTATAATATCTACAAACACCAAGCTCTTACAACTATATGAGTTTTTCAGGGTAAAATATTCATTTAATGTATTCCAAAACAGGTTTGTCTTAAGCTATAAAGGACTACAGATAGCTGGGATTCATCAGTAACATGCATAATTCAGGGCCACCCTAAACCACAGTAAACCATAGGTTTGGCACAGCCTGAAAAATAAGGAGTATATTCCAGATGGGAGCATCTTACTCTTAGTTCCTAACAGGCATCTATAGGATTACTTTAGATACTTTTAACAAAATCAAGCATCAAACTATCAACTTTTATAAAAGACTATGAATGGATAGATAATAAGCATAGGCAAACATATTTACTTACCTGTGACAGGTGGTAGACTGGGTGGTAATGGGCCTGGCGGTGGCACTGGGGGTCTCAGATTCACAGGTGGGGGTGTAAGAATTGGTGGTGGTGGAGGGAGTCCAGGAGGAGGTGGTCCTTCAACAACAGGAGGCTGTGCTGGGAAAGGCAGCATACCAGGAAGATTGACATCTTCTACAACTACCGGGTCACTTCCATGATCAAAAGGGCACATGTCTCCTCTCATACAGAAACCCTTTTCTGTGAGGAAGAACAATTAGAAAGAAATATGAAAACCGCTGGACATATACATTTTCTCTAAGTTAAAAAAAGTGGAGATATTTAAAAATAGGAATATTTTTAATACTGGGCAAATATAAGTAACCATATCACAAGAGCTACCTACTCATTTCCAGTAATATAAAATATATATTAAGTGAAAATATAGCTAACATACCCACTAAAAAATATTACCAAATTAAAATGAGTATACCCAGCTAGCAACATGATACAGCTTTAATACAGTTTACAAAACTTTTACAGTAAAATCTTAAAGAGTCTTCAATTCATTTATAAAATGCTTATATAGGTGATATTCACATTTCTAGGTTTTACTAACATTCTAATAACCACTGATTTCTAAAGAAGTAAGTTTTGTCAAGAATGTTTCAGTAGCCAATTCCCTGGTAGGTTACTCAGTAGATATTACTCTTGTTTGGCAAATTCCAAAAATATGTTAAGACTTGGTGCAAATAAACACTATTTAAATTAATATTCAATAGTCAGTGGTGACTAATGAAGACTTCAGTAATATACTGAGGAATTCATGAAGTGCTTAAAACTAATTTCCCACTATTTCCAATAGGTTAAGTCTTTGAGCGTGTATAACCTAAATTTACAGAAGTTACTCAGCTGGAAATATTAATTCGATACCTCATGAAATAGTTGACAGGCTTACCATCATAGTCTCTACACCGTTTCTTTGGCATTGGTGGTCTTACATACGAGTTATGGTCCACTTGGTCTTCATGAAATTCAGACCAACTTTCGGTAGTATTATTACCATGATGAGTAGGAGCAATTACTGTAATAGTGCTGCTCAAAGTAGGTACAGGGTAGTGGCCAGATGAAATATTAGGTACCGAAGAGACTGGAGTATAATTGTTTTCTAATGCATCTGCTCTATCCAGGTCATATTTAGGTTTTACCAGATCCCTTTCTGCAATAAAATATAAATGACTTATAAAACTACACTCTATTAAACAAAAAACACACATGTCCCCAAGCTAAGAAATAGATATTAGGTTCGCCAAAAGGTTCGTTTGGGTTTTTCCATAAGACGTTATGGAAAAACCCAAATGAACTTTTTGGCCAACCCAATATTTTTGCTAAACATAGAGAAAAAGTTCAAATTTTACACAATCCACCTTTTAAAAACTATTCAATGTATATACAATGTTCCAAGATAAGCAATTTCTTTTCAATATGACCTAAACTAAAAAACCACACATAAACTTGTTGTACCTAATGAGATTTTTCTTTGAGCTTTACTTAGCAGAGAATTTTTAAATTTTCTTCATTGCAATCTTAGTATGCATAACTTTAGCCAACAAAACAAAATATACAAGTATGGTTATTTTTTCTGTGGTGAATATTTAGTTGTCATCCATTCAAAGGTCCTAGCATGGCTTTATACACTGAACACTATTTGTTGAAGATGAGAATGGATGTGTAAAGAGGAAGAAAAAGGAGTACATAATAAACACAAAGAAATTAACTGGGCCAAGAAAAGAAAATTTACCAAGGAAAGAGAAAAGACATTAAGGAGATCAGTTAAGTGAAGCAATGTGCAGAAAGGCCTAATACACCTAGATCACGGGGCGGGGAAAAACTCTAAGAGTAACAGAGAAATACAGGGCTTATACAAAAGCCATAAATATTACTTCCTAAAGACTAAAAGTAACTATACAATAAAGGTCGCAAGGGTAGTAAAAATCTAAGTTGAGTAAAGGTGTTTTACTCTTAAGGTGTTTAGTTGTTCTACTGCCTGCAATATATCCCTTTCAATAATACACATTGAAAGAAAAATATGCATGTTGGAAATGAGACACTCCTGTAAACTCACACATCTGAAATGAAAATTTTTAACTGTTTTCATAGTTTTGAGGTCTGATATATGATAAACTGAACATACTTAAAATGTACAATTTAATGAATTTTGATCGATGTATACACCTGTGAAACCAAACATCACAATCAAAATAAGGTATATACTGTACATACTCATCACCCCCAAAAAGTATCCTTGTTCCCTTTTATGATCCATCTCTCCTTTACTTTATCCCAGGCAACCACTGAGTTGTTTTCTGTCATCATAGATTAGTCTGCATTTTCTAAAATTCTATGTCTGTCTGTCTGTCTGTCTGTCTGTCTCTCTCTCTCTCTCTCTCTCTCTCTCTCACACACACACACACACACACACACACACACACTTTTTTGTGTGGCTTCTTTCAATCAGCATAATTATTTTGAGATTCATGCATTTTCCTGCATGTATCAATAGTTCTTTCCTTTTTATCCATTCTATGGATATACCATAATTTGTTCATCTATTCACCTGTTGATGGACGTTTGGATTGTTTCTAGCTTTTGGCTATAACAAATGAAGCTGCCATGACCATCTGTGTATGTCTTTGTGTGGAAATACACTTTCATTTCTTTTAAGTAAACACCTAGGAGTGGAATGACTGACTGGATCATTTGGTAGGTACAGGCTTAACATTTTTAAGATACTGTTCAAGTGTTTTCCAAAGAGTTCCAGCTTATCTCCATCCTCACCAACACTGGGTAAAGCAAGTCTTTTTAATTTCAATCATTCTGATGGGTGTACAGTGGTAATTCATTGTAGCTTTAATTTGTATAAAATAAAAATTTTTAAAGAAATTTTTAAAAAGTATTCACTTGGACCCACAAAATACATCAAAATAGAAAAAAATAAAGATAACACTGACAAAATTAAAACAATTTTTAAAACCCTCAAATACAGAATTTTTTTCACAATGAAAGTGCCAACCAAAATACACATATATGTGGATTATTTACCCCTGCTTCGGGTCCTGCTTCTGCTTCTAGTCCTGCTTCTATCTCTATCCCTGTCACGAAGCCTCTCTTTACTCCAACTTCGACTCCGACTCCTGCTGTAACTGCGACTTCGCCCTCGTCTTCTATTGTACCGGTCTCTGTATGAATCTCTTCGAGGAGGGTTTCGATCATAATCTCTTTTGCGAGAACGATCATCTTTTTTCCTCTCATCACGACTTCTAAAGAAATATATGATCACTTTTATGAAAATATTTAAGTGGATACAGGAAAAACTCTAATTAAATGCAAAAGTTCTATTTTATTCTTGTACCATGATTCTTTATCCCATCATCAGAATACAAACATAGGAAACTCAAAAAACTGAAAACCTGAACATGACCTGCTAAAGTACTCTAAAACCTCTAAGGAAAAAAAGAACTCTTTTGAAGTCTTCATTTTATACACAAATGCATCTATACATTAAGGGATCTGTACATATGTCCTGTAGTATATATTGTCTTGTACACAGTCTCATACTTATAGGTATATATTACATGCACTGCACTCTAAATGCTTTTGAAGCCTTAATGGGAAAAATAATGTATTTACTCTAAAGGGAAACTTTGGGCAAAAAAGGTCTCACATTAAGACTTCACTGGAATTTGCAGTTAGGAATAAAAATAATAACAATAACCAACATATGCCAAGCACTGTTCTAAATCTCACTTCCAGGACCAACAAATCACACCTAGATATTCTTGGTAGAAAAGGAGTGAGTTATCACTTTCCTAGACCAATAAAAGAGTAGATATTACTTACCCCTATGTAAAAGAAAATCAAGTCTAAATATTCATATAAAATAAAAGTAATGTCTAAACATTGAACATGGTTCAAAGAATCAATCACCTATTTTCTCTGTATCGGGAGCTTGACTGAGGAGGACTGTGATTTAGCCTTCTAGAAAACTTCTTCTCTCGCTCTTCCTCTTTTGTGATCTGATACACAAAGAAAAATGTGTGCAAATTTAACAACAGTTATTCCTTGCCATGTTACTGTTTCAATGACTTAACTGATATTAAAATATGAGCAATAGAGTCTTCTTGTGAAAGCATTAAACAAAATAAATTTGTCTTCTAAGTACAATCATTTAATTTAACAATAAAAGACAGGCTTGCTGAAAGTTAAAGTGAATGGTAAAGAAATTCATAAATGTTTATCGTAGATAACAGTAGCAAGAAAAACATTTTAAGCAAGTGTCCTCATTTTACACATCATTAATGGAAAGCCAATTTTATTCCTTCTTTCAAAAGTCCATTCAAGTTTTGGTTTCATGGATTTGATCTGGCACCAAACACATTAGGGACTAAAGGAGAATGCATTAGAACTAACCAAGTCATAGAAAAAGAAAACATTTGAGAAAAAAATACCTGTGAAAATAAACAAGTGAAAACAGTTCTCTAGTTTCTCACAGCAGTATGACAGCTATACATTCCTCTTTCCTACAATTCATATTATATAATTAATATAATGCAGCCCTGAAAAACATTCCCTTGATCAGTGCTACTTTCTCTAGACCAGTTTTCCATGCTGCCCAAAAAACTGGTTCCACAGGACATTAAGAGGTGTTATTAGAGAAAAAAGGATTCAGAGCATAAACAAATTCAGAAAATATTGAACATGAGCTTCTGTAAATATGATAGGGCTCAAGATTTTGCATGTTTAATAAAAACCCTAAGATATTCTTATGCACATAGTCTACAGATAGCATAAATATGTCCCAGTTTATGCCAGCTGTTTCAGCATTCCTTTGGGTAAAAGCCTCTCACTGTCAAGTGTCTCACACTGGATGATAAATTAAATGGAAATCCTATCAACAGACCAAACTCTGAGAAATAATACTTAAAAGCCTTCTTTTAACAGTTTGCCTTTTTCTTTCTTGTAAGTACTTTTTTTGTTCTACTCTTCCTATCCATTTCAACCTTCCCCCCTGCAAAAACAAAACAAAACAAAAAACCCTCCTGATGCACTTTTTCCCTTCAGTTTGCTTCCATGCACTCTTGTAAGTAAGTTAGGTTGACAGACTGTCACATTCCATGGTACCTGCCCAACTGCGAACTTTCACAACACCCACAGCATTTAAAATCCAGACTGCCATCTGACATTTCGGTTCTGAAAGATGGAGGGATAAATATCCTTCACAACTGCTCAAGACAACTGTGGTGAAATATTATTATATCAACAGATGTAAGACTAAGGCTTACTGCTTCTCAAACAAAGAGCCCATGATTTACTCAAGATTTCCAAGAATTAAAATATAATTTGCAATTATCTGGAAAAAATTCTGGAACCAATCCAGACTTCCATCAATGGGTAAAATTTAAATAAATTATTGTATATCTCTATGTTGCATAAGCAGTTGCCAAGACAATATCCACTATCCCATTCTTCCTTACTAACAGACCCCCTATACCGTTAGGTACAAAACATGCAGTTATAAAATTATTTCTGGTCTTCCTCTGAAGACAGAAGTGATGGGGGTGTCTTATGTATATGTGCATGTAACTATATATATATATATATATATACACACACACACACATGTGTGCAAATATGTTCAGATATACAGAGACAAAAATACATTTGAGAATTATATAATACATATGTAAATACATATGTAAATTACAATACATATCATACATATGTAAATATTATTATATAACACATATGTAAACATAACGAACATATATTACTTATATAATCTGGAAAAAAACAGATTATCAGGTGAAAAAAAACCAAGGGCCACAACCACACCCAACACACAACAATGTCTCAACAATAATAGCAACTATCATTTACTGAGAACCTACTTTGTGCCACACACTCTGCCAAGTGCTTCACAGACCTTATTTTACTATTCCTCACAACAGTCCTATAATATTTCCATTTCACGGCTGAGTAAACTAAGGGTTGGAAAAGTAATAATTTCAAGGTCACAAAACGGTGGTAAAATTTTTTTTTAATTAATTTTATTTATTTTTATTTTTGGCTGCATTGGGTCTTTGTTGCTGTGCACAGGCTTTTCTCTAGTTGCGGCGAGCAGAGGCTACTCTTCGTTGCAGTGCGCAGGCTTCTCATTGGCTGGCTTCTCTTGTTGCAAAGCATGGGCTCTAGGCGTGCAGGCTTCAGCAGTGTGGCACTCAGGCTCAGTAGTTGTGGCTCGTGGGCTCTAGAGCGCAGGCTCAGTAGTTGTGGCACATGGGCTTCATTGCTCCGCGGCATGTGGGATCCTCCTGGACCAGGGCTTGAACCAATGTCCCCTGCATTGGCAGGCGGACTCTCAACCACTGCGCCACCAGGGAAGCCCCAAACAGTGGTAAAAATTTAACCAAGATTTGTTTGACCTAAAACTAGGCTAACCATGGATATATTATATTAATAGCTTAATTGTCAATGATTATTTTTGTTAAAATTACAATCTTTAAACATCAAACTGAGGAAATTTGAACTATTATATGATTATTAAACAAGAGGGTAATCTTGTATGAAAGGTAAACACCTCTTAAAGTATGAAGTCATTTACATTGCCCTGTGAAGGTCCTTTTATTTGACTACCTTAAAAATAGTCCCCTACAGGGCTTCCCTGGTGGCGCAGTGGTTAAGAATCTGCCTGCCAATGCAGGGGACATGGGTTCGAGCCCTGGTCTGGGAAGATCCCACATGCCATGGAGCAACTAAGCCCATGTGCCACAACTACTGAAGCCTGCGCACCGCAACAAGAGAAGCCACTGCAATGAGAAGCCCGTGCACTGCAACGAAGAGCAGCCCCCGCTCACCACAACTAGAGAATGCCCGTGTGCAACAAGGAAGACCCAACACAGCCAAAAATAAATAATAAATAAATAAATCTATTAAAAAAAAAAAAGTCCCCTACAAAATGCATGTAGGCAGAAGCAAACCGATCTACTGACAATCTAAGTATTTTCATAGAACACAGATAATAAGAGTCCATACCTATAAATACTGTGCAGAAAAGAATTAAAAGCACTCCTGAGACTGTTATCTTTAGAAAGACCTGCTGATAAGGTAAGCCCTTAGCTGGCATCTGCAAACAACAATTTCTGGAAGGTTCACATCATTCCCTGATAACAATAGCTCACTATGCCTAAACTGTCTGGATAAACAATATGGTCTATGCTGAACATCTGCTTTCCTCCTCAGAGTCTGGAATTTTGGTACATATGAGGCTGAAGATGCCTATGTAACCAGCACTAAATAAAAACCCTGGGCACTGGGCACTGTGTCTCTAATGAGCACCCCTGGTTCACACATGTTGTCACTACTTGTTAAGTGCATATCTGCTTTGACTCCACTGGAAGAAACCTCTGGAAATCTGTTCCTGTTTTTCCCCAGATTTTGCACCATATACGTTTTTCCCTTTGCTGATTTTGCTTTGTATCCTTTCACTGTAAGAAATCATAGCCATGAGTATGACTATACACTCTGAGTTCTGTGAGTACTCCTAGTGAAATAATCAAACCTGGAGGTGGTCTTGAGGACTCCTGACACAGATAAAAATAAACAAAACTAAAAATAAATTAAAAAAAATAAAACTCAGTTTAATCACTCCAAATATGTTTTTAAAGAACATGTAAAGTTTAACACAAATTCTTACCTCTTCTTTTTTTATATCTTTTTCTTGGTGCTGAAAAAATTCTACCTTTAAGCTTCCTGATGATGGCTGCTCTGGAGGAGGTAGATAACTCTTTGTATTCACAGCATCAAAAAGTTTTTCCACAAATATCTGTGTCTCTAAAAATAAAACCAAAACCAGCATAGATTAAAAATCATTTGCTAAGATATTTATTCTCTACTTCTCCACATCAGTATGATGAAATATGCCTTGATTTTTATAAATCTAAAAATTATACTAAGACCAACAGCTTCCCAACCAGTGTACTATGGCACAAGTCCCATGGTAATACTGATCCATTCAATTCTCAGGATGCTGAGGGCTAGAATGGCTAGAGCCTCTGGGTCAGTCGCTCCCAGCCATCACTAGTCTCCATGTATCCTGCCTAGTGTGCCAAACAGAAATATTATCATTACCTAAATGCTGGCAAGGTGAAAAAATTTGAGAAGCACTGTGCTAGACAACATCCAAAGTAGGTTCCTAAGCAGTACTATCTTTCAGTCATTTTCTTAATCTCTCAAGAAAAAAATAACAGCATTCTTTAAGAATAAGCATATGGACATTAATGAAAGAAAAGATTTCCATTATAAATAAGCTATGGATATAATCAGTAATAATACTATTTGTTCAACTTTGTTACAGTTAGAGTCTGTCTCTTACTGAATTCCTTTAACACTCTCTGAATCTTATTTTAAATAACTTTTTAAATTAGTATTTTTAAACCAAAGATCTTACCTTTTTGAAGAAATACATCCAGTTGATCAATACATAACGCCTTTAATTCTTTTTCACTTTTGTCTTTCTTTACCAAAGCGAGAACATATTTTGCCAGGGCTGATGGATCTGCATCACAGCTGAAGAAAAAAGCAATGTTGAAGGAAATTTAACCATAAACAATTGCACATTCTACGAATTCCAGTTACAAACTAATAGCATGATAGTTAAATGAGTTAATATATGTAAAAAAGCATCTGGTTCATAGAAAGCAATGAAGAAATATAAGTTTCTCTCCCTTATCTTAATATGCTTTACGTGGTATATGTAGTCATCATTCAGTATTCTGCCAAATACACACTAATACATGTATTAAAGATTCAGTAGGCTCTATTATTAAAAAAAAGAAGTTATGACAAATTATAAACAACACCAAAACATCAAAAACTAATAATTAGTGTGGTACCAATAAAAATACCAAGAGGCGGGCTTCCCTGGTGGCACAGTGGTTGAGAGTCCGCCTGCTGATGCAGAGGACACGGGTTTGTGCCCCGATCCGGGAAGATCCCACATGCCGCAGAGCAGCTGGGCCCATGAGCCATGGCCGCTGAGCCTGCGCGTCCGGAGCCCGTGCTCCACAACGGGAGAGGCCACAACAGTGAGAGGCCAGCATACCGCAAAAAAAAAACAAAAACAAAAACAAAAAAAACCAAGAGCCTATTCTCCCCCAGAACAAGGTAAATAATGGTCAGAAAAACCCTGAAGAAGAGGACAATAAAGGGAAACTTGAAAACATACCACACAATACAGAATTTTAACGAAAGAAAAGCAAATTTAGAAATAGACCCAAATATATATAGAAACATAAATTTTATAAAGGTGACATCCAAGTCAAGGAAGAAGGGATGAACTACAAAATAAATGGTACTGAGAAAACTTGGCAGCTGTCTTTCTAAAAAATTAAGTTGGACCCATAACTTATTCCATATACCACAGTAAAAACATGAAACCATTAAAGTATTAGAAGAAAACAAGAAAAAGTTATTTTACAACTCTGGAGTAATGAAGACCTTTTGAATTATGAGAGAAAATCCATATATTGCACAAGAGTAATTTGATTATACAAAAGAAGCAAAAACTTAAGAATGTAAAAAAGACTTAAAAGTCAAATGAAATACTAAACAGAAAAAGAAATAAAAATGATTCTTAAATATGAGTAAAAATATAACATCATCCATAAGAGAAATTCAAACTTAAGCTATACTGAAATATCATTTTTCTGTTATAAAGTTGATAAAATCTAAATATATGGAAACATATTCTGGAGGCAAGACAGAAACAATCAGTTTTCATACATTATTGCTGCTGAGGGTAAACTGGTAGCTCCTAGGGTATGGCAGTAAAAAGATCACAAATACAACTGACCCAGCAATTCTACTTCAATGAATTAACTTTACAGATATACTTACATGTTCAAAATGATATGTGTACAAGTCATTCAGTGTCACACTGATTGTAAAATCAAAAATCTGCAACTGTCCATTTACAGAGGACTGGAAAAAAAAAGTATACTAAATCTACACAAGGGAATGGGATACAGCAAAAGGACAAAAAAGAATGAGGAAGTTTTCATATCATGGAGAAATTTTCCTATCAATTTGTTAAGTTTAAAAAGCGAGATAGAGAAAAAACTTGTATAGCGTATTACCATTTGTGTGGGAAGAAAAGGAGATTATATATTTGGGTTGGCTTATGTCTGAATAATGAATAGCTATAAGTATAAACAAGTAACTATGGTTATTTGTTGATGGGGGTAGGGAGTAGGAAGTGAAAAAGAAACAGGGTCAGGAGGGAAGAGGGAAAGTTTTTGATGCCCAAACCATGCCCATCCAATTGCTAAAAAGCAGATAATTGTTTTTCAACTAAGCTAAAGTTGCTACCTATTTAATTAAAGATCATTTTACAAGTTAGGGTAAATAATAATAAAATAATAGCAATAGCTAAGCACTAACATTTACTGAACCCTCATTTGCGCCATGAACAGTGCTCCACACTTTACATTCTATATTTAGTTCTCATTTTACTGATGAAACTGAGGCTCAGGAAAAAGTTAAGCAAACTGCCCAAGACTACATGTAAATTAGTAACAGAACCAAGATTTAAACCTAAATTTCTTACTCTAAAGTCTGCTCTCTTAACCACTACACCAAATTGCTCTTACAACAAGCTACCCAAAAACCAGACCTCCAATTTACTTACTGCTACAAACATCTAGTTACAGCCACCAACTCCCTATCCATCCTAGTAAAAGCCCCCTACAATACCTCCCTTAGTTGCTGTCCAAGGCACAGTTCCTCTAATTTACTTCCTCTTGTACTCTCCCCTCAGAGTCCACTATTTCAAACAACCTCTAAATTCCTCAGCCACGTTTGCCTCACTTTCTTTCTACTCTTCTTCTATGCCACCAACTTGGCAAAATCCCAAGTTAGAATCCACCCCCAGCTTAGATTTAACTTCCTAGCTTCTCTTAGTTTCATGCCAGTAACATAAATAATGCTCAGTAAATTAAATTTTCAAAGGACACTGATGACACAAAAAGACTTACCAATTACAGTTTTTAAAAAAAGACAAATACATTAGGGAATTACAGTAGGGAGAGATGACTACAAATGAGGGGGAGAGACAGGATAACCTAATAGTTCATTTGAGGAAAAACAGATACATACATGATACATGACATCCTTCAATTCATTTTTATCGCTCTTTATTGTAACAACTATTAGCAATTTTAACTCTAACAATACTAAACACAAAATAGAAATTCCACATGTTCTACCAAAAGTTCAAATGCTAGAATATTAATAAGGAACTTATACACATTAAAGCTAGAAAATACTTTAATACATATACCAAAAAGTCTT
Source organism: Globicephala melas (assembly GCF_963455315.2). NCBI lineage: Eukaryota > Metazoa > Chordata > Mammalia > Artiodactyla > Delphinidae > Globicephala > Globicephala melas. The sequence continues at coordinate 52,704,825 of NC_083331.1, forward strand.
AATTCCTATACATATCTGGAAAGTAACAGTTTTACAGAATTATAGCAGTAACATGTCACTGAATCAAAAAGTACATCTTAAAGACACTGGACAGCTTTGGCTGCACAGGCTGCACCTATGGAAAATCTGACTGCAAGTGAATCAACAGGTCTAATACAACCATCTGCATTTTGCTTTGTTTGTTTTATAAGGGCTGTACAGATAAGTCTGATACAGTATCAGAGTTGAGAATTACTCTATTAAGGAACTAGTACAGCATTTATTATATAATGTTAAGACTCCTTAGTGTACATCTTTGTGGTGACTGTGACTTCAAACTCTTCAATCTTCCCTTCAAAAGGCAGAGCCCAATTCCCCATTCTTTGAGAGTAGGCTCAATTTAGTGCCTTGCTTCTAAACAAACAGAATATGGCAGAAGTGATGGTGTCTGATGTTTATGGTCAGACACCATCTAGGTCATTTGCAATTATATATATATTCTAGAGAAATCAGCTGCTATGTTTCAAGGACACTCAAGCAGCCTTACAGAGAGCACCATGTGGCTATGAAATGAGGGCTCCAGGGAGGACTAAGGTCTCTTGCCAAGACCCATACATGAATGAACATGGAAGCCAATTCTACAGACCCAGTGGAACCTTGAAACGACTGCAGCACTGACCAAAAGCTTGACCACAATCTCATGAAAGACTCAGAGCCAGAAATACCTAACTAACCTGCTCCAAATTTCTGACCCACAGGAATGATATATGTCATGAGATGATAAAGGTCTGCTGTGCTACTAAGTTAAGTTTCAGGGTAATCTGTTAGTAATTATATATCAACTTTTCTCATAGATCTATTTCCATTTATTTACAAAGACTTGAAGTGGGTTATAACCTAAACAGGAAAAAAAAAAATCATTTCAATGGTACATGAGATTTTTAAACACTTTCTCTTTGAAATTTATTTCAATATATTTATTTATACCAACAATTTTTTAAATGCAGACAAAGTGATTTGTGGTAAGTTAATTTTTTCATGTTTATCACAATGAGCATTATTAAATAATGCTAATATTAATAATGCTAACGTTAATATTGTGCATTAATATTAAATGCACAATATTAAAGATAATATTCATGTTGGTAATTTTGTGAGAAAAATTTTAGAGCCTGCTTTTCACTTAATTGCTAGTGAAGGTGATGATATGACTCCAGAGACAATGGGCCATGAATTTTCCCATTTTTCTGAAACACCAATTAAACAAGGAATTTCCTTTAGCAAAAAGTCCACAGATAAGGATATAGGAAAGAGCTGGACAACGAATTCAAAGAAACTGGAGAGGCTGGGGTCAGCCTCTGTGATGAAATAAGCATGAAGAAATGGGACAATAACCTCATGATGTATCTATAGATACACTTATATCTGGCAATCTGGTAACACTGCATGAGAGACCATGAAACAGTACTTTCCCATGTTAGGTAACCTGAATAAGCACAATCAACTAAACATTAACCTAACTAGACACCAAGCTGAACATACTTCAGTTTACTGGAAATCACTGTGATACATAATACTATCACTGTGTTATACAGTTTTATTGCAACTGTTAATGAACAAATTCAGAATCTCTACATTGAGTCCAAATGCTATAGTCTGATTGAGTATTGGTTTGATTGTTGTAGTGAATTTTCAACTTAATAACAGCCTTTCTAATAACTGTCACTTTATATTTCTCTTAGCTAAACACCAAATCTATTCCATTCCCTCCATTATTTTTTAAACAGGACACTTTAAAAGTGAATTAAAATGTTAGCAGCTAAAAATGTGGAGAAAGACTTTTGCGATTTTTAAAAAATTATTGTGGCCTAGAATACAGTTTTATAAAACAGCAAGATAAACTCCTGAACAATCTTTGCTCAACATCTTCTATTAGAAGCAATTCAAACCAAATCAAGAACCAAAAAAAGCCACAACAATCATAATGAATTAACTACCATACAAAAAAATGTTAAATACTTAAAACCGTCTGAAAGATAGATTACTTTTTAAAATTTGTTAGACTGCAAATTACATAGTAGAAGCAAGGTTTACAATTTCACATTTAACAACAGAACAGGTAAATATGCATTTGGGAGGTAATTTTTCTTAAGTCCTATAGGAAGCCACTTCATTTTTATTTTAATAACTTTTGAAAACAAAAAAAGGTATGTAGTTACAAATTATAGCTAAGTAAAAAATAATTTGAACCACAGAAGTTTAATAATATACCAAAATGTTATGGATCAGGGACAAAAGGCAAACTGTGTGTTCTCTTTTCTATTTATCTTAATTAAAAGTACCAATGCTACTTCATCTGAACATCTAGCGATAATAATCTGCTATGCAAAATTAATGAAGTAAAAATGTTTAAATTACTGAATCAAAAGAAAACTATATTCTGATAGTAAGGGGTTACTTTTAAAAACTGTCTCCATGGTAAGCAAGATAGTTCACGAGGTACTTTACTATACCAGTTGGTACTGCTGATGATAGGTTTGTGATTTGAATGACACATTATCTTGTCAAAGCTAGTCTTTACCCTCTGCTACACTGCCAGCATTCTAGAAACATGTGAAAGAAAAGTGGGGCTGAAATCTTCTTTCAGATCAGGGAAAGAGAAAAAAAGAATCAGATTTTGAAAATGTTAAGGACAAAAAAATAATACTGAAACAGTGACAAACTTCACTCCTACCTTAGAAAACAGGCTGAATTCCCACTAAGTCTCTGTTCCATAAGTACTTCTAAGCCCAGCAAAAACATAATCTGCCAATAAAGTACAATTCTGACCACAGAGTGCTCCAACTTCAATTACCCTTCTGTGTGTGTTGGGGGTAGGAGGGTGGAAGCAGTGAGGGGATAGAAGGAGGGGAGCAGGGAAAACACAACAAAAACCAGAAACTACAAAATAAAGAAGACATGGCTTACCAATAGCACTGTGGAAGGTGGGGTAAAGGGGAAGCAACTAAGTATTTCAACTTACAAAAGTCAAATGAGATAAAGCATTAAAATGGAGGAAAACAAATCATAACCAGAGAGGAAACAGTGCAGCTCTCCCATGCAGTAGGGAGTGCCACTGCTTTCACTTCTAGGTGCCACCTTTTATAAATATATAAACAAAGTCAAACATTCTTAGAAAATGACCAGAATGGTAAATGGATATCATTATCAGATAACTTGCTAGGGATTCTTGTGTAGCCAGACAATACACACACAGAAGGCATTCTCATATAAACAAGTGCTCCGAAGAGAAAAAAAATGCCAGGTAATGGGATAAAGTATAGAAGAAGAGGAATGAAGGGAAAAAAAGAGGAAGAAAGAAAACGGAGGGAGGAGAAGGAATGAATGAGGAGATCCTAGATAAGATTATCAGGTAAGGATATTTAAACAGGGTCAGAATTTAAATAGGGAACAGAATGTAGTGCAAGCAAGCTTTTTGGCTTTCTGGAAAAAGGTCAGCCCAGGCAGAGGGAACCAACAGGAAAGGGCTGAGGTGGGTATCTACTGATACTTGACTCATGAGGGATAGGAGTCCAGTGCTCCATTCCATCCAAATGTGTCATGCACATTTGGATTTCTAATCTCTCACCTTTGTTAAGGATTTAAAATTTACATCAGATCACTATGAAGTCATTCAAACCAATGATTTTAAAGGCATAAAAATAAAATTGTATCAATCTCTGAATATATTCAGTTAAGGATACAACTAATAATAATACCCCTGAAAAGCATGGGTGAATATCTAAGAGGGTCTTTCTCCTCCAGCTGTATCTGGGAAGGAGAGCACATGCACTAAATAAGTTAGAAAAGCCAAAGCAATGCAGAAAATCAAATGTTTTAATAAAATCTCCGAAAAGAACTTAATTTTCTTAAGAAAAACTTCAAAAAACATGAATCAAATAACTGAGTCACTTTGCTGTACAGCAGAGATCAGCACAACACTGTAAATCAACTATACCTCAATTAAAAAAAGAATCACCCCTAGATATAAAGGTTCTAATTAATCTTCCTAACACACTCATCATATTAGTTTTTACTTTTTAATTTAGTACTTTCAAAATAGTAACGAGACAGTGAAGCAAAAAACAAAAAGCTAACACACCAGTACAATATTTCAAAAAGAAGTTTGTTTTGTTTTGCCCAAGTTTTTTGGAGGCTTTAGAAATTCAGTGGAAGATAACTGATGAAATTTTACCCAAGCTTCCATTTTCAGTAATCTTGAGAAGGAGGAGCTGGAGGTGGCAGTGGGAATTAAAAATTAAATTTAAATATGTTAACTCAGTCACTTTAGAACACGGATATACACCCACGTCTGTTCCTACCAAATTTTCACTTTATATTCAAGAAAAATATCTAATTTACATCAAAGTCATGCAATTATATTCTGTACACAGAATTACTCTTTTAAAAACCCAAATTCCATTGCAACAAACATACTATATACATTGAAAAATTCAATTACCATAGTTTATTATACGGTTTCATCCAATTCAAAAAAAGAGTAAAACATAGATTATTTGTATGTAGTAATTAGTTACAGCAAAGGTTACTCATAAAGAATTATTACATACCCACTTTATTCTACAAAATAAAATGACCACCACAAAATAAGCATATGTAAACGTGATACATCCATGAGCATCACATGAACCACTTATCACTGCACAAACTTAGTACAAAACATGTAATTATAATGCTGAATACTATTCAGTTAGTTCCTTCATTCCCTTATATTACCCCCAAGAAATGGCAGGAATTCTCCTTACCTTGAGAGCAGTGGTTCTCAAACTTTTTGGTCTCAGAATCTTTTTACACTTTAAAAATGACAGAGGACCCGGAAAAGCTTTTATTTAAAAGCCAGTATTTACCATATTAAAATTTAAAAATGAGAAAATTCTAAATTATTTAGTTTAAAATAACTAAATAAATCCATTATGATTTAACTATAAATACCTGGGGGTGGGGGGTAGGAGGAGTAATCAAAAGGAGGAACTTATTGATATAAATAAATGGGAAGTCCAAGAGTAGGATTGACTTTAGGCAGAGCTGGATCCAGGAGTTAAAATGATGTTACCAGGACACTCCCTTTCTATTCTGCTTTCCTTTGAACTTGCTTTATTTTGAGGCAGGCACATGTGGCAACAAAAATAGCCCTGAGCAGTTCTGGGCTTACATTATTCTGACAGCTAGTGAAGCCAGAGAAAATAGCCTCCCCTCTCTCCCAGAGCATCATATTGGTCCTTGAAAATGACTGACCTTCTCCCAGTTTGAGCTATACCCCCACTGCAATGCAGGGATGGGCAGAGCTCGATAACTAATAGCCTCACCTGAAACTAAACACAGGAATCCCCTGCTTTTCAAAAGTTTGCTTTATGCCCCTTTGTGAAGCTTTTACAGAATACCTACATTGGTAACTACTAACCACAAGAAATTCAGAAAGAATTTTCACTTTTATGAGAAAAGGTGAAAAATATAAATAGTGTCCAGCATTTGTTTTGCAGCAAGTTGTATAGAGGTAGCCCGTATCATAAGCAGCCAGAGTGGCACTGCCCAGATCCTTCCCCAAGAACTACACTGGGCATCTCAGCATCAAGCTGCCATAGCTTTGAACTGTATCTGTGAGCAGCTATGTTTTATCTCAATTTATTTTGTGCATCCATTGACAAGATGTGTCCTAAAGTAACTACTTCTTCACTTTACGCCATTTCAGCTTACGAAAAGTTTCACAGGAACACTCTATTTCAGATATCAGGGGAAACCTGTACCCTATATTTTTTTGTGAATAAAGTTACATTCCCACACCAAAATGAAAATTTAGTAAGAAGATTGACAATGGTTCTTTTTTTTTCTTTTTTTTTGCAAATACTATTAATGTCTGCCTTAAATAATAGACTGATACTTACATCTACTTTTATATTCAATCTGTTGTGATACCCTGTTTTGGTTGAAATATAAAATCTGGCCTCACACAGGTATACAGTTGGGAAAGTGGGGACCTCACAGACTCCATGAAAGGGTCTCAGGAAGCTCTAGGAGTCCTCACACCACATTTGAGAATCGCTGCTTTAGAAGTGATTCAGAAAGTATGTGTTAAGCGTCTAATTCAAAGACAAAGTCAGTCTTCACACTCCCAAAGACCCAATAATCAGACTGTATACTGCTCAGTGCAAAAAGCAGTAGCCCAAAGAGCAAATTGAGCACAGATAGGTGTGGTTATAGAATCATGTCACAGAATTCTCTCTTAAAAGAAAAGTGGAACTGCAGATGAAATGCTGATATGGCAGCCCACAACAAAACTCCATTATTTCTTGTACGTTTTACATTCTAATTCACAGCTGAGGAAGAATCAAATTCTCTGGGAAAGGGCTCTGGGGCTTCCAAAGGCCACCCCTTCAGTTACTTATATGTGGATTCACATTTACCTAGTTACAAAACAGATTTGAAGCGCTTATTCCCTTCAGTTACTAAGAGACAGGAGAGGCTAAGGAACATTTTCTCTCTTGACCAAGAAGGGGCAGAATTATCCAAAAGAAATAGCACTAAGACTAGAAATGTGAAAAACCTAGTTCTGTCATTCTGTTTTCAACTAAATTCTTACAAACTGTTTCCTCATATATTAAAAAAAAAAAAATTCGGGCTAATGCTGTGTGGCTGTATGGTATACTTCTGGATTTTTTCCAATATTGCCACAACAGTTTTCTAATACTGCTATCAAATCACGCGAAATTTTTTCATTAAAAAGGGGATACTTTTCACCTCACAAATCTCAGGACTAAAGAAACTAAGCTTCAGTTTCCTTATCTGAGAGAACAGCTGCTCTGCCAAATTAGAAATAATTACAAATAAATATGACTGCAAATAAGAAAGCATTTTATTAACCTGCCAAACACCGGAACAAATGGACCACTAAAGAATGAAATAAAATAAAAATTTGAAGTAATAAGATGCCTATTATTGCCACCCCCTTAGAATAGGTGTTAAAATCTAGCTACTATATTTTAAGCACTATTCCCTTTCAAATCTATGTTGTCTTCTAAGCCAAACTAACAGCTTTTCCTTGAAGCAGTCTGGTATTATAAAAAAAAAAAAAAAGCACAGAAATGAACTCCAAAAGCCCAGGGGTTTTCAGATTTCTAGTCTGATATCATCTTACTTTATTCATTAGTTATATAATTCTGGGTTAGCATTTTATTTCTCTAGGCTTCAGTTTTCTCATTTTTAAAACAAAGGTGCTGAACCATACAATCTGACAAAGTGGGGCATTTTTTAGGAATAAGATGCAAAGCTTTCATCGTCATTGCACTCCCCTACTCTCATTCCCAGGAACTTTAACTGAACTTAAAAATAATTCAGTATGTAATCTGAAAAAAATTTTTTTTCCTCTAGGTCTTTTTCAAAAGCCATATAATTCCCTTTTCTGAACACTCATGAGCAAAGTTTGAGCCTCTGGGAAGGATAAAGAATAACTAAATTCTACTAGGTAGAAACACTTTACATAATTTTTCTGAATTGCCAGACCTTAAGATCTGCACATATTTCTACCACTGTTCAAATGTTACTACTGGTGTGCTCGTCTGTTTCAGACTAGGTAACTATGTCTACCTTTTCCCTAGAACCAATCACACTGGTTGAGAAGTATCTACTAATTATCACAGTATGTAATAGCATACTAAGTCAGGGGCATATCAACCGAAACTCACACAAAAAAATTCTCAGTTTAGGTCAAACCCAATTATTACAAATACAAAGGTATGCCAACAGTTTAAAAAGCTGTCACAGATACCAAAAAAGGTCAATAAAAAAGCTCACAAGCATTCTGACAAGTCCTTCCTAGTTGCTTTTTCTTCCATATTCTGACTGCTTCAATGGCCCTCATATATATCCAGTACATATGTTCTAAGTATATTACCTCTCTCTTCCTACCTCCTGCCAAAGCCCAAATTTAGGCATTTTACAACTCACTCTTAAAACTAGAATTAAAAAACGATTTAATCTTCCTTGTCTCCAAAATGTTACAACTTAATCAAATCTCTAAACACCATAGTTTCATTCTTAAAAAGAGATGTGACCAAGTTACTCTGCTACTTTAATTAACCTTCCCAGTATCCCATAATCTAGTCCCCAAAATGTCCAAACACTTCAACATGGTAATAAAATCTTTTTAATTTGAAACCAACAAAGGCTAGCTGGAGTCAAAAACCTTTTCCTACCCATAATGAACGGTCATAATTCCTCATAGAACATAACTATTCATCCAATCTGGGGCACTCAATGTCATCAGGAGCTTCAAAACTTTAACACAGGGACTTCCCCGGTGGCACAGTGGTTAAGAATTCACCTGCCAATGCAGGGGACACAGGTTCAAGCCCTGGTCTGGGAAGATCCCACATGCCGCGGAGCAACTAAGCCCGTGCGCCACAACTACTGAGCCTGTGCTCTAGAGCCCGCGAGCCACAACTACTGAGCCCATGTGCCACAACTACTGAAACCCATGCGCCTAGAGCCCATGCTCCGCAACAAGAGAAGCCACTGCAATAAGAAGCCCTCACACCGCAGCGAAGAGTAGCCCCCACTCAATTAGAGGAAGCCCACCCCCAGCAACAAAGACCCAACACAGTCATAAATTAATTAATTAATTAAAAAAAAAAAAAACTTTAACACAATCCAATTTGAGAAAGTTCTTGAAAAACTTTCACAGCCTGGTAAGTACAAGTTTATAAAACAGTTTTCAAAATAAGATATATCTCTTTCACAGTCTGTTGTTATAAAAAATTAAACGTTTTGAAAATGTAAAATAAGTACTTCAGCTATCATTAAAGAAAATATATAAAAATAACAAGAGTCACACTGATAATTTCTTTTTAAAATGCCCTAAAAAGGTTAAGTTATAGGTTTCAAAATACTTCTTGCACTTAAACTATATTAAAAAGAGCAACAAATGATCTGCTGAACTGCTATTAGTGCTTATATGCAGGACTTGACATCATTCAAATGTTTTTTATTTATAATAACTGACTTCAAGATTTGGGGGTTTTTTTTCCGTATCAACTTTTAAACTGCCAGTAAGCAGCGGAAAATTAATAAATGGAGAATATAGGCAAAGCAGTTGTTTTGTTGCTCCTTCCCTTTTCTTTTGTAGGGTAACCACCCAATTCTCTGTGAAGGCCTGGAATGCCTAAGAGGAGTTTTGCTCAGCCCTCCTGTTCTACTCTCAGACTTTGCTAGCTGAAAGCTGGGAGTGCCTTGGTAGATCTCTTCTACTTCTCCTTCCTTGCTTGCAGAACTACTCTTGTGTTTTTAGTTGGTAAGTGTTGAGTGGTTGTACACTTAGTTGTTTTATGATATTGTTCTATTGCCACTGTCCTCCAATGATTATGAAGAGAAATTAGCGACAATTTAAGTCTTTGTTTTCCTGTATCTGTCTTTTTTTCTCCCTTTGGCTACTTTTAAGATTCTTTTTATTTGGTCAGCAGTTTGACTACAATATGCTTAAGGCTGTGTGTGTGTGTGTGTGTGTGTGTGTGTGTGTGTGTGTGTGTGTGTGTATTTTATCCTGTTTGGTTTTGCCAATTTGGATCTATGTTCTGATGTCTTTCATCAGTTTTGGAAAGTCCTTGGTCATTATGTCTTCCAACATTTTTTCTGCCTCATTTTTCTTTCCTTTTTCTAAGACTTCAGTAACTTGTATTTTAGATTACTTGATACTATCCTACAGATCTCAGATGTATCTTAAAATTACTTTTGTCCCTTTGTTTCTGGTTTGGATATTTTCTATTTTCCTACATTCAAGTTCACTGCTGTTTTTTTCCTCTATGGTGTCCAGTCTGTTGCAAAGCAGAATTCTTTATTTCTGTTACAGTTTTCATTTCTAGGTTTTTCCATTAAGCTCTTTTTAATAGCTTCCGTGTATTAGCTGAAGTTCCCCATATCTTTATGCATGCTGTCCACATGTTCAAATAAATTCTTTAGCATTTTTATCATAGTTATTTTAAAGTCCTTGACTAATAATTCTATTATTTGAGTCATCTCTGGGTATGTTTCCATTCACTATTTCTTCTCATGTGGATCTTATTTTCTTACTATTTTGTGTTCCTTGTTATTTGATCTTATGTTGAACGTTTTGTGTAAAAGAACACTGAGATGAATGGAGACTGAAGTAAATAAGATTTACCTTCAGTAAATGCCATGCCCTTTCGTCAGGCCACTAGAGTGGAGTCACTTGTTCTGTAATTGACATGGTTTGGGCTTTGTAAGAAGCTTTAGTTTGATTCAGTTCACCACTGGCTTCAAATGTTTTGAGGGCATGATCAGGATTTTCCCTTTCATAAAAACTGGAATCTCAGCATTAACAAGATTCTGGATACTTGCCTGTGCTTTACCTCCAGGCTCCAAGCTTTTGAAACTAAAAGAAAAATATAAAACCAATGACATAAAGAGGGAAAGGCCAGCAAACTAAATTCAAAGTAGGAAAAAAGGAAATAATAAAAATATAATATTGAAACAGAAAACAATCAACAAAGCTAATACTGTTCTTGGAAATGATGAATAAAATTGATAAACTTAGCAAAACTGGTCAATAAAAGAGTAATATTACCAACGTCAGGTATAATTTTTAAAAGGGGAGGGAGAGCATCACAATAGATTCTAGTCATTATATGAATAGTAAGGCAACAACAGAAACAACTCTATGTCAATAAATCTGGCAACTTAAAAGGAAAATCCTTGAAAAACATAAATTACCAAAAGTGACACAAGAAGAAACAGAATACCTAAACAGACCTACACCTATTAAAGAAACTGATTTCGTAATAAAAAGTCCATTTCACAACAAAATCTTCAGTTTCAGATGGCTTCATCAGTGAAGTCTACCAAACATTTTAAAGAAAAAATAAAATGCAGATAGCCCTCATAAACAAAACCAAAACCTCTTAACAAAATATTAGCAAATCAAATCCGGTAATATGTATGAAAACGATAATACATCATGACCAAGCAGGGTTTATCTCCCGAATGCAAGGCTGGCTTAACATTTGAAAACCAATCCATGTAATACACGATATTAACAGAAAAAGAGAGAAAACCCCTATGATCATCTCAATAAATGTAGACAAAAGAATTTGACAAATTCAATACCTTTTCATGACAAAAACACTCTGCAAAGTAAGAATAAAAGAGAATTTCCTCAATCTGGTATTTAAAAGGCAGTTATAAAAAACATCTAGGGATTCCCTGCTGGCGCTGTGGTTGAGAGTCCACCTGCCAATGCAAGGGACACGGGTTCGTGCCCCGGTCCGGGAAGATCCCACATGCCGCGGAGCGGCTAGGCCCGTAAGCCATGCCCGCTAAGCCTGCGCGTCCGGAGCCTGTGCTCCACAACGGAAGAGGCCACAACAGTGAGAGGCCTGCGTACCGCAAAAAAAAAAAAAAAAAAAAATCTAGCACTGAGGACTTCCCTGGTAGTCCAGTGGTAAAGAATCTGCCTTCCAATGCAGGGGACACAGGTTCGATCCCTGGTCGGGGAACTAAGACCCCACATGCTGCAGGGCAACTAAGCCCGCACACCACAACGACTGAGCTCGCACGCCACAACTAAAGAGCTCATGCGCCCTAGAGCCCGCACAACACAACTAGAGAGAGAAAACCCGCAGGCCACAACTAGAGAGAAGCCTGCACGCCAAAACAAAAGATCCCGCATGCCTCAACAAAGATCCCGCGTGCTGCAACTAAGACCTGACACGGCCAAAAAAAACAATCTAGCACTAACATCAGTTAATACTGAAACATTAAGTCTCTCTCTCCAAAGACTGAGACAAAACAAGAATGTCCACGCTTACCACATCAATTTAACTTGTACTGTCTGTCGTTCCTAACCAGTTCAGTAAGAAATGAAGGCATAAAAAATCAGAAAGTAAAACTGTCATTAATCACAGATGACATGACTGGTAAAAGAAATTCCAAAGAATCTATAAAATAGCTACTATAACTAATAAGTGTACTTAGAAAGTTGCAGAATAAGGTCAATATGCAAAAATCAATCATATTTCTATAAATAACAAAGAAAATTGAAAAATTAAATTTTAAAATGATTTTATAAAACATCACATACCCAGCGAAAAAAAATCTAACAAAAGATTTACAAGGACTCCACACGGAGAGCTACAAAACATTGCCAGGAGAAATTAAGCTTGAATAAATGGAGAGATTACCACATTCATCAACTGGAAGACTAAATATTATGAAGATGTTCTTTCTTCTAAAATTGATCTCTACATTCAACACATCCCTATCAACAATCACACAGGCTTTCTTGCAGAAACTGAAAGGCTGATTCTCATCTTTATAAGGAAATGCCAAGAAGCCAGCATAACTCAATCTTTTAAAAGGACAAACTAGGAGGACTTATATAACCTGATTTTAAAACTTATTATAAAGGCAGTTGGCTTTAGACAGTGTGGTATAAGCATCATAATAAATAAATATCACTGGACGAAGACAGAGTCCAGAAATAGACTCATATATAGTTAATCATCAACCAACATGCCAAATATCATTGGACCAAGACAGAATCCAGAAATAGACTTATACATAACTTAATTATCAACCAACGTGCCAAGTCACCCAATGGGAAAAGGAATGTCTTTTTAGGAACCATTTCTGGAAAACTTAATATACTTATTAAAGAAAAAAAAGGAGCCATTTAGCCCTATCTCATTCCACATCCATTTTTGTTTGTTTGTTTTTCGTTTCTCGACTCCAAACAGCCTTGAGCCAGGGCAGCCAGTGCTTGTCTGGGAGTCCTTCTGAGTGCCTCTGAACGAAATGAGCTTTGGCAGCTGCTGGGGACTCAGGGAAGAGGCTGCTCCTGGCCAGGGTCAACCTGCCACAGGAATAGACTACTGGGCTGGCTCACCAAAACTGATACCAAACGCAAGTTCGTTTGCCTGAGAGACACACAGTTAGGCCAAACAAACCAAAATGTCGGAGTCTAGCACTGAGAAACGATTACTGCAGGGCCAAGTAAGAACAGGTGGCTTGTGCTCAAAAAACCCAAACTCCTCCATATGCATTTTTTTTAATTCATTTGAGATGAACAGACCTAAACATAAAACCAAGAGGCAGAAAATTTCTAGAACATAGAATATCTTTATGATGTTGGAGGAGATAAAGCCTTCTTAGACACAAAGGGCACTAACCATAAAAGAAAAATAAATTGGACTTAATAAAAATTAAAAATTTCTGCTCACGAAATGACATCATTATACAATAGTCCCCCCTTATCCATGGGGGAAATATGTTTCAAGACACCCACTGGGAGGGGGGGTGTGAAACCAGTGAAACCACAAATACACCCTATATACACTACATTTTTTCCCACACAGATATACCTATGATAAAGTTTAATATGTAAATTAGTCACAGTAAGAGATTAACAACAATAATAAAATAGAACAATTATAACAATATACTGGAATAAAAGTTATGTAAGTGTAGTCTCTCTCTCCTCCTTTCAAAATACTTTAGTACAAATTGAATGCCTTTTCCATCTTAAGCATTTATCACACACTGTTGCTGCAACTTTTTTGCAGTTTGAAGTGTGACAGCAAAACCAGAAAGAATTTTTTTCCTTCTTCACAATTTCACAGAAGATTCATTCTTACTGTAAATCTCAGTAACTTCAGTACTGAATTTTTTCTTTCCTTATCAAGTCGAGAATTTTCACCTTTTCGCTTAAAGGAAGCACGTTATGGCTTCTCTTTGGTATATCCACACTGCCAGCGTCACTGCTCTCGCGTGTTGTGGTCATTGTTAAGTAAAATAAGGGTTACTTGAGCACAAGCGCTGCAATACCATGAGAGCTGACCTGATAACCAGGACAGCTACTAAGTGACTAACAGGTGGGATATGCTGGACAAAGGATTAATTCACATCTCGGGCAGGACAGTGCAAGATTTCATCATGCTACTCAGAACAGCATGCAATTTAAAACTTATAAATTGTTTACTTCTGGAATTTTCCATTTAATATTTTCAAACAGCAGCTCATCACAGGTAACTGAAACCACAGAAAGCAAAAGCACAGGTAAGGGGGGACTACTGTATAAAAGTCACAGAGTGGGGAAAAAATCTGCAGTACATGTACTGTATATGAATAAAGAGCTCCTATAAGTCAACAATAAAAGACAGCCCAATTTTAAAAATAAGCAAGACTTAGATACTTTACAAAAGATATGACAGTCAATAAGCACATGGAAAGGTCCTCTATAGCATTAGTCATCAGGAAAATGCAAATTAAAACCATAAAGAGAATTAAACTGTCAGTCCAAAAAAGGAAAGATGCCATTTTATACTCACTCTAAAGGTTTAAAAACAAACAACAAAAAAAAAACCCTTGACAATACTAAATATTGCTGCGGATATGGAGCAACTGGAACTCTCATAAATCACAGGTAGCAACAATTAGGCAGTTTCTTATAATAGAAAACATACATCTATCTACCCTATGATCTAGCAAATATCCTCCTAGGTATTTCCCCAAAAAAAATATTTCCACAAAGACTTGAATAAGAATATTCATAGCAGCCACATTCATAATGCCAAAGTTAGAAAGTAGATGCCTTTGTTGGAGAGGGAAAGAAAAAACCAGAAAGAGGCACAAGAGAATGTTCCAGAGAATGTTCTAGATCCTGTTTTATACGGTGATTACATAGGCATATATAACTGTCAAAACTTATGCAACTGAGCTTCCCTGGTGGTGCAGTGGTTGAGAATCTGCCTGCCAATGCAGGGGACACAGGTTCGAGCCCTGGTCTGGGAAGATGCCACATGCCGCGGAGCAACTAGGCCCGTGAGCCACAACTACTGAGCCTGCACGTCTGGAGCCTGTGCTCCCAACAAGAGAGGCCGCGATAGTGAGAGGCCCAAGCACTGCGATGAAGAGTGGCCCCTGCTTGCCGCAACTAGAGAAAGCCCTTGCACAGAAACGAAGACCCAACACAGCCAAAAATAAATAAAATTAATAAATAAATTAAAATTTAAAAAAATAAAAAAGAATCTGCCAAAAAAAAACCTTATGCAACTAATGTTTATGTTAAGTATAAATTGACACATGATAGATATATACACCATAGTACTATTTTTTCAGTAAATCAATAAAGGCTGGTTAAATAAATTATGGTACACACGTTACATTAAAATGCCATGCAACCGTTAAAAAGGGGGCAAGTCTCTTATGTATTATATTGAATGACCTCCAAGTATGAAACCAGTTATATAAAAAAAGAGAAAAATATATATAAACATATTTGCTTGTACATAAGCAAAATATCGCAGTGAGAACCAATGAGTAACATATCTCCAACATACTCCATTGTTTCATATACACACAAAATACTAAATATAACCCTAAGTTAAAAATAAACTTTTACCTATTTCAGAAGTTACAATCTGTAAACTGAAAAGGATTTTCCCACAGAAACAAGGTGGTAGGAGGGTAGTGAGTAAGTCTAGTAGGAAGCATTTACCATCCACTCGTTTCACTCATTCTCTATTCTCTGGGACTAAGGAAGCAGGAGGAAGAGAAAAAATTCCTAGAAGCCTACATTTAGCTCAAGTTTGAGTTATTCATTCTCAATATGTACACACCAAACACTGTAATATCTTATTTTCCATTTTGTTCATAATACTATCCCTATATCTTGATTTATGCATGTAAAATAATTCATTTGAAAAGACTGTAAGCCAAAGAAAAGGAATTGCTAAAATAGAAAATGCTAAATGCATTTTAACTACTCATCACTCAGATGGAAAACCCAACTAAGGTTGCAGCAGTAAAATGTGGTAATGAAGGTCATGAAAAATATTTTAGCCAATAATTAATTACAGAAAAACTCTTCTACCAGCTGTAAAATTCATCAGACTAGAATTACCATACATAATTTTTTGTGCAGCTCCATGGAGGTGCGCAATCTAGCATACAGCAGCATTCACTAATACTTTAATGAGTAAATGTTAATACTCTTCAGTGTCCTTTCCCCCTTAAAAAAATCACTTAAGCTTTAGTAAATTTGAAACTGCTGAAAGGTAAAAATAAAGCAAAACAGGCCCTGAGATTAGTAAATCTTCAAATTGCTCACTTATCTGCTTCTCTGAAATAAAAGTTTTACAGAAATGCCTCTTCTCTCTTAAGTCATGGGTGCACAAAATAGAAATTTCAACTAATGCATTTGAAACTCAGATGCACACCCCACACATGGCATTGTGCTGGGTGCTCACACAGAACAGGAGAACACTTAACCTTAAGATTTGGAGTTTATTTTCAAGGACCTTAGACTCTTAACAGTACCCTTAAAACAAGTAAGAATTAACTACTGAACAAGTTTGCAAGTGATGAGTACAAACTAGAGCTAGGAGAGGAGAGTCATGGAGGAGAGTCACTGCTTCCAACTGGATAGATGATAAATGGCTTTCTGGAAGAACTGGAATCACACTTGACCTTTGATTTCAACATAAAAAAGAAACGGAGAAAGGCAGTACATGATAATGCACAACAAAGCTCTGGAATATAAGTGTCTTGTTTTTAATCCTGTCTCTATCATTTATAAGCTATGAATGAAGTGTATTACTTAATCTTCCTAAGAGTCAACTTCTTCATCCTTAAAATTGGTATAACAGAACCTAGCTCACATACAATGAATGCACAAGCATTAGCAAATAGCACTCAATGAAGCAGAAGCACTTACCTTCTACTTAAAGTTGAGGGGAAAAGGACAGTATGACCAATGTGATAAAGAATCAGAATGTAAAGTTCAGTTTTGCTGAAATTAAGACTTACATAAAAAGTAGGAAGATATAAACTGGAAAGATAATTTGAAACAGACATTAGAGTCCTGAAAACCAAGTTAAAAAGTATGCAATTAATTACTTAGGAGTCCTGAAGATTTTGATCTAACAATAGGATATAAACAAGTTGGGCATCCAGGCCAGAAGAACTGGAAGAGAGAAAAAGACTGGAGATAGGGAGGTCTGTTAGGAAACAAACTGCAATGGTTTAGATAAGGAGTGAAGAGTCCCCTACTGAGCACTGTCATTAGTAAGAATTATTAAAAGAAAGAGACAGAACCCAATGACCAACTCGAATGGGAGAAAAGAAATGAAGGGAGGAGAAGCCAAAAAAATGAAACTTCAAGCCCAGATAATTTAGAGAAATGAAATGGAAATAAGTGAACTTTTTATTTTCAGAAACATACAATAGTTTGAAGTTCAGATGAGAGGATCAGGTACAGAGCTAGCAATCGGAGTTAAGAGCTTAAAACTTTGAAGTGGTTAAGCCTAAACATAATTGTGTGAAAAATAAATGCATACAGGTATGTGTTGGAAAAGCTCTAAAATTCAAATGCAAATGTGTATATGCAGTATCCTGGGGAAAACAGTCTTTAATCAAACTTTCAAAGCATCTACAACACACACACAAAGTTTTTAAAAACCACAGGCACGTATTACAATGGAAACCATCCATAGGAATGAATGTGAATGAGGGAGCAGGAGTAGAATGATTAAGAAAAAAAAGTCTTGGGAACAGAACTAAGAATAATACAATTCAAAGGCAAGAAAAAGAACTTAAGGAGATAGGAATGATTTGAGAAGAGAACCAAAATATTATGGATCCAAGGCATGAGAAGTTTAAAAAAAAGAAAAAGGCAGCTATCAACACTGTCTAATGTTATATACAGAGGTCAAAGAATTAAAATTTATACAAAGTATTTACATTTAATAAACAAATTCATTGGTAACATTGAGGTAAGCAATTTTGGTTGAATACAAGTAGCAAGAAACTATATTACAGGCATTAAGAAGTAAATGGCTGGGGCAAATGAGTGAAAAATTAAAGGCTGACTACTGTTTCAAGATTTAACACTGACAGGAAAAGAAAGCTAGCAAAGTGACTAGAAGTATGATTTAACTTTTTGTTTTATTTTTTGCTATTGTTGCTAAGCTTTTCTTCCTTAAGGAATGGGAGACTGACTCTGTGCCCAAAGGAGTCTGTAGAAAAAAAAAGATCAAGGGAGGGAAACAGGTATAAAGTTCAGAAATAACAAGATCACCTTTCAGCTCTTCTTGTAAAACTGGAACAAAAATAAATTTTAATGTGGTAAGAAAGGTTTAATAACAAGCGTGGGTGAAGAGGAAAAGACTACAAAAACTCTAGGTTTCTTTCTTAAACTCTAAAGCACTGATAACCATGATGCTTTAGAACTTTGTTCCTTTACAATAGCAGCTACTACTCCAAAAATGTAATAGTAAAAAAGTGTATAGGGCTTCCCTGGTGGCGCAGTAGTTGAGAGTCTGCCTGCCGATGCAGGGGACAGGCGTTCGTGCCCCGGTCCGGGAGGATCCCACATGCCGCGGAGCGGCTGCGCCCGTGAGCCACGGCCACTGAGCCTGCGCGCCCGGAGCCTGTGCTCCGCAACGGGAGAGGCCACAGCAGTGAGAGGCCCACGTACCGCAAAAAAAAAAAAAAAAAAGTGTATATACACACACACAGAGTAATAGGAAACAATACATTGTATTGTGTTGTAGTAAATTAAGAACAAGGCTCCAGAGTCAAAAACTTGAGTTTAAATCACTGTTTAGTCACATGTAAAAGCTGTGACTCTGGGCAAGTATCTCAACTTCATGCTCTAGTGCCTCGGGGTCATCACTTGCAAAATGGAGGTACAGTATTTACCTCACAGAACTTGAAATACAAAACTTTAACAATGTGTTCAAATGTTAATGGTAGCAATAATAGTAATGTAACCTATTTGTGTTTAATCAATCCGGTATTTAAGAAAGGAGGGAAGGGCTAGGCTCTTTAAAATGTCTCATTTAATCCTTTCAACTACAGAAAGAAACAAGTATAATTCTCCCTATCACACCAACAAGGAAAAGGGAGGTTCATTTGCCTAGATTACTCAGTTAATAAGTGGCAGAGCTGAGATGTGAACACTGGTCTATGTGGACACAAAAATGTTCTCTTTCCACTACACAATGCTACCTCCACAGCACTACATAGTAGCAGGAGCACAAAACTAGGCGTTTTGTTCTTTACTACTAAACTCAACAAAATCTGGGCACATCATTAAGTCCATCTGTCTCTCAATTTTATTTTCTGAAAAATTAAGGGGTTTGATTAGATTTTGAGGTTTCCCCTAAACTAAAAATAATCCATGATTTTATTAAATCACCACATTCAGTGATGTGTAAACTCAGAAAAAGTTTTAAAATACAGCAGAAAACCTCTTCTGTTTAAAAAAACAAAAAAAACATCGAAAGAAGATAGCTTAATTCTTTTCCAGGACTGCACATTATGAAAAAGAAATCAATGTAAAAGGGAAGACCAACATCTAATTTTATTATTAGCATGCATGACTAAGCAAATGTTTGGGAGAACAAAAACATCAAGTATTTCAAGATGACAATTTTAACACCTATATTTTCAATAAATTATGAAAAAAACTCAGAATCTTGATATACCTACAGACCTTATAATCAAATAAAATACAGATTTACCAACTTTTATTTCATGTTGAAACTGCAACCAGGTTGACTTTTTTTTTTTTCTTAATGTCCGTATGAAAACTTTCCTCCCCTAAAACCCTTCACTGGCTTCCCACTACCCTTCAATGACATCCCAAATCCTTAAAATGACTCAAGAGTCTCGTGCGATCTGGCTCCTCTCTCTGGAGCTATCCACTGGCTCTTTTTTCAGTTTCTTTCAATTCCTCCAAGACACCTCTTTTTCCCTTTATTTTAGGGCCTTCATACCATCTGTCCTCTAAAACCTTGCTGTCACAGCTCTCCATTCCCATCCTTTTGCCCCAGCAAACTGCTCTTCATCCATCCCGGTTGAGATGAAATATTATCATGCCAGGAAAGCCTTTCTTGACCTCCCAGACATATACTTTGACAGCATTCTGGATTTATAACACTCACTAGTCTTATGGTTACTTGTTCACCATCGGTCTTCCGTGCTAAGCGGTAAACAATATGAAGATGGTCATTTCATGTCATGTTTCCTACTATTTCCCCAATATCTAACACAGTGCTTAGCACAGAGTAGATTAAGTGCTCAATAAATATGTGCTGAATTAATACATTTAAACTACGAGGCAAGTCCAAAACCATCAGATACTTTACTAGCACAAATAGCTAAAAAAGTTCTATACACGTTTCGAGTTCTGTCTTATCCTTTGTGCTTCATATGGTCCTGCCTCAAATAGGTGCTATATGGCAATTACGAAGTAAAGCAAAAAAATCTCTTTAGATAACAAATACATCTTCAAGTTTCACAAAACCAAGGTTAGAAACCATAGATCTTAAATAACTGTAATCAGCGTTAAAAGTCATCTAAAAGAATGCACCTGAGGGGCTTCCCTGGTGGCGCAGTGATTGAGAGTCTGCCTGCTAATGCAGGGGACACAGGTTCGAGCCCTG
This sequence comes from Globicephala melas, assembly GCF_963455315.2. Lineage (NCBI taxonomy): Eukaryota > Metazoa > Chordata > Mammalia > Artiodactyla > Delphinidae > Globicephala > Globicephala melas. Next base: position 52,725,314 of record NC_083331.1, read on the forward strand.
GTCTGGGAGGATCCCACATGCCGTGGAGCAACTGGGCCCGTGAGCCACAACTACTGAGCCTCCGTGTTCGGAGCCTGTGCTCCGCAACAAAAGAGGCCGCGATAGTGAGAGGCCCAAGCACTGTGATGAATAGTGGCCCCCACTTGCCGCAACTAGAGAAAGCCCGTGCACAGAAACGAAGACCCAACACAGCAAAAATAAATAAATTAACGTCAGATGCAGGCTTGTTAAAAAAAAAAAAAAAAAGTATTCACCTGAAATGCAATTAAAGGGACAGGAACTTGGATAAGGGCTCATTTTTACCACAGTAGTGTACATTATAAAAGGACCAATCCCAGCTCCTATCACTGTCTAGGTTCTACAAGTAGTGCTTTATTCCAGCAGTAATGACTGCACTGCTACAGTCATCTGAGTAGGCTATATGATACCCGAAGATGCTTTATTAAAACTCAAGAAAAATTACAAGCAAAGTAGCTATAATCTTCAATTAGTGAAAAAAAAAGGGAATGCTAATTTTTTTTTTTTTTTTTTTTTTTGCGGTACGCGGGCCTCTCACTGTTGTGGCCTCTCCCACTGCGGAGCACAGGCTCCAGACGCGCAGGCTCAGCGGCCATGGCTCATGGGCCCAGCCGCTCCACGGCATGTGGGATCTTCCCGGACCGGGGCACGACCCCGTGTCCCCTGCATCGGCAGGCGGACTCTCAACCACTGCGCCACCAGGGAAGCCCCGGGAATGCTATTTTAACTCAAAACATTCTTCTAAGTTTTCTGTTCACCGAACACTTATTGAGTGCTAATTACAAACCAGGCAGTGTTCAAAGATTTTCTTAACACATACTCATTATTTTCCCCATTTTAGACATGAGGAAGGAGGCACTGAGCTAAGTAACTTACCTAGTATCATACAGCTGGTTAAGTGGCAGAGGCAGAATTCAAAGGCAGCCATTCTGGCTCCAGGGTTCTCCCTCTCAACCACTATTACTACACTCCTGCCTACTCCCTCTCCAATCCACTTAAACAAGGCTTCTATCCATACCACCCTACTCTAGTGAAACTTTTCACTTAGTTCACCAATGACTTCTACCTTGACAAACCTAAGGGCCACTAATCTGCCTCCACCTTTTTCATCCATTATGCAGTATCACATCAAGTTGACAACCCTCCTCTTTTGTCATACATTTGTTTCATTAGTGACATGTATCCCAATTTTCTTCCTACCTCAGACCTGGACTCTCTTCGCTTCCCTATCTACACATTCTTCCTCAGAAACTTCCCAGTCTCACGGCTTTAAACACTATCTGCATGACTCCAAATATTTCTAGTCCTGGCCTGAGTTCTAGACTCATAACCAACTACTTATTTGACATCTCACTTAGGTATATAATACCTTACACTTAATGATCAAAACCAACCAACCTACTCTTCTCCCCTCAACCTGTTCTCTCCAACACGGATTCAGTTGCTTAGGCTAACTTCTTAGTTATCACCCTTGACTTCCCTTTCCCTTATCTCTCACACCCAATCGATCAGCAAGTTCTACCAGATCTATTCATTAAACATATTTAGTTCTGTCTCCACTATCACCCTAATGCAAACTATCTACAGCTCTGCCTACAACGTCCTTCAGAATGGTCTCCTTACTTCTCTTCTTGACCCCTTAACCTCCACGAAGCAGGCAGAGTTAAAACAAAATCAAATCAATCCCTGCCTGCTTTAAATCATCTAATGTCTTCCCATTATAGTTTAAATTAAATCCTAGCTCTTGACCACAGCCTAGAAGATCCTACATGATTTGGCCCCTGCATACTTCTCAAACTTCACAACCTTCCATCCTCTCCCCCATCACAAGGTTCCCTGCAGCCACAACTGCCTGCTTTCTCTTCCCAGATCACACCGTGATCATTTCCACTACAGAGGCTTTGCACTCGCTGTTCCTTCTGTAAGGAGCATTCTCTCTCCAGACTTTTACACAGATAGTTCCTTCTGTTCCTTAGGTGTTGCTCAAATGTCACCTCCTCTGAGAGGCCTTCTAATCACTCTTTTACATGATTCTCTACTGTTACAATCATCATTACTCTTATTACCTGAAATTACCTTATTTACTTGTTTATTATGTCTTACTGATTTTGGAATTTAAAAACTTTAGCCCTGACCCTCCCACAGTACATAGAAGGAGCCTAATAAATTTATTAAATGAATGGATATTCCCCATTGTATTTTAAGCTGTTTATTGTAAATCAACCAATTTTGATAAAACACTTGGCCCATATTTTGCGTGTATTAAAAGATAAATCCTTAAAACACTCAATTTTTCCAATCTAATGCATTTCAGCACTCTGAACCCCCTCAAACACACACATGCACAGAGTCCACCTATAGAAACCTACTTAAAACTGCTAAATAGTCCATATGGATAGATTGCATTTTCTTCCTCCAACCTAAGAAACGTGTAGTTGGGAAAGGGGAATTTTACTGGGCACCTTAGCACCTGTTACATCTTCAGTTAACAGAGGTGCTGATGAGCCAGACAGCACATGGGAGACATGGCCTTTCTTTCAGGGATTGTATGTAGGTAAAACGTGAGTGGCTGAGACAAGAACTGTTCTAATCCGTAATAAGGGCTATTCACCTCATTTAAAGAAACAAAAATAGTCTAGTGGACAGCGGATTATGCTCGGATTCACCAGAAGAAATTGATCTGGGGGCCCTGGGCAAATACGAGTTGTGTGTGTAGGTTGTTGGGGTCGGTCTACAAATAACGGGAAAACAAGAGGAAGAGACATTGGTTTAAGAACCAACTCAGCGATAAGGTAAAGGTCAGCTCAGGCTCCCAGGCGTATTCTGAACCTGGGAACGAGGGTGGTAGAGGACGAGAAAACACAGAGCCCTGGGACCTGCGTTCACCGCTTCGGCCTCCACGGAAGGCACTTGAGGCAACCGTGAGGCCACCTATCTCCCACTTCCACCCCTGCAAGGAAATAGCCCCCGGATACTCACATGGGCTCGAGAGTCTTGCTGAGCCAGGACTTGAGGGCCTCGAAGTTTTCAATGATCATTTTAGAAACCATCCACAGCGGCCCAGAGGCCCGTCACACTAGTCCGCCCGCCCAGGTCGCGGTCGCTACAGCCGCCGCTGCCCCCGCCCCCTCCTCCGCGCGCCGCCCGCGTGGGCCGCGGTGGGAGGCGCCGGTGGCAGGCTCCCGCGAGCCCCGATGGGCCAACAGCTCCGGGGGGACGGCCGCAGGCCGCGAGTCCACGGGGTGCCAGGAACTTCCCCTCCCCGGACCCCGGCCCCGGCTGAGGCAGCGACTGTTTGCCCGGGCCCTCCCCCTTCTCTCCACCCCAGCGAATCTTCCTGGACCAGAGCGCGACACGCTCCTAGACCCGGGCTTTCTCTCAGCTTTGAGACCAGGTGCTGGCTGGCAACGCAGAAGAGGCAAAAGTGAAAAAAGCGAAGACGAAGGGCAGCTGAATGGGAACGGTTCGGGGGTCTTCCCGGCTCCCAGCACCCCCAAGAAGATGGCTGCCGATAAATCTCGCGAGAATTGTTGAAGTGTCGCGGTGACTCCCGGAGCCTGCTGGGAAGAGACGTAAGATCTGCGGAGAGCGCGCTAGGCAAGTTCGGCGAGTTTTGCGTCTTTGCGTGGTTTGTGGGCCCTTTGCTTTTTCGCGCCTTGATTCTCTTAAGAAATAAAGGCTTTTTTTTTTTTGCAAGGAGGGAAAGGCCGCTGATTTCAGAATCAGCGGGAACCCCAGCCCGTCCTCTGTAACTGACGGCGTGGCGCATCGGCTGGAACGACCGACGGGAGCGCTCCTCTGAGAGCGTCCACTCGGATGTGGCGGGATGCAGGCGACCTGGGGATTACAGGTGTGCTGCGCTGTGCTGCCTCCTCCGTTTACCTCAGGGTCCTGCAGTACTATATTCTGCATGTGCTGTGGACAAGATTGGGAAGAACGGGCTGGTCTAATATAACGCACTGAGACTGCCAGAGGCTTAGTTAAGTCTTGTCCAGAATTACTCGACTTCATGCATGGGCAGAGCACTAATGACCTAGGGATTCCTTCAACCCTTGACAGTGCTGAAATAGTTTCCAAACATCTGAAACTTTCGGACTTTTCCCCAGCCAGAAAGGAGATGAGTGTTTGTGGTTTTGGGGGGGTTTTTTGTGTTTTTTTAGTGTTAGTGTTTTTAATTCCCTCCGTTTAGAGCCGATTCAGCCCCAGATAGGGAAATTACATAATATCAAAAGAGAGCCTTCATATCAGCATCCTAAATAAAGTAACTTCCTTTTTCCTGGGTGGTCAAATAAGTTTGATTCCTGCCTCAGTTGTTCTATTTGCTATTATTTACTTCCATTAAGGTACTAGGTGGAATTTTACAAAAAGTCTAGTGCCTGTTAACTGTAATGAAAATAATTCACAATATAGACATTTAAAGTAGAACAATAAAAAGCTTTTTATGGCAGACACAGTGGTAGACTAAATTGTTAAGAACTCTGAGTTTATAATTTGCTAGAGTGAAGTGTCCTTAAGCACTAAGTGGAAAAGATTTGATAAAGTCAGAAAAGCTTGACATTTGTTTTAAAATATAGCATATAAAGTAGTATGCAAATTAGAAGGCTGCTACTGATTAACCAGGTGTTAATTAACAAGTGATTTAGCTAAGTGAAATAAGCTGGATGCAAAAGGGCAGCTATTCTGTGTTTCCACTTATGTGAGGTACCTGGAGTGGCCAAACCCCTAGAGACAGAAAAATAGAATTTTTATCAACTTGTTATCACTTAGTTGCCAGGGGCAAGAGGGGTAGGGGAGAATGGGGAGCTATTTTTTAATGAGTAAAGAATTTCAGTTTGGGTTGATGAGAAAGTTCTAGAGATAGGCGGTGTTGATGGTTGCACAATAATGTGAGTGTTGTGAACTGTACACTTAAAAATGGTTAAAGTGAGGGCTTCCGTGGTGGCTCAGTGGTTGAGAGTCCGCCTGCCGATGCAGGGGACACGGGTTTGTGCCCCAGTCCGGGAAGATCCCACATGCCGCGGAGCGGCTGGGCCCATGAGCCATGGCCGCTGGGCCTGCGCGTCCGGAGCCTCTGCTCCGCAACAGGAGAGGCCGCAACAGTGAGAGGCCCGTGTACCGCAAAAAAAAAAAAAAAAAAAGGTTAAAATGGTAAATTTTTGTATATTTTGCCACAATAAAAAAATGATTTATAAATTTAATATTGCTAGGGAAAATGTAAAATCCTAATTGTTTAGCCTGCCTGTTTAATAGCCTTGCCGCGGACTGACTCCACCAGTTTTCAACCTCATCACCAACTGTTGGGTAACTCTGGCTCTGCACTCCAGCTAATCATCATTCTTCTGTTAAATGCTATATAATCCACGGAAACAGATTTGCTCACCTTTCCCTCCTCCAAACATTTATTCACATCATTTCCACAGGGAATGCTTCCACTTACTTCTTTCTCTGGCTATTCAAACCTTGCCCATCCTTCTCTCTCAGTACCACTACTACTGTATTTTTGAATCCTTCCTTATTTTTCCTAAACAATAGTAACAGGCTTTTAATTTCTCTGCCTCTTAGCTGCTTTCTTATCAGTTCATCTTCAGTTGCCTTCATCATCATTGCCTTTAATAGCAGTTATTGTAAAATTTGGATCTAATCATGTTAGTTCCCTGCTTAAAATCTTCATCAACTTCCACGTTGTCTTCAGGATAAAAAATCTACATTCTTTAACATCTGTAAAGGACCTTTTAAAATCAAACTCTTCCTATATGCCTTAGAAACTTCTTTCACTGCCTTTCAGCCTTCGCTTCAGCCACCCTGAACTATTTCATGCTCCTTGAAAGAGGTGTGTTCTCTCACTAAACTGATCCATTGCAAAATGTGTTTCCCTCCCTTACACTTGAATCCTACCTGTCCATTAAATTCAGTGCATACAGCATCACCTTTAGAAAACCATCCTTGACTTCCCTGCTCTAAAGCAGGAGTCCCTCTGAGGTTTTATGACATCAGCCTGTGCTTGCATCTATTGTAACACTCATTGCTTTATTTTTGCAATTATCTGATTATCTGTTCATTAGTAGACTATGGTTTTGAATCTCCTGTTCCATGCACAGCCCCTGATATATACAGTCATTTCTCAATTTTTTGAATGATCAAATGAAGCCCTGCCACTTCCAGGAAATCTTCCCTGAACAATGTAGCTGATAGCAATCTCTTCCACCTCTAAATCCTTAGTTACAGTGCTTGTTATCACTCCACGACTAGTCATCAGTGCTTCCTAGCATGATTCTCTTTCTTAACTATTATCATTTATCCCTCATCACTTCAGTGCTTCATCTTCTTTGGCTTTGTCTTCAGAGGTGATAATTAGCTAATGTGATAAGCAGTGCAACTAAGAAAAGACTAAAACAACCCCCATAGACTACTTTATGTATTCAGTAACAAACATTTCAGAATGTCCATTATTAGGTTACCTCCTTAACATTTTCCAACATACCATGTTCCTTCAAAGCCCTGTGACTTTGTTAGCGCTGTTCCTTTTGCCTGGAATGACTTTCCTTATAGCTCAAATACCAGATGCCCTAGGCAAAGGTTGTTGCCTCTTGGCTCTTACCTGTAGAATAGGAGTTAAAACGTCTTATTTAGTTTTTCATCTGTCTGTCTAACTAGATTATGAGCTCTTTAAGGACTAGGACTCAAGTTGATTCCTGTTTGTTCTTTCTGCATGTAGCACAGTGTGTGGAACTCAGAAATGTTTGTTGAAGGATATAAGAAGGAAGTAGAGACAGGGGAAATATTTTCGATAGGCAAGTCATAATGATATACCTCCCAGTAGGCCTACATCTCCTTATAGTTTACTTAGCTGCCCTGATCCTAGGAATATTCTCTAGAGTATACTTAACTCCTCCTTAGGTTCTTCCAGTTCTCTCACCTAGCTGGTGGAGACAGTCTTATTACTCTCAGTGGTGCTTTGGGGGTCTTGATTAAACACTTAGCCTGTATTTCAACATCACAAACATATTCTGTATTTTTTCTTCTATTGTATAGTCAGTACTCTGTCCCGAGAATCACGTTTAGGTCTATATTCTCTCTGGAATACATGCCTTTATTTGGTGTAAGGTGGGGATCTAGCCTATTTTTTCTCCAAACAGCAAGCCAATTCTTCTCTATAATTCTACTGAACAGTCTCTCCCTTCCCTATTGATTTTCAATGCCACCTTTATCATACATTCATATTTCCATTTATGTATGGCTCTGGTTCTGACCTCTTTTTCAGTTGGTCTCTTTGTCCATGATGACGCCAGTACCATGTTGTTTTTATTTACCATTGTCTTATAGACTGTCTTAATATGTAATAGTGAAAAATCCCTCCCCTTTGCTCTTGTCTTTCAAATTTGACTTAGCTAACTGTGAACCCTTGGTCTACTAAATACTTCCTAGAACAAGATTGTTGAGCTTAGCAAAAAAAAAAAGGATCCTTTATTGAATTTATAGATTAATTTGGGTTGAATTGGCATCCTGTGTCGCAGTCACAGGTACTTTGCTCAGATCTACTTTTGAGAAAGGACTCACTGCCGAAGGCATGTAGTTAGCTGACAGCCTTCAGTCATTAACTTCTTCTGGGTTCACCTGAGCTTCCAAGCTGAAGTTACACTATTTTCAGGGCTACCGCTCTCTCCCATGCCCATCCTCAACTAAAGATTGAGTAAGGCATAGTATAAGGACCTAATGTCAACATTAGGATGACAGAGGCTTTTTCAGGCCTGCATGGCAGTCTGATGCCTCCCCCTGCCTAATCCTACTTTCTCCCTTTCTCTTTCACAAATGCTATCCTCCAGTAAACCTTTTGTACTTCTAACTCCACCTCAACATCTAGTTCCTAGAGAACCTAACCTATGACACAAGTCATCTGATTCATTCTATTTTTATAAATATTTTTTAAATTATAGTTAATAAAATCTAACCGTCCCTTCTGGCCCAATTACTTCTTTGAAACCATCCTTAGCCACCTTCATTTAATATGATGTCTCTCAGGACATACATTCTAACAAACCTTTGACTTTCTATGGCCATCATTGATTTAGCCCCTATCGTTTTATTTTTTAATGCACATATACTTTATCCCCTGTGGCCTCTTTAGTACCTTGTTTCATCAGTTACTTCCTTTTCTCATGTTTGCAACTCTTGTACTCTGTTGGGTCTTTCCAGTTCATCACTCAACGAATGTTTACTGAAGGTCGGCTCTGTTTCAGATATACTACTACTTGCTGAGAATACAGTATGGACAAACAAGGCATGGTGTCTGCCCTATGGAGCTTATAGCCTAATTTAGAAAGGGAGACATTTAACGGAAAATCATATAGGAAAATTTTTTTTAATTTTTGTAATTAAATTTTAATACAAATTATTTTAGGTATTATGAAAGAAAATAGAAATATGAACCATTATAACAATTTAGACTGGAAAGACTCAAGCATGGCTTCTCTTAGAATATAGTGTTTAAATGGTTAAGAAAGGGAGTAATGAGTAGAAGTTAGCCATGTGAAACAAAATAGAGACAGGAATATTCAAGGCAGACATAATAGCTTGTGGGGTGTTCCAGAGGTAAGGAAGAGCTAGGCTCTTAAAGAAAGCCAGAGAGGTAGGAGGGTATCAAGTTAGGGGGAAACATGGCTGTAGGTCAAATTAGGTAAACAAGAGCCACATTAAGATTTTTGAACTAGATTTTATTTAAAATATGATACACAACCATTGAAAAGTTTTTCAGTATGACAGGATGAATTGAAAACATGAACATATGTACATACTTCTTTTAAAAGAAAAAGCTTAATTAAATTTGGGAATTTTTAAATAAAAACAGAAGGGAGGCAAATCACTTTTAACATAATAATGCCAGGATTTTTATTTCGCTAGAAGTGAATCAAGAGCTGGACTTCCCTGGTGGCGCTGTGGTTAAGAATCCGCCCACCAATGCAGGGGACATGGATTCGAGCCCTGGTCCGGGAAGATCCGACATGCCCCAGAGCGACTAAGCCCGTGCACTACAACTACTGAGGCTGCGCTCTAGAGCCCGTGAGCCACAAGGAGAAGCATGCACACTGCAACGGAGAGTAGCCTCCGCTTGCCGCAGCTAGAGAAAGCCCGCGCGCAGCAAAGAAGACCCAAAGCAGCCAAAAGTAAATAAATTTATTTAAAAAAAAAAAGTGAATCAAGAGCATGTTAATAAAGGGAATACAGTTTTCTCATCTGAGACTAGGCACTGATGACTTGGAAAGAAAAATAATGCTTGCTGTGGTAAGGTATATCTTTAGGTAATTTAAGAGGAAACACTTCAGCAATTGCTGATAGTGTAAATTGGGATCAGAGGACATTCTATCATTTCCCCCTTAATAAGTTCAGAGCACTTCTAGTAAAAAAAGAGTTTGTGGGACAATCACCAGTTCTTCAGTGGGCACTCCATTTATACCTATAATTGCTTATAACGACTCCTATAGCAGTACTTTTATAGAAGGGACCCAAAACAGTACAGAGAAAGAAGACTAGGAGTTGTGCTATTAATACCCTGAGCTCTTTATTTTATTCCACGTAAGGAGAGGAAAATTACTAAACAAAAAAAAAAAATGCTGTGCAATAAAAATATAGTGTGAGCCACATATGAAATTTTAAGTTTTCTAGTGGTTACTTTTTCAAAAAGTAAAAAAAAGTGAAATTACTTTTAATGATATATTTTCTGTAACTTATCCACAATATTTTCACTTCACTGTGCAATTAATATAAAAATAATTGAGATATTTTACTATGTTGTTGTTACTAAGTCTTTGAAATCTGGCGTGTATTTTTACACTTACAGGTCATCTCAATTCAGACAAGCTGCATCACAAATGCTCAGTAGCCACACATTGCTAGTGGCTATGGTACTGAACAGTGCAGCTTTAAAACTTTAGAGGGTGCCTCATGTGGGCATTTAATTGTACTTGATGTCTGTTGTTTCAGTGTTATTGGTCGTTTTCCTCTGCTCAGTTTCTGCCCCCCATAAGAGTGGGCTTGAATTTCAAAAACCCTAATTAAGGTTCTACATCATTACTTTTGTAATAGACAGTTTTGTCCTAAGGCTACTAAGGAAATAAGAACAAAATGTAGAGATGAACCTTCTTCAAAAGACTGTTTATTCCTTCCGTGTCTTCTATTAGCCATAGTAGTATTAGCCATAAGAGAGGGAAGGAGAGGATAGGGTATACATAGTTTTCTTCTAATTCTTGGCTTGAAGACAAGACAAAGACATCTCCACAATAAATATTTGTTTTTTAAAAAGCAATGGCATGGAATGATATGACAGAGTCCCCAGAGAAGCTTTCTAGGGATCAAATGCATATTACCATTGTAAATACCTACTTCTCATGGAATACCAAAGTGAAGTTTGTGAATCTGCTCTGCTCTCTCTTGGGATGGTTTTCTCGAGTTCTTTTTCCTTACAGTAGCTAGGGAGATATCATATGTAGCATAAAAGATGATCCCCAGGAATCTTGGCTCTCAGTCTAAGCTGTCAGACTCACTTAGGTTATGGTTTTTGTTCTCCAGCGTTCATTCCTTCAACAAATACACACTGAGAGCCTACTGTGTGGGTATGAACTGCTCTAGACCCTGGAGATACAGATGTAAACAAGACGGGCAAGGTCTTTGCCTTCATGGAACTTGTATTCTAGCCAGTCTATTAGGCCCCCCAGGGATCTTTTTGTTTTCTGGGTCTCCCTACCTTAGTATATTTTTTAAAATGTTTTTTGTTATGGAAAAAATTTTAATGTATCCAAAAGCAGAAAAAAGTATAATCTTTCCTGTCATCCAGGTTTTGCTTTTGTTTTTGTTTTTGTTTTTTGCGGTACGCGGGCCTCACTGTTGTGGCCTCTCCCGTGGCGGAGCACAGGCTTTGGACGCACAGGCTCAGCGGCCATGGCTCACCGGCCCAATCGCTCCGCGGCATGTGGGATCTTCCCGGACCGGGGCACGACCCCGTGTCCCCTGCATCAGCAGGCGGACTCTCAACCACTGCCCCACCATGGAAGTCCTGTCATCCAGTTTTAACAGTAATCAACTCCTGGTCAATTTTATTTCATTGACACTCCATCTTCTCTCCTTAGCCCATTTTAAATTATTTTGACAGATTATCACATCATTTCACTGACAGAAGATTTTAATAATGTTACATATTTGATTCTTCTGGAAACTGAGATTTACACCTATCATCATCTGTGGCAGTTTATATAGGAGACTTTGTAAATATGTGTGTATGTATAAATATGTAATATATGTATACATGCAACATATAGATATATGCATATATATCTTCAAACTCCATCCAATCATTATTTTTTTTATAACTATTTATTTGTTTGTTTTTGGCTGCATTGGGTGTTCGTTGCTGCACGTGGGCTTTCTCTGGTTGCGGCGAGCGGGAGCTACTTTTCATTGCGGTGTGCGGGCTTCTCATTACAGTGGCTTCTCTTGTTGTGGAGCACGGGCTCTAGACACGTGGGCTTCAGTAGCTGTGGCACGTGGGCTCAGTAGTTGTGGCTCGGGGGCTTTAGAGCTCAGGCTCAGTAGTTGTGGCGCACGGGCTTAGTTGCTCTGCGGCATGTGGGATCTCCCAGGACCAGGGCTCGAACGTGTGTCCCCTGCATTGACAGGCAGATTCTTAACCACTGCGCCACCAGGGAAGCCCCATTATTATTTGAGTCTTCCTCTTAAGTACACCTAGAATCTACTCATTGTCATTCAACCTAGACTATACACTGCAGCAAAGAAATCCATAAAATCCCATTCTAATCATCTCACTACTTAAAACTTTTTATTGACTCCCCATTTCTCAGGCTGAAGAACAAATTTATTTAAAAAAATACCGAACTGAAATTTAGTGTGTTTTATATTAAGCACTGTGCTAAGCACTTTATATTTATTATGTTAATCATCACAGCTTAGCATTTCCATTTTACTGCTGAGGAAATTAAGGCTTTGAGTTGCCCAGTCATATACAGTGAGTGCCCAAGCATGGCAGAGATTGAACCCAGGTCAGTAGACAACAAAGACCACATCTTTTAACTACATCTTTACTAGATCTTTCATTAACTGGTGCTTGCCTAGTTCTCCAGCTTTATCTCTTACCTTTCACACTCTACAGTGCTGCCACACTAAAGTATTTGTAGTTCCCTAAAGAAACAGTAGTGCATGATGCAATAGACAAACTCATATATGCTGAAGTGCCAAAGCAGGAACATGAGTATATTTTTCAGAGAATTCAAGATTTCTTTTAAAGTACTAAACTACACATGATGAGAAAAACCAGAAGGACTTTCCTACATGTATTTTATTTATTTATTTATTTTTAAAACATCTTTATTGGAGTACAATTGCTTTACAATGGTGTGTTAGTTTCTGCTTTATATCAAAGTGAATCAGCTATACATACACATATATCCCCATATCTCCTCCCTCTTGCATCTCCCTCCCACCCTCCCTATCCCACCCCTCTAGGTGGACACAAAGTACCAAACTGATCTCCCTGTGCTATGTGGCTGCTTCCCACTATCTACCTATTTTACATTTGATAGTGTATATATGTCCATGCCACTCCCTCACTTCGTCCCAGCTTACCCTTCCAGCTCCCTGTGTCCTCAAGTCCATTCTCTACGTCTGTATCTTTATTCCTGTCCTGCCCCTAGGTTTTTCAGAGGCATTTTTTCTTTTAGATTCCATATATGTGTGTCAGCATATGGTATATGCATTTTTCTTTCTGACTTATTTCACTCTGTATGACACACTCTATGTCCATCCACCTCACTACAAATAACTCAATTTTGTTTCTTTTTATGGCTGAGTAATATTCCATTGTATATATGTACCACATCTTCTTTATCCATTCATCTGTCGATGGACACTTAGGGTGCTTCCGTGTCCTGGCTATTGTAAATAGTGCTGCAATGAACATTGGGGTGCATGTAGCTTTTTAAATAATGGTTTTCTCAGGGTATATGCCCAGGAGTGGGACAGCTAGGTGGTATGGTAGGTCTATTTTTAGTTTTTTAAAGACCTCCATACTGTTCTCCATAGTGGATGTATCAATTTACATTCCACCAACAGTGCAAGAGGATTCCCTTTTCTCCACCCCCTCTCCAGCATTTATTGTTTGTAGATTTTTTGATGATGGCCATTCTGACCAGTGTGAGGGGATACCTCATTAGTTTTGATTTGCATTTCTCTAATGATTAGTGAAGTTGCGCATTCTTTCATGTGTTTGTTGGCAATCTGTATATCTTCTTTGGAGAAATGTCTGTGTAGGTCTGCCCATTTTTGGATTGGGTGTTTTGTTTTTTTGATATTGAGCTGCATGAGCTGCTTGTAAATTTTGGAGATTAATCCTTTGTCAGTTGCTTTGTTTGCAAATATTTTCTCCCATTCTGAGGGTTGTCTTTTAGTCTGGTTTATGGTTTCCTTTGCTTTGCAAAAGCTTTTAAGTTTCACTAGATCCCATTTGTTTATTTTTGTTTTTATTTCCATTTCTCTAGTAGGTGGGTCAAAAAGGACCTTGCTGTGATTTATGTCATAGAGGGTTCTGCCTATGTTTTCCTCTAAGAATTTTATAGTGTCTGGCCTTACATTTAGGTCTTTAATCCATCTTGAGTTTATTTTTTCTATGGTGTTAGGGAGTGTTCTAATTTCATCCTTTTACATGTAGCTGTCCACTTTTCCCAGCATCACTTATTGAACAGGCTCTCTTTTCTCCATTGTATATTCTTGCCTCCTTTATCAAAGATAAGGTGACCATATGTGTGTAGGTTTATCTCTGGGCTTTATATTCTGTCCCATTGATCTATATTTCTATTTTTGTTCCAATACCATACTGTCTTGATTACTGTAGCATCATAGTATTGAAGTCCGGGAACCTGATTCCTCCAGCTCTGTTTTTCTTTCTCAAGATTGCTTTGGCTATTCAGGGTCTTTTGTGTTTCCATACAAATTGTGAAATTTTTTGTTCTAGTTCTGCGAAAAATGCCATTGGTAGTTTCATAGGGATTGCATTGAATCTGTAGATTGCTTTGGGTAGCATGGTCATTTTCACAATGTTGATTCTTCCAATCCAAGAACATGGTATATCTCTCCATCTGTTTGTATCATCTTTAATTTCTTTCAACAGTGTCTTATAGTTTTCTGCATACAGGTCTTTTGTCTCCTTAGGTAGGTTTATTCCTAGATATTTTATTCTTTCTGTTGCAATGGTAAATGGGAGTGTTTCCTTAATTTCTGTGTCAGATTTTTCATCATTAGTGTATAGGAATGCAAGAGATTTCTGTGCATTAATTTTGTATCCTGCTACTTTACCAAATTCATTGATTAACTCTAGTAGTTTTCTGGTAGCATCTTTAGGATTCTCTATGTATAGTATCATGTCATCTGCAAACAGTGACAGCTTTACTTCTTCTTTTCTGATTTGGATTCCTTTTACTTCTTTTTCTTCTCTGATTGCTGTGACTAAAACTTCCAAAACTGTGTTGAATAATAGTGGTGAGGGTGGGCAACTTTGTCTTATTCCTGATCTTAGAGGAAATGGTTTCAGTTTTTCACCATTGAGAATGATGTCGGCTGTGGGTTTGTCATATATGGCCTTTATTATGTTGAGGTAGGTTCCCTCTACGCCTACTTTCTGGAGGGTTTTTATCATAAATGGGTGTTGAATTTTGTCGAAAGCTTTCTCTGCATCTATTGAGATGACCATATGGTTTTTCTCCTTCAATTTGTTAATATGGTGTATCACATTGATTGATTTGCATATATTGAAGAATCCTTGCATCCCTGGGATAAACCCCACTTGATCATGGTGTATGATCCTTTTAATGTGCTGTTGGATTCTGTTTGCTAGTATTTTGTTGAGGATTTTTGCATCTATGTTCATCACTGATATTAGCCTGTAGTTTTCTTTCTTTGTGACATCTTTGTCTGGTTTTGGTATCAGGGTGATGGTGGCCTCATAGAATAAGTTTGGGAGTGTTCCTCCCTCTGCTATAGTTTGGAAGAGTTTGAGAAGGAAAGATGTTAGCTCGTCTCAAAATGTTTGATAGAATTTACCTGTGAAGCCATCTGGTCCTGGGTTTTTGTTTGTTGGAAGAATTTTAGTCAGTGTTTCAATTTCAGTGCTTGTGATGGTCTGTCTCTATTTTCTGTTTCTTCCTGGTTCAGTCTCAGAAGGTTGTGCTTTTCTAAGAATTTGTCCATTTCTTCCAGGTTGTCCATTTTATTGGTATAGAGTTGCTTGTAGTAATCTCTCATGTTCTTTTGTATTTCTGCAGTGTCAGTTGTAACTTCTCCTGTTTCATTTCTAATTCTATTGATCTGAGTCTTCTCCCTTTTTTTTTTTTTTTTTTTTTTTTGCAGTACACGGGCCTCTCACTGTTGTGGCCTCTCCCGTTGTGGAGCACAGGCTCCGGACGCGCAGGCTCAGCGGCCATGGCTCACGGGCCTAGTCGCTCTGCGGCATGTGGGATCTTCCCAGATCGGGGCACGAACCCGTGTCCCCTGCATCGGCAGGCGGACTCTCAACCACTGCGCCACCAGGGAAGCCCCTCCCTTTTTTTCTTGATAAGTCTGGCTAATGGTTTATTGATTTTGTTTATCTTCTCAAAGAACCAGTTTTTAGTTTTATTGATCTTTGCTATTGTTTCCCTCATTTCTTTTTCATTTATTTGTGATCTGATCTTTATGATTTCTTTCCTTCTGCTAACTTTGGGGTTTTTTTGTTCTTTTTTCTCTAATTGCTTTATGTGTAAGGTTAGGTTATTTAGTTGAGATGTTTCTTGTTTCTTGGGGTAGGATTGTATTGCTATAAACTTCCCTCATAGAACTGCTTTTGCTGCATCCCATAGGTTTTGAATAATTGTGTTTTCATTGTCATTTGTTTCTAGGTATTTTTTGATTTCCTCTTTGATTTCTTCAGTGATCTCTTGGTTATTAAGTAGTGTATTGTTTAGCCTCCCTGTGTTTTTATTTTTTACAGATTTCTTCCTGTAATTGATATCTAGTCTCGTAGCGTTGTGGTCGGAAAAGATACTTGATACAATTTCAATTTTCTTAAATTTACCAAGGCTTGAGTTGTGATCCAAGATATGATCTATCCTGGAGAATGTTCCATGAGCATTTGAGAAGAAAGTGTATTCTGTTGTTTTTGGATGCAGTGTTCTATAAATATCAATTAAGTCCATCTTGTTTAATGTATCATTTATAGCTTGTGTTTCCTTATTTATTTTCATTTTGGATGCTCTGTCCATTGGTGAAAGTGGGGTGTTGAAGTCCCCTACTATGAATGTGTTACTGTCGATTTCCCCTTTTATGGCTGTTAGCATTTGCCTTATGTATTGAGGTGCTCCTCTGTTGGGTGCATAAATATTTACAATTGTTATATCTTCTTCTTGGATTGATCCACCACCCCATTATGTGGTGTCCTTCTTTGTCTCTTCTTATAGTCTTTATTTTAAAGTCCATTTTGTCTGATATGAGAATTGGTACTCCAGCTTCTTTTGATTTCCATTTGCATGGAATATCTTTTTCCATCCCCTCACCTTCAGTCTGTATGTGTCCCTAGGTCTGAAGTGGGTCTCTTGTAGACAGCATATACAAGGGTCTTGTTTTTGTATACATTCAGCCAGTCTGTGTCTTTTTGGCTGGAGCATTTAATCCTTTTACATTTAAGGTAGTTATCAATATGTATGTTCCTATTACCATTTTCTTAATTGTTTTCGGTTTGTTGTTGTAGGTCTTTTCCTTCTCTTGTGTTTCATGCCTAGAGAAGTTCCTTTAGCAGTTGTTGTAAAGCTGGTTTGGTGGTGCTGAACTCTCTCAGCTTTTGCTTGTCTGTAAAGGTTTTAATTTCTCCATCAAATCTGAATGAGATCCTTGCTGGGTAGAGTAATCTTGGTTGTAGGTTTTTCCCTTTCATCACTTTAAATATGTCCTGCCACTCTCTTCTGGCTTGTAGGGTTTCTGCTGAGAGATCAGTGTTAACCTTATGGGGATTCCTTTGTATGTTATTTGTTGTTTTTCCCTTGCTGCTTTTAATATTTTTTCTTTGTATTTAATTTTTGATAGTTTGATTAATATGTGTGTTGGCGTGTTTCTCCTTGCATTTATCCTGTATGGGACTCTCTGTGCTTCCTGGACTTGATTGACTATATCCTTTCCCATATTAGGGAAGTTTTCAACTGTAATCTCTTCAAATATTTTCTCAGTCCCTTTCTTTTTCTCTTCTTCTTCTGGAACCCCTATAATTCGAATGTTGGTGCGTTTAATGTTGTCCCAGAGGTCTCTGAGACTGTCCTCAGTTCTTTTCATTCGTTTTTCTTTATTCTGCTCTGTGGTAGTTATTTCCACTATTTTATCTTCCAGATCACTTATCCGTTCTTCTGCCTCAGTTATTCTGCTTTTGATTCCTTCTAGAGAATTTTAATTTTCATTTATTGTGTTGTTCATCATTATTTGTTTGCTCTTTAATTCTTCTAGGTCCTTGTTAAACATTTCTTGTATTTTCTCCATTCTATTTCCAAGATTTGGGGTCATCTTTACTATCATTACCCTGAAATCTTTTTCAGGTAGACTGCCTATTTCCTCTTCATCTGTTTGGTCTGCTGGGTTTTTACCTTGCTCCTTCATCTGTTGCATATTTCTCTGTCTTCCCATTTTGCTTAATTTACTCAGTTTGGGGTCTCCTTTTCGCCAGCTGCAGGTTCATAGTTCCCGTTGTTTTTGGTGTCTGCCCCCAGGGGCTAAGGTTGGTTCAGTGGGTTGGGTAGCCTTCCTGGTGGAGGGAACTGGTGCCTGTGTTCTGGTGGATGAGGCTGAATCTTTTCTTTCTGGTGGGCAGGGCTGTGTCTGGTGTGTTTTGAGGTGTCTGTGAACTTAGAATGATTTTAGGCAGCCTCTCTGCTAATGGGTAGGGTTGAGTTCCTGTCTTGCTAGTTGTTTGGCATAGGGCGTCCAGCACTGTAGCTTGCTGGTCATCGAGTGGAGCTGGGTCTTAGCGTTGAGATGGAGATCTCTGGGAGAGCTTTCGCTGTTTGATATTAAGCAGAGCCAGGAGGTCTCTGGTGGACCAATATCCTGAACTCAGCTCTCCCACCTCAGAGGCACAGGCCTGACACCCGACGGGAGCACCAAGACCCTGTCAGCCACACGGCTCTGATATTTTAAGTGCCAGAAGCCTCTTACCAGTGGTCTCAGCCACAGAGTATCCTCTTACTGACATTCTTTGCACCTTTGTAGGAGCTGCGACCCCCCGCCTGGCTGCGTGCTCTTCCAGCTCTGCACTGACCCTCCTTCCTCCAAGTGCCTGGAGGTGGTGCCCTGGGTCTTGTGTGCCTTTTTCCCTGCATGTGTTTTATAATTAGCATTAATTTTTATTTTGAATTTCAAATGGAAGAACTTAGCAGTATTCTTGATGCATGGGGCCTATAAAGTCCTTAATCTATTCCTAGCTGTCCTTTATTCTATTCCAAGCATGCTGTCCTTTATTCTCTTCTTCGAACAAGGAGCCCTTGCTGTTTAGAATGTTTACCATGCCCAACCCTATTCTTTACCTAACTCCTAATCACCCTTCAGGATTTATCCTAAAAATCACTTCCTCCAGAAAGACTTCCCTGACTAGGCCAAGTGTTCACAGTGCTTACCTTGCTTATAATTATATCACACTGTATTGTTAATATTTGTCTGTTACCACATTAAAAGATTAGGTTCCTTGAAGGCAAAAGCTTTTTCCATTCACGGTTTTATTCCCAGTGTCCAGCGTACAATAGGTAGTATTTTTTTTTTTTCAAACAAAGGTTTATTAGCTTGCTGCAGCAAGGAGGTGCACACATAATGGAGAGTTCAACATTTTAACAGGTGGAAGTTAAGGAAGATTATCTACAGAGTTTGCAGGACTCTAGTTAGTCATTGGATGGCCTTGGCAGAGACAGGTCAGAATTTGTAAACTAGGAAGTTGTTGGAATAATCAGCGGTCTTATCTTTAGAAGACATGCCTTTGTGTGGAGTTATTGTTAGGTTAGTTTGTTGTCTTATTTAGAACACCATGAGATGTCGTTAAGGGTCTGAACTTAGTTTGTCTTGCATATCATGGTTTTGTACAGTTTTTCTATTTTGTGACTCATTATATAGTTTTGCAAGTTGTGGTTTCTGTTTCAGTTCCCCCCTCACATCCTAGTTGCCAGCTGAACTGGTTTTCCCTTTACCAGAAGATTAATGACAAACTTCCTGTCCTCAAGGAGTTCCCAGTCTAGGCTATTACAATATAATCTGATATGTGCTGTAATAGATATATGAGTAAGGCGTTACAGAGTTCAGGAAAAATAACTAACTTTTTTTTAAAACTACCATTTTGTTTAAATCCTGCCATATGCAAAGATCTATATACAATTATGTAGTAGGCAAGTTACATATATTATTTTATTTAATCCTCAACAATCCTATGAAATTGGTGCTATTTTTCTTATCCTCATTTTAAAGTCAAGAAATTGAGATACAGAAAGGTTAATTAAACCATTGAAGGTCACCCAGCTAAGAAGTGATAGATTGAGGACTTTATTAGACAAACATTTGGTGGGTGCTATTCTAGGTGCTTTATCTCATCTCCAAAATAGACTTTTGAAGTAACCACCATTCTTTATCTTATTTAACTATTGAGGAAACTGAGACATGGGGACATAAAGTAACTCATCTAAGATCACAGAGCTCATGACCACATTGTAGAGGCAGGATTCAGACCCAGGCAGCCTGGCTTCGTGGTCCATGCACATCACCACCTTTTCTGATGCTTCTCCTGAGCACTGTTATTGGGCTCTTACATTTGTTCTTAACTGCTGTGCCATTATGCCTCCCTGGCAGAGAAGAAGCTTTACAGAAGGGTTGAATGGGCTGGTGTGGTGGATAAGTAGGATATTTCTGAATGGGTCAGAGAAACAAGGCTGTGCCGTTCTATTCGGAGGAGGAACCCTGTGAGAAGCCCTGGGAGCAGGAAAGTCTCTGCTCACTTGGGGAATGGTGAGGTTTGAGGAAATCTGAATGCATAGGATGGGGAGTGGTGACAGCTGATAGACTTGTGTATTGGGACCAGATTTGGACTTCACAGTCACCTCTCACATTTGACTAAAAGGATGCTCCTCTTCTCAGTACCACTGTTGGCTCTGAAAAACAGTTCTGGTCATAATGCATCCCCAAAGGAAAGAGATATGTCATTACCAAAGGTACTCATGCTGGAGGCAGTTACAAAAGAGAAGGTCTAGAAGTGTGTTAAGCAGAGACCTTTAGGGGAAAAGTACTACTTAGAGATATTCTTATGTCACCGCTTTCAGTCAATCCAGATTCTTGAATAGTAGCTTTTATTTATGGAGTTCTGGGATCTGACATGCATTTACTCTTTACATCAATCCCATAAGGTAGGTATCGTTCATGACCCAACTGTATAGATGAGAGAACTGAGGCTCAGAGGACTCAGGAGTTTGGGCAGGTCACATAGTGGGAGCTGGTAGAGCCAAGATTTCAACCTGGTTTGTCTGATTACAGAGCCTGTTCTGCCATACAGCCCCAAGAAGTGTGTGTTCTTTTAGCTTGTGAAAGTGCAGAATATTCCAAACACAGCAGGCAGTCAAATGCCATGGAGAGCTAGTAGTCAGGAGAGGCAAGAGCAGTGGTGGGACCAAGAGGAGGGGACTTGTTGGACCTTAATCCATGCACATTCTGTATCAGACCCACCCCTCTTTGCATACATCATTGGCATTTACTGGTATCGATTAAGTAGTGTCCAGTAAAATAGTAACCCAGTGTTACTCCTTGGACAGCAAGAAATAGTCCAAAAAACTAAGGCATAAAATTCTGATCCCCCTTGGGCAATGGAGCTTCCCTCAGATTTTCTGGGACATGGGCTCATTAGACAATTAGCAGATGTGTTAGTGTTGACCTTTCTGTTACCAATCTAGTGATTTTCTTATTTGACTAATGACAGGTAGCCTCATTAGGAGCTGTGGGCACAGAGAAATCTTCATTGTCTCTGGACAAGTGATGATCTTTGTTAATTTGGGGTATGGCATTCTACTTCTTCACAGCGTCGGGGAAAAGGTAATGGCAGCAGCTAGTGAGCCCTAACTGTACATTCTGGAAATGAAGGAAATTATTTATTATTATTTTTTTCTGTAGAGTATGCTCGTGGATTAATTGCATTAACTGGTTAACTTAACCTAAGATTGACTTGTTCCTTTGGCCCTGTGGTTGTCCCTACCAGGGGCAATGGTAGGCATGTGGTGAGCCTAAGCTGTAGTTAGGCCAGCAGGGTCTGAATCCTGATGCCTTGATTTATCTTGGACAAGTCATTAAACTTTCTGCACATTAATTTTTTCATTTCTAAAATGGGAATAATAAGATAATACATTTTTTTAAATTGTCATTTGTCATTGGCGGGGGGGGGGGGGGCGGTTCTGTATAGTAATTGTGATGGTATTGTGCTCATGATGGTAATTGACACTTGGTCTATCTCTCAGGGTACCAGAAAGTGAAACATTAGTCACAAGAGAGATTGTTGTTTTTTTTTTAATGGCCTTTCTTTGATATTTGTCATTCTCCCAGATAAAGGGGAAAAAATAAAATGAACTGGTTTAAAAAAGAATTAACAAAGGTTTTTTTGGGTTTGTCTTCTATTTTAAGGAGCTAGAAAGTCAAAGGAGTTTAAAGGCTATCTCTACTCATACTTTCAAGCCCATGGTAAATTACTACAGTAATGGCCCTGCAATTTGTTCACACTTTCCATATCCACTTTCACAGTTTCCTCCCACAGCAATTTTGGACTTGGCCATGTGATTTGCTTTGACTAAATGAGATTAAAGCAAATATGCTGAGATAAATGTGATACAAGTCAATAACTTGAAAAGTACTTGCACATCCTTTTGAACCCTGAGAACCCCAGACCACCATGTGAAGAAGTCCCAACTAGATCCAGCCTGTGAACCACCAGATGTGTGAGAAAGACCATCCTAAACCACTCAGCTTCTGCCCAGCCAGCCCAAACTATAATGTCCCAGCAACTCACAGAATGATAAGAAATAATAAATGCTTTTAAGCCATTAACTTGAGGTGGTTAGTTATGTAGTGAACACTAACTGACACAGAGCCCAACAAACACATGCTCAGGCTCGTGGTCTCTATCAACATGTATTTTTCTTATGACACAGCTCTAACTTTCCTTCTATCATTCATTCAGCCAATATTCGTAGCTGATTTACTTTTATAAAAGGGGATTCAGGGCTTCCCTGGTGGCACAGTGGTTGAGAGTCTGCCTGCCGATGCAGGGGACACGCGTTCGTGCCCCGGTCCGGGAAGATCCCACATGCCGCGGAGCGGCTGGGCCCGTGAGCCACGGCCACTGAGCCTGCGCGCCCGGAGCCTGTGCTCCACAACGGGAGAGGCCACAGCAGTGAGAGGCCCGCTTACTGAAAAAAAAAAAAGGAGATTCATGTTTTGAATGAAATTAAGGTAACTTATGGCATCAAAGAGTGCTGAACAGCAAGCCTAGGCAATAGGAACCAGCACACCTCTAAGAATCAGAGCAGCCAATATTTGTTCCTTCATGGACTTTTTCTATAGGGTGCTCCTGCATTCCAATGACACAATAGCAACCACCTACCCTGGGCTTCTCTGTTCAAGATACAAATGATCAGGATAAAGAAGCTAATCGATTGAGCTTGAGTCTATGTCTGTCTCTTCACCAAGGAAGAGGGATTTATTACCAGCGTAAATTGGAGGACAGGGCATGTAATCACAGATAACACTTTAACAGGAATCAAATTCTGATTCTTTTTCTTCAATAATTACCTTATTTGCATGTAATTTTCCAGAAGATGGATATTAATTTAATTTGGGAATTGTATGTCTAAAAGGCAAATTCAAATCACAAGTAAAACACACAAGCACCCGTATAGGCCAAACAAAACCAGTGGAAATTATCATTGTGAAAGACTTACTGGGAATTGAAGAAACAATAATGATCTATGAGAGCTTCTTAGCTGAGAGGTTCTGGATCAGGGTCTCTCGTGAAGTTGCAGTAAAGATGTCTGCTGGGGCCACAGTCTTCGAAGATTTGTCTGGGGCTAGAGAATCTTCTTCCAAAATAGCTGTTGGCAGGAGTCCTTTGTTCCACACCATGTGGGCCTCTTCATGAGGATGTTTGTGCCTCATGACATTGCAGCTGGCATCCCCCAAAGCAAGCAATCCAAGAGAGAGCAAGTAGGAAACCACAATATCTTTTATGAATTAGCTTTGGAAGTCTAATACTTTCAATTTCACCACATTTTACTCATTAGAGTCAAATACAGCCCACATTCAAGGGGGAAGGAATTAGTACTCACCTTTAGAAGTGAGATGTATGAAAGAATTTGTGGACGTATTTATTTTAAAGCTATGGCACTACCCTTGAGGCTGGGTGAATACCACATCAGTGATTCCTTCAGCAGTCTCAGCAGAGAATTGGCTGTTTGCCTGCCTATACTACCTTGTGGGATAGAGACTTTAATGATATGTTGGTTAATGTTTATCAACTGCCTTTCTAGAAAACAAAATGTATAGATACATATGTATGTATATAAGTTGTACTGATATAAAAGATGTGTAGCACACAATTTACAAATAATGAAATATACAATACTCTTTATTATAAATTCCATACAACAAATTGGTTCTCACAAAATGTTTTAGTTGATTTTTGCCAAGTGCTTATATGTGTAACATTTTCTGCATCACTTTCTTACATCTAGACAATCAACAAAACAATAAATCAAGCCCAGCTCTGTAGCACTTGCCATTTCCAAATGCTCCCACCATAGCCAATTTCAAGTTACTGACATGATGTCACTGAATGCAGAGTTGGAAAGAAATTTGCAGTAACACACCATTATACAGTATTTTCACTATACATATACAATAGATGTAAATAACCTGAGTGGCATAAATAATAATAAAATAAAGTAGAATAATTAGGAAATCAGTTTTGAGTACTTTTTTGCCTTTTTAATAGAATTAATGTTATTTTAAGTTTAGATAATTTCATTTTTAATAGAAGCTGTTTTTAACAACTAGCTTGCAAAATTCTTGAAAAATTAACAGTCACGTTTCATAAGCTGCTAACAGCTGACATCAGCACACCATTGACTAGAAACACCTTTATCTTCCACCACATGGGGAATTCCCAATATTTCAACAATCAGAATTGAACCCATGAACCAACCAACAAAAACAACATCTTACGTAAGAAGCATGAGTAATTTGAAAGAGGAATGTCAGTAGAACAAACAACTGGAAAATACAACTGATAAAACAGAAAGATGAAAACCTGAATTGCTTTTTTAAGGCATCGTTAAAGAAATTTAAGTAAAGCAGAAAATAATTAAATAATTTAGTAGATAAATAGAAGGATAAGTTGGTCACCACTGAGACACTAATCAATGGTCTGGAATATAGAAATAAAAAGAGAAGAGAAGTAGCTAGTAGTTTTGCATGGCACATCGTAATCATAGATTATGCTATCATGACAAAGAACAAAACAATATTTACAGTTACTCTAAATTGTCATGTTAACCATTGTTTATGCAAATATTTTATATTCCTTCTAACTTCAAAATATGCATATATTTTAAATCAATTAAATGTTAATATGCTAACCCAACAGGTAGGTTTTATGATTACTGTAGCTTGAAAGCCATAATAAATTTAAAAACTAAAGTTCTCTTTTACGTATTGTGGTGTATGTAGAATTCATTCCTGTACAACCCAATTATGTGGTACCATATTTAAGGATGTATTAAAGGCACATACTGAATAACGTTTTAAGATTTGTATTGAAATGCTCATCTTACTTGGCAATATTAGTGACATATTAGCAAAACTTAACATTTATAAAATTTTGGAAAACACAGTTTAGAATTACTCTCTTAAATATTGGCAAATGAATTAATGGCATTAATCATGAGCAAGTTTGTTTCTAAATAAAACCAAAATTTACTCTGATATGCTACTACAGATCCAGCAGAGGGAGCTCAAACATTTTTGTTCTGTTTTTTAACTAAAGAAACTTATTTTCTCTTTTAAAAGCTGCTGGATTCTGAAAAATGATATAGTTATTATTTAAATAATATAAATGTATTACTAAAAAGAATATCCTATTTCTTGTTAAAATAATAAATATATTCCCAAACAAAAAGAGATATCATTATCATTTATTTTACTTAGAAATGGCAGGCAATTAAAATTAATTCTGTCCATTTATTTTTCCAATAGCCTTTACTTAAAAAAATTTTTTTTCTTACCAAGATTTATGGTTCTGGTAAGGTAGACTGAACTAAAATGAAAACCTTCCAGTTGCAAATATAGAACATGATAGGTAAAATATGACACATTTTATTTTTTATTTTTTTCTCTATTTTTCTTGACCAATATGGATAGAGGCTTATCAATTGTATTTTTTTTTAATTTCACAGTTTTTATTTAATCTTTTCTAAATATGGCGCTGGATAAATCCAGAACAAAATAACAAGATTTCCCAGCAAAGGAGCCAGGTTGGTATTAGCACTATCCCCTTTTGGCTACCTCCCCAACCTTTTGGGTTTTATTCTTTGAAATATGACACATTTTAAATGTAATTCTTTCATATGTAATAAAACATAAACATGTTTCCCTCAGCTCAATGCTCAGCCCCTCCACATTCATGGGTAAACATTCATTATTAATTTCTTATGTATCCTTCCAGAATTTCTTTATGAATATACAGATATATATGTGTCTTATTCTAATCTATTTTTTTTCTTATGCAAAAAGCACCATATCATATACCCTATTCTGTATCTTGCTTTTATTACTAATATATCTTGGAAATCTTTCCATAAATCTATTGTAGATTACTCCTTTTTTTCTTCGACATTTGTATAGTAGATAGCAAGTGCCTTTTAGGAATATATCACAATTTATTTACCAGTCCCCAGTTGATAAACTTTTGAGTTGTTTTCAGTCTTTTTCTATTGCAAATAATGCTTCAATAATAATCTTGTATACATGTGCCATGTTATACATGTGAAAATTATGTCTGAAGGATAAAGTCCCAAAAGTGGGATTGCTAGGTAAAAGGACATGTGAGTGTGTAATGTTGATGGATATTGACATCATGAAGGTTATACCAATTTATATTCCCTCAGGAGCAATGGAGCCATTTTGTTATAGTATTGCCAACTGAGTGTTACCAAACTTTTGAATTTTGCCAATCTAATAGATGAAAAATGTATCTAGTTGCAGATGTATTATATATTTCTCTTATTATGAGTGAGCTATCACTGTCGGAGTTATTTGTATTTCCTTTCCATGAGCTTACTGTTCATAATCCTTTGCTCGTTTTCTTTTGAGTTGTCAATCCTTTTCTTATTAATTTTGTAGGCTGTCTCTCTTAATTAGGGAAATTAACCCTTTGTGATGTGTGTCACCACTTAGTTGTCTTTGGACTTATGGTATTTATTTGGCATGCGGAAAGATACAAACTTGCAGTTATAAAGTAAGTAAGTCATGCGGATGTAATGTATAGATGTAATACTGTATTACATGTTTGGGAGTTGCTAAGAAAGTGCATGGTAAAAGTTCTCATCACAAGAAAAAAACTTCTTTAACTATGTATGGTGGTGGATGTCAGCTAGACTAATTGTGGTGATAATTTCACAATACAAAGATTGAATCACCTGAAACTAATATAATGTATGTCAATTTCGTCAATTAAAAAAAAAAGATCAGTTGACTATATTTATGTGGGTCTATTTCTGGGCTCTCTGTTCTGTTCCACTGATCTATTTGTCTAGTCTTTTACCAATACCACACTGTCTTTTTTTTTTTTTTTTTTTACCATTTAGTCTTTTTTTTTTTTTGTCGCACTGGTGGCATGCAAGATCTTAGTTCCCCGACCAAGGACTGAACCCCCAGAGTCTTAACCACTGGACCACCAGGGAAGTCCCTACTCATTTATCTTTTATTTATTTATTTTTTTGGCCACGAGGCGTGTGGGATCTTAGTTCCCTGACCAGGGATCGAACCCGAGCCCCCTCTGCCGTGGAAGCACAGAGTCCTAACCACTGGAACGCCAGGGAAGTCCCAATACCACACTGTCTTAATTACTGTAATTTTATAGTAAGTCTCGAAGCATATCAGGTAGTGTCAGTTCTCCAACTTTGTTCATTTTTTTCAGTGTTGAATTGGTTATTTTGGGGCTTAGTCTATATAAACGTTAGAATCACAAAATAACTTGCTGGGATTTTGATTGAGATTACACTGAATCTATAGATCAAAGTGGGAAGAAATGGCATTTTCATGATGTTGAGTCTTCCTACTCATGAATATTGAATACCTCTCTATTCATGTTGTTCTTCTTTATGTCTTTCCTCAGAGTTTGGAGTTTTCCTTATATAGCTCTTGTACATATTTTGTTAGATTTATACATAAGTATTTCATTAAGGGGGATGCTAATGTAAATGATACTGTGTTTTTAATTTCAAATTCCACTTGTTCATTGCCAGTATATAGGCAATTGACTTTTGTATATTAACCTTGTATCCTGCAACCTTGATATAATAACTTATTAATTGCAGGTTATTTTTTTGTTGTTGATTTGTTTGGGTTTTCTACATGGACAATCATGTCATCTGCAAGCAACAACAGTTTCATTTCTTCCTTTCCAATCTGTATAACTTTTATTTCCTTTTCTTGTCTTACTACATTAGCTAGGATTTCCAGTATGATGTTGAAAAGCAGTGGTGAGGAGGGATATCCTTGCCTGGTATCTGATGTTATCAGGAAAGCTTTAAGTTTCTCACCATATTAGCTGTAGGTTCTTTATCAAGTTGAAGAATTTTCTCTCTATTCCTAGTTTTCTAATAGTGGTGTTTGCTCGTTTGTTTTTTAATATGTAGTTAACATAGCTGGACTCACACTCCAAAATCTGTTTTCCCCGTAGAGGGCAGCAGCTAAATTTCTGTTCAAATCTTTTGGCCTTATCTGGGCCCCTTTAATCTGTCATGTGCAAGTAGAGTTCAGGTTTCAACTATGATCTGAGCAGAGAATTTGGAACTCTCCCTTTCTGGATCTCTCTTTTAAGAGATTTTTTCTCTTTCTTTCCAGCTGCAGTGATCACCCTAAACTTGGTGCTTTGTTTCTTGTTTCTTTAAGCCAGTATGACTGTGGGTTTCCATCCAAGTTTTAGCTCCTTTACTGGAGACTGCCTGTTAAAAATCACCTGATAAAATAACCTGTTACTATCTCCTTCAAGTTCTGACTTCTCTCCAGCTTCTACCTGACTTTTGTCACTCTCCAGCTTATTTAGGTCGTTGTTTTTTTTAAGCAGTTTTTAAAATCATGATGTATATTTGAATGATAACGTTGATGCTAGTGCAGAGAATTGGGCTTAGCAAACAAAAGATTGGATGCAGGAAGCCCCAAGTAACAGACTGATGATTTCCTGAAATGGGACAATAATCATAAGAATGGAAAAGGCCAAAAAAATGAGAACATCTACAAGCTCATATTGGCGAGCTTTGTGACTCTGAGCTACCACATTTGACCCATCTAAAATTTTCTTCGTTGTATAGAAAGGATCAGAAAAGAGGTTGAAGAAGTAGCAGCCATTATTATTAATTGCTTGTCACCTAACATTCATAAATGATGCAAAAGTAAAGAGAATTACCTGTAACTTTAAGCAAAAATACTCTTGTCTCGTTTCTCTTCATTTCACAGAAAATAAATTCAGGCATCTCCTGAAGTACCATTGATGTTCAATTGCAGAGTTGTATTATATCAAGTAGGAATTTTATCAGCTACTGGCAATAAAAGCCTGACTACAGTGGCTTAAATACCTAAGAGTTTATCATTTTACGTGTAAGAAACACAAAAGTGGGCTATCCACACTGGTACGAAGTTCTACAACGACAACGGGAATCCTTTCTTAATACATGGTTTCCATCCTCAAGAGCACAAGATGGCCACTAGAATTGCAACTGTCATATGTTATTAATTCAGGAAGGAATAAGTAGAAGGGCGAGGAGCAGAAAAACTCATCCAAGCTTTCTGTTAATAAGTCTTCTAATAAATCCCAGCCTATGACTTCTGCCTATATCTCTTTGACCAGTTATATGGTCATTCCTACCTATAAAGGAGGCTGGGAAGTACTTTTTTTTAAAGCTAGGACAATTGGTACCCTGAATCAAATTGAGATTATGTTACTAAGGATAAAGAGGAAAGTGGATATTGAATAAGCAACCAGCTGTCTCTGCCACATGTACAAAATGATTTTGTTGGAGCTCTCTCAACCAACTTAAGTCAAAAAAAAAAAAAAAAAAAGCATTGACCCAGATTAGCAAACTGTTATCTCTGTACAGGCATACCCAATCTAGGTACTCAAATGATCTTTGGGAAATTTTACTTCCTTTTACCTCTCACTTTTGCTTTTATCTGGATTGGAAACAGGCTTAGATGTGCTGTCCCCTCATAATGACAAGATAGCTACTAGAAAGACTAAGCTTACATTTTCTCAGTTAAGCAATCCCAGATGAAGGAGATCACCTGTTTCTTAATAATTTTAGAATGAGTCATAAGAGGGACTCATGGTCCTTGGTATCACTTGCCTATTCCTACAATCATTGTAGACAGGGCGTGTGCTCTCTGATTGGCCAGATCTGCATCAAGGACCCCATCTTCCTGGGTCAGTCCCGACTAAACCATATGAACTGAGTTGGAGGAGGCATGTTTCCCTAACCTAAACTCAATTCCAGCGAAAAGGTGATTGGGTACCATGCAAGCAAATACAGCAGACCTTGTGCAGAGGGCAAAAACTTTGAAGGAAAAAATTAATTTATGCACTTCCAGTCTAGAAATGAAAAGATAAAATAGGCAAAACAATGGTAATCTATAAATCCCTTGCATAATTCCTATTGTCTTCAATAATATTCAATAATACAATGTCTATAGGATGAAAGTTTACCACAAGCCAAGGCTGGTAATATTTTGAGCATTATGAAAAGCTTTTATAATTCTAAAGCAACTATGAAAATACCAAGGAGAAGATTTTCATAAGTATGCTATTTATAGGAATATTTAATTGTGGTAACTCCCTTAATACCTAAATCATGGAGATTCAAAGTGATGTACAATCATAAATTAATCCTTTCAACACTCCATAATGAAAAAGATTATGAGGAGAATAAGGCACAAAGGAATGACGGGTTTTTTCCCAAGTTCACGAATTGAATCAGCAGCCAACCAAAGCTGCTGACTCGCAAAATATATGACTCATTCTGCTCAACATTTCCACACCTTATTTTAGCTTATCACAACTATTGGTCTTTAGGGGCATTTGTTTGTAAGTGATTGGCAGAAAATGAAAATGGCCGTATGTTTGCAGCTTAGCATCATCTGCCCTAGGGAAATAATAAACAAAAGAGGAGAGCACGAATACTCAAATGAAAAAAGCAAATAGGACACAGTGAAAAATCTATGGACAAAATTTACCAGTAGCTAAAAATAACTGAGTGGAGTATAAATTGGGGTATCAGAACTCTCAGTATTTGGTATGACAGTGAGTACACTTAGAAAGGTTTTTTATTTTGTTTTCTTTTAACATAATATCATACTTATAGAAAAGTTTCAAAAGTAGTACAGAGAATTCTGGAATACACGCCACCCAGATTCCTCAAATGTTAACTTTTATTGTACTCACAACCTTCTTCATTCCCTCTCTCTCTCTCTCTCTCTGTCTCTCGTGTGTGTGCACGCGTGCATCCAAGCATGCTTGCACATACCCACCCACAACCATACCCCCAACACACAAACCTCTGAATCCTTTAAGAGTAAGTTTCAGATACAATGCTTCTTTCCTGCTGTATACTTCAGTGTGTATTTCCTAAAACCAAGAACATCTTATATAGCCACAGTACAATTTTCAAAACTAGGAAATTAATACTGATATAACACTATTATTTACTATACACTCCTTATTCAGATTTCACTAATTGTCCAGTAATGTCAATTATAGCAAAAGAAATTTAAGATCATGCATCACATTCAGTTGTCATATCTTTTTACTTTCCTTCAGCATGGAAGTCCCGAGATGTTCTTTGTATTTTATGAAGCAGATATTTTTGAAGAGTACAGGACAAGGATTTTGTAGAGTGCCCTTCAAATTAAGGTTTGTCTGATGTTTTCTCATGATTAGATTCAAGTTATGCACTTTTGGTAGGAATATCATAGAAATGAGGCTGTGTTCCTCTCAGTGTACCACATTAGGAGGCATATGCTGTTTATTTGTCCCATTATTGTTGAAGTTAACATTGATCATTTGGCTAAGGTGGTATCTTTCATGTTTCTCCACTGTAACATTATTATCTCTTATAATTAATAAATGCTTTATGGAAACATACTTTGAGATTATGTAACTATCTTAATACTCCTCAAAAATTTACACACCAGTGTTAGCATCTATTGATGACTACTGCCTGAATTAATTAGAATGAATATCTTTTCATTAAACCTGTTTTTAAAATGTATACCAGTCATGCCATGCTAAGTGTTAACATAGTCATAGGACTTTCATTATAGGTGAATTCTTATAATCTAGAAAACACTATAATCAATGAGGAGGAGGTGAGATACAATTTCAGTATGCCTAATAATGATCTAAGAACCATCAATAACCATGAGTGATCTTATTAGGGGGATGAAAATGTTCTAAAACTGACTCAATAAAGCTACTAATTGCATGACTGAATTATACACCTGAAATGAGCAATTTTATGGTATGTGAAATATATCTCATTAAAGGTAAAAAATATAGGAAGAAATATGAGTTAAGGAAATAATAAAAATGATTTAAATCAGAACACAGAAGCGAAGGCCAGTGAGAGCAACCATTCAGAGTCATGATTTGCATAAATAACAACTTGCACCTAAATCAAAGGTTCTTAACCTTCTTTTATAACATGGACCCCTTTGGCAGTCTGATAAAGCCTATGGATTCCTACTAGTAATAATGTTTTTAAATTCAAATGTAGTCAGCACTTCTTATATAGTTTGCATTTTTTAATTGTAAAATCCATTCCCCCTTTAATCTGATATGTTACTCTGTGTCTAACTAGGCATGAATAAGTGCCGGTGTGTAGCCAAGTAGGACCATTAAAGCTGCCCTGATGTTAAGAACCTAGGTGAGCTTAAGAGCAATTCAAGGGACAACAGTGTTTGAAAAAAATGTAGATTGATTGATTTTCATCTTTGTGGTTATGTGGACATTTGTATTAGTACTAAATAAGTTATGCATGTTAAAAATTTATTGCTGTTATATATGAGATAGATATACTCATCATGTGGTCCCTAGCAATGGCTGGCTTGTTATGTTTCAATAAATATTTTTTTATTAAATGAAAATAAATGGTTTGAATATATAGGATTACAAAGAAAATCATTGAAAAAATGTTGAAAATTTTTTCAATATTTCAAAATATTTTAAAATTTTTCAATATTTCAAAATATTGAAAAACTTAATATTATTTTTGTACTATAAAAATATATGAGCTTTAAAAAATACACTAAATAACAATAGATTTAAAATATAGGCAACTCAAATTTAAATTTTATTTTTCCCAACTCTTAGTGTGAAGGCTGTTGTTACTTAAAATGAATAAGAATGATAAACTTTCTTTGACAGAGCAATATACATGTCGTATGACATCCAGTTGACTTCCACTTTTTGTTTTTTGGCTTCAAGTGCTGACAATCCAGATTCTTAAAAACATATTATCGTAAATCTAATTAAAGTTTCCATAGCTTGCTTAACAAGGAATGGGTAGAGTCTCTCAAGGAATAGCAAAAATCTCTAAAGCTATTTGAGTTAAATTTCTATTATGAGGTTATATAGCTTCACCATATGGAGGCCCAGAGTTGCTCTGCATTTGGCCAGCTCCAATGCAAGGGTGTCTGTGGACAGGGAGGCTGAGAGCTAACACTGCAGTACTTTTGAGGGAGTGATGAGCATAAGTGGTATTTTTAGAGATATTCAACAACTTCACTGTGATTTGAAAGTCTCGGTGATTCCTATTGGTTTATAAGGTCACAGAGACTAAGATTTTTGCCAACATTCATACTTGGAGGACTTTCTAAATTTCAGTTAAATATTACTGAAAATAAAGATGTAAATGTTTTTACCCATCAAGTTCAACTACCCACTGAATTCTATCCATGGACAGTTTGGGCATCCAAGGACTCCAGGTTAAGAACTCCTGATATAAACAGGTACAGTAAATAGAATTTATAATCCTCACATTTTGACTATTTGGTACAGTTACATAACTCCTAAAGACAGCATAAATATATATATAAAGCCAAGATGCTTTAAGAGAAAAGGAAAATTCCTGGTTTTGTCAAGTCTAAAGACTCAAAAATAGAATCCTAACTCGCAGTTTCTTTCAAGATTCTTCCTCATAAAATGTGATCAAAATACTTAGCTCTGTTAAAAAAAAAAAAATCCGGTGATGAGGCATCTCTTTCTGCTTTTTATTTCTAGCATTATTCCAGCCTGGGGTTTTTCTGCCTCATCACTTGTGATAGGAAGAAATTGATTTTTGTCTCTTATTTTTATTGCCAGTTTGGGGCTGCCTTTTTATTTTTTTGTTCTCATCTAAATTTAGATGTTGAATTCTTAAACTCATTGCAAGAAGGAGAAGTCCAGTAATTTGACCTTGAGCAGTTAATTCTTTCCCATTACAAAATTAATTTTGTTCCAAAATATGTTATCAAGTCCTTTTGCTCTCTGAAAGAAAAAGATTAGAGGTGAGTTTTCTGCTACCTATATACTAATCAAAAGAAAAATTTCTGGAATTAGGAATTGGGATATAATAAAAGTTAAATTGCTGGAAGTCGGATTTGTGCTTTAATCCGTATTATGCCAAATCGGGCGCTTCTAAGACTGTCTTTGAACCTCGGTTCTCCTTATATGGAAAACGAGTGGTAATTTTTTATGTAATCTCTAAGGTACTTTCTACCTCTAAATTTTCAAAAATTTAAAAATTTAACAAGTCAGTACCGTATCTGCTGGACTATTTTAGTGCCCACCCTGCTTGATCTGGCTGGTCTGTCCATCCCCTAGCACTTATGAGTATCTCTTGTTAGCAACTCACAGCTGTCCCTAACCCAGGAGAACTGCTCTCTTCCCTTCAGCGGAACGGGAGACTGGAGCAGCCACACCCTGAGGGATATAGCCCCCATCAAATAATTGACTGACAAGAGACACAAAAGCTGGCTGCCTTCCCGCAAGATGAGAAAAGAATTTCCCATGGGACTGGACTGAAGCTAGCATCCCAGTAAGATTACATCCCTGCTAAGCTTTTATCCCCTGTACTAACCTGCCTCTCTCACCCCCATTCTCCTGAGATCACGCTCTCAACTAATCATTTCAACGAGAATCTCCATCTCAGGCTTTGCTTCTAGGGAACTTGACATAAGATAGCATCTTATAGTAGGCATTCAGCAAATCTCTGTGGACTGACTGAATGAATGGAATTAATCTGTTTAATATGAATCATAAAAGTTATAGACCAAGCCTAAGAAAGCTTCATATAGTTTTTAGCAATAACTATGTGTTGAAAATCTTTCCTAGCAAGTACTATGAACATGTCTGTCTGTGAATTTGCCTCTGCCCCTTTCTGATAAAATTAATTCATTTCCAGAAGGAGCTTCCCCCAAATACTGATTCAGTGTTCAGCAGTATGAGCTATCCTTAACCCTAACCACTGGCCCAAGTGATCAAAGTAATGAACTCAATATTAGTGAGGAAAGGAAAGCTGACAGCTCATATTCCCAGAGTTCAGTGCCTTTGATTATTCATTTCTAATCCAAGGGGGTACATTATCAACTTATTAACAATACAGTATTAAGAATGTATGAGAAGACAATGCAGTAAGTGCCTAAATGCAAGGCTAACTTTCAATTATTCAGTGATAGAGTTGAGTAATGTAGATGTGTGGGATGGGAATGGATTATACAGCTTGTACCAAACCACAGAGAACAGACAACACTCTCATTTATCAACATATCTTCTTTTAACTAATAGCACAGTTGTTGTTGTTGTTGTTGTTTTTTCAGTGCAAAAAGCAGTGTGTAAGTTTCAAAACTTTTTACTGGAAAGAAATTTCCTGTAATTACTCCTCGGAACAATCACAAATACAAGAGTAGCTCCTGTTTTGTAAGAAGAGTAAAATCCCAGATACAACTGTTTGGATTCTAGCTCCATTGGTGCATGGACCCTGTCTCTACTCAGCTCTAGTTGTCAGTCCCCTGGCCTCAGATTGTTATCTTTCAGTGGGTATTCAGTGTTAATGAGCATCTGTTTGGAGATCCTAAATACATTCTTAGTTAAATGTAGTATAAAGTTTACTATTTGCGCTTGTACTTCTTGTGAAAGTGCAGTTGAGCAGAAAAAAATGCTCTTCGTTAATAATTTGTCCATGATTAAACTGCATTTACATGTTATTATGGGGCTTTATATATTACAGTGCAAGAAAACAAAAAACACTGTAGGATTTGTTTTATCCATCATGAAGAGAAAACTCAGCGTTCTGTTTACTTTTAAAGGCTATAAGAGAATGTATATATGTGTATATATATGTATATATATATATATCTTTCTGCTTATTACAGAATATAAGATCTGCCACAGTCTTCAACCCACTTAAGTCTGAATATTCTAAACTTCTTGAGTGAAACAACTGTTTCTTAAAATGTTTGTATTCCCCACGGAGCCTAGCATACTGCAGACATTTTTCAACACGTGGGAAAAAATATTGAATATCCTTGCGTCCATTTGCTAGGGCTGTTGTAACAAAGTAACACGGTCTCAGTGGCTTAAACAACAGAAATTTATTTCTCACAGTTCTGGAGGCTAAGAAGCCCAAGATCAAGTTGTCAGCCAGTTTGGTTTCTTCGGAGGCCCCTCTCCTTGCCTTGCAGATATCCACCTTCCCACTGTGTCCTCACATGGTCTTTCCTCTGTTACTATGTCTATGTCCTAATCTCTTCTTATAAGGACACCAGTCATGTTGGATCAGTGCCCACCCATATGACCTCACTGTACCTTAATGACCTCTTTGAAAGGTACTATCTCCAAATATTCTATGGTACTGGAGGTTAGGACTTCAACATAAGAATTTGGGGGGGACACAATTCAGCCTATAACACTCCTTTATATCGGTCTTATAAATTTATAATTCTAGTTTATATACTAAGAGAAAGCAAAAATAAGTACTTAAATTATTTTAAAATAAGAGTTATGAATTATAGAATCACTCTTTTTCTAGCCATTTGTTTGGAAAATTATGTGTACTAATTAACGTTTAGTAGTTGTCATAAGCTATATTAACATTCCATCTGAGCAGAAGCAACTATTAATGAAGCTGATGAGATAAATTGTTTCTATTCCCCAAACTAGAATATAGAGCTCTAGTTCTACATAAATAGAATATAGAATATAGAACTCATAGAAATAGAACTCACTGATTAAAATAAATATGGGCCTTTTCATTGATACACTTTTTCTAAAGGGAACATTTAACAATGTTTGAAGCAGGCATTTGGAATTGCAGTACGTCATCATGTGTTGTGTTTCGTAAACAAGATAATTATATTGCCTTTCACCATGCAAACTAAGTTATAAAATTACTTTGAATGTCAGTTAAGTGAGGAAAAACCTGGGGGTGTTTTTCAGCAGGATTACTTTTCTTTGTTCTAACTATAATTAAATCCATTTTATTTATATGGAGGAACTTCTATCTTGTAAAAAATAAAATATTAAAACAAACTGCACTTTGGAATTCTGGCTTTTTTTAACCAAAATAGGTTGGGATCATCAGAAGATAATGTTATAATATCCTGGGAAAATGGAAAGAAGGGAAAGATTTCTTTATGTTTTCAAGTAACTGTTCTTTTCATCTTATGTGCATAAGAGTTATTAAATTTGTGTGCATAGAGTTGTTCATCATATTTGCTTATTATCCTTTTATTGGATGTGGGGTCTGTAGTGATATCCCCTCTTTTATTCCTGAATTAGTATTTTGTGCCACTCTCTCTCTTTTTTGTCAGTCTTGCTAGAGGTTTATCAATTTTACTTTTTTTCCCAAAGAACCAGCTTTTTTTTTCATTGACTTTCTGTATTGCTTTTCTGTTTTCAATTTGATTGATTTCTGATTAATGTTTATTATTTCCTTCATTCTTCTTGCTTTAGTTTTATTTTTTCTCTTCTTTTGCTAGTTCCTAAATTGAAAACTTACATTATTGATCTGAGACTTTTCTTCCTTTCTAATATAAATATTTAATGCCACAAATATCCTAGTAAGCACTGCTTTAGCTACTGTCCCTCAATTTTAAGAGTAGTTGCATATTAAGATTATTAGCACTTTGTATTATGTATCATCAACATTTCTCCCAATTTGTCAATTATACTTTGTCTTAGTTTATGTTTTCTTTTTCTAATAAATTTATTTATTTATTTTTGGCTGCATTGGGTCTTCATTGCTGCGTGCGGGCTTTCTCTAGTTGCAGCAAACGGGGTGCTCTTTGTTGAGGTGCGTGGACTTCTCATTGCAGTGGCTTCTCTTTCTTGTCGAGCATGGGTTCTAGGTGCATGGGCTTCAGTAGTTGTAGCACACAGGCTCAGTAGTTGTGGCTTGCGGGCTCTAGATCGTAGATTCAGTAGTTGTGGTGCACGGGCTTATTTGCTCCACGGCATGTGGAATCTGCCTGGACCAGAGCTCGAACCCATGTCCCCTGCATTGGCAGGTGGATTCTTAACCACTGCGCCACCAGGGAAGTCCTATGGCTTTCTTGTGCAAAATTTTTTAATTTATTATGTAGTCAAATTTATTATTTTCTTATTGCTTCTGGATTTTGAGTCATGATTAGAAAGTCTTTCATTACATGGAGGTTGAGGAGGAATTCATCTATTTTTCCTTTGGTACTTGTATGATGTTTTTAAATTTACATGTAGATACTTAATCCACTTGGAGTTTATTTTTGTGTATGGTGTGAGATATTAATCTAATTTTATCTTTCTACAAATGGCTACCCAGTTGTCACAGCACCATGTACTAAAAAGTCTATCTTTAACCCAGTGATTTGTGTAGTCACCTTTCTCATGTACTAAATTTCCATAAATATTTGGATCTAATTCTATCTAGTCTATTATATTCCACTGGCCTGTTTGTCTATTCATGTGCCAGTACCACACTATTTTAATTATGGAGGATTTATATTTACTATGTTTTAATACCTGGTAGGGCTAGTTCCCTGGTAGTGTTTCCTTTTTTCAGTGTTTTCCTGGCTACTCTTGCCTGTTTGTTTTTTTATATGAACTTTAGTATCAAGTTGTATAACTCCATAAGAGCTTATTAGTATTTGTATTGATTCTATGTTAAATTTAATCTTGTTAAATTAAGTCCCAAATTTAAGGTCTAAGGATTTTAATATCCTAACTCATTCAATTTATTCTATATCCCTTCTAATTTTATTTTATCATAGATTTGAAGGGTATGCCCTCAACATCAATCATATCATGATCCATGCCATTTATCACAGTGTGATACATTACTGGGCCAAGAATACTCTTCTGTATTGATATACTAGACATGTCCCTCTCAGGTGACATTGACCTGTGAATCTTTTGGGAATGGGTGTTCCACTCTTTTCTAATCCAAGCCATCCATTCAATCCATATTTCCCTAAATGGTTTATAAGTATATCATGATCCATTTGTCATATATTCTACTATGGTTCAAGTCACACTAGATCTAAGCCATTTTTACTATCTGCTCTAAAAACAAACATAAAAGTCCTATCTTTTAGAAAAATGTATGAAGCCAGAGACTTAGAAGCAGTTGGCCTAATTGATTAGTAAATGTAAAAACTCGATTACAGTTCCAGTTTGGGAGAAAAAAATACCCTGAAGCCAAGGAGTCTGTCTTACAGAATACATTTATACACTTTGAGTCAGAGACTTGTATGGTACTCTCTACCCCTAATGTATGGTAGTAGGAATCAAGGGGTAGAAGTAGCAGTGGCTTCTCTTACTACTATGCCTAGCAACCCACTTATAGAATCTTTGCTTCCTGTCCTAGCAGTTTTGAGCTCCACTGGTTTGAAGGTCTTAGTTCTCAGGAGGGAATGCTTCCACCAGAAGACAAAATAATGGTTCTATCGAATTGGAAGATAAGATTACCACCTTGTCATTTGAAGGTGACAGGAAAAAAAGTTACTCTACTGGCTGGTATAACTGATCCCAATTACTAAGGGGAAGTTGTGTTGCTACCACACATAGAGGCAAAGAATAGTATGTCTGGAACCCAGGAAATTCTTTGAGATGCATTAAGGGAATATTAGACTTGCCAGTAGGGGGCACTGGTATGACCCTCTAGGCAATAGCCTCAGTAAGACACTTGCCTTCCAGATTCCAGTCCTTAGATATGATTATTCAAAGCAGGAAATTAGTAGTCTACTATGCAGAAGAGCTCCAATCATATCTTGAGGTCATGATCTCCCTACCAGATGCCTGAACAGCTCTGGCCTGCCTTCACCGTCTGACAAATAGTGTATCACTTCCAGCCCACTCACCACTTCCTCCAGCAATGGTGGGCTTCTTCCACAGACCTGTGCCAGCTTATACTCTGGCAACTTCTTGGGCTACTGGCAGGCTGTGTTACTATGGTAGCTGCTTTCTTTCTGAAGAGGTCCAAATCTTAGTCTGGGGTAGGGGTCGGGGTAGGGGAAGCCTTCTCTTGGTACTGTACTTAGTTCCTTTATTGTCTGTATTCACAGCCTACAAATAGTAGCTGTTTTTTGGGGTTTTCTGCACCTGACATTTCTGGACTCCTTTTACTCATTTCGGTAGATGACCGCCTTCTACTATCTAACAATTCTTTATATTGAACTTTTCCTGTTTGAATAATTGGTTTGGTTTCTGTCTCCTGACTGGACCCTGACTCATAAACCCTTTGAGAAGAAAATCATTTATTTTTTCATCAAGTAAATTGTCTTTTGCTCACTGGATTTAGTAGGATAGGAATAAATGTCCTAAATCAGATTACATTTTGTTTTACAGTGTACTTTCTGTTCTCTAAGCTCCTGTCCCCAAAAAGAAGAGGATGTGCTATGGAACCTGATTTTATCTGTTATGAAATACACAATAGGAACCTTTGTGCTTGAGTAAGTGTTAAAATTTTGTGAAGCATTGTTGTAAATAATTGCCTAAAGTCATGATATAATAGCTAGAGTGAAAATTGATGATGGTTCATAAATTTTATCAGTTGGTACAAATGAATCAGCGGCAAGTTCACTAAGTTTTCTCTTTTTTTAGGTCTTTTATTTTCAGTGCTATAAAAAGCTCATTGTAACTCTCAGTGGTTAGAAAAAAATGCCATTCTTCTCTGCAGCAGACCTTTTTAACAAAACAATTTGTGACTGATCCCTGAAATCTAAACACAATGCAAAAATTTGGGGTAGCTTTTTAAAAATAGAAACCTTTAGCATATAACAATCAAGATAGAAACTGGCCCTTGGAGTTAAACTGAGTTCCCTACTCCCATTAAAGCAAGCTGCAAACTCTAGCTGATATTCTAGGGAAGTGTTTCTGAAACTTTAGTTGTGCCAGAATCACCTGATGGGCTTGTTAAAACACAGATTGCTGGATCCCAGTCAGAGCTGCTGATTCGGTAGGTCTGGGGCAGGGCCTGGGGATCTGCATTTCTAACAGATTCTCATGTGATGCTCATCTGGTGCTTCACGACTTAAAAACCAATGTTTTAGATATGGGAACATATGTATATGCGTAACTGATTCACTTTGTTATACAGCAGAAACTGACACACCATTGTAAAGCAATTATACTCCAATAAAGATGTTAAAACAAACAAACAAACCAATGTTTTAGGGCAACCACTCAGGACTTACTTCCTGTCTTCTCCTATTTTTCTCCCTTTCCTCTGATTTAATGCCAGACTGTTGGCACTTGCTATTATTATCCTGAGATTCATATTTTTGGCATCATATTCTGCCTTGAATTCCTGTAACTTTTTTCCTAACGTTTTTGAAACTTGGCACATTTTTTTTTCTTTGGCTTTCCTCAATCATCTGGCCTTAACATCTCCTATTGCATAGCCTTCCATTGCCTGCTTTAATCCCCAGGGTCATGCTATACTAACTTTCATTGCAGCCCCTCAGCCAATGCCCCCTTTCCTCCTCTCCCCCTCTTTTAAGCACTCAGACACATTCCTTTACTGCCCGTAATGAATGGTATGTGTGGGATTTGGAGAGGCGAGGTTAGGATGTATTGATCTTTTCAAGTTAATCCATGCTGGAAGCTAGAAGGTCATGAAGCATTCTTTAGTAATCCAATTTAAAATCCTCCTTGGGATCAACCATTTTAGAAATTTGTAGCATAATCTTCTTACCTCTTTTGAATGTTGTATAATCTTTGTTTTACTCCTGCTCTGAATCCATCTTTCACAGCCCCTCAAGCATCACTGATACCCGTACACGTTCTTTTTTTTTTTCTTTTATAAATTTATTTATTTTATTTATTTATCTTTGGCTGTGTTGGGTCTTCATTGCTGTGCGCGGGCTTTCTCTAGTTGTGGCGAGCGGGGGCTACTCTTCGTTGCGGTGCATGGTCTTCTCATTGCAGTGGCTTCTCTTGTTAGAAGCACACAGAGCACAGGCTCTAGAGCGCAGGCTTAGTAGTTGTGGCTCACGGGCTTAGTTGCTCCGTGGCCTGTGGGATCTTCCTGGACCAGGGCTCGAACCCCTGTCCCCTGCATTGGCAGGTGGATTCTCAACCACTGCGCCACCAGGGAAGCCCCCCATCCCGTGCAAGTTCTTGTTCACACTACTTAGCCTTCTTTACCCTGCCTTGTCCACCTGTAATGTTCTGTTCATCTCTGAGATTCATCTCAAGCATTGCCTTTTCTGAGAATCCTTCTAGATGCCTCCTCCCCATAGGCATAGCTAATATGTAACTATACTTTATATCCCACAACTGACATGGAATTTACCTAAGTTAGGAGACTTCATCTCATGTAGTTTATTGACATGTTCTTTGCAACCTCTTCTTTAATCATAGGTTTCTATTTTTTTACTAATATTCATTTCATGATTGTCCACCAAAAAGTTGTTCTCCCTTGAGAGAAAATATTAGAACAGCATAGAAAATGAGAAGTAGGCTTTCTTTATATTATTAGTACACCATTGGTTCTCACTTTGGACCCATCCTGTCAAGCTTGTGTTTGTATCATGTGGTTAGCCCCAGTTAAGAACAGGGTTGCAACATTTCCTGTGTTTAGACTTGATACCACTTTCTGACCACCATCGTTCCGGACGTTTGTCCTCACTTCCTGCTTATGACCTCATCTTTGCCTCTTGGTCCTAATGATTTATATTAGTCCTCTGATAACCAGAAGATCATATCTGCCTAGATGTGTCCACTCTGAGTAAGCCTTTTCTGGGATCATAGTCTAAAGTGATGACTCAGTCTTGTAGAAACTGGCTTTAAAGAGTAGTAGAGGGCTTCCCTGGTGGCGCAGTGGTTGAGAGTCCGCCTGCCGATGCACGGGACACAGGTTCGTGCCCCGGTCCGGGAAGATCCCACATGCCGCGGAGCGGCTGGGCCCATGAACCATGGCCACTGAGCGTGCGCGTCCAGGCCTCTCCACAGCCTGCTCCACAATGGGAGAGGCCACAACAGTGAGAGGCCCGCGTACGCAAAAAAAAATAAAAAACAAAAATAAAATAAAATAAAGAGTAGTAGAAGTGGTCACTCTGACAAATATATCGTACACGTTTTATTGTGTAGCTTCCAGTGATACATTTGCAGCAAAGAATACCAGAAGATATGAAGCTAGCGTAGTCTTTCTCAACTAGTTCCCGGAGCAAATTAGGCCATAATTGCACTAAGGCATCCCTTGTATGCAACAAATTAACTTATCTCCTATGCATCTAGAGTAGTTCTAGTTATGTAACCATTTGGGGAGAATTGAGAAAATTGTCACTCAAATCATTTTTCCATGTTCTTTTGCTCAGGTGGGCAGAGAATGTGGCTTCTTGAGTCCTACAAAGTACATGTGTTTGGGTGGTGGAAATGGTTTTGTGATTGTCCAGGATGAGGTCCTGCCACATCAAAGAAAGTCCCTTATTGAAGCAAAGGCAGATTAAAGCTTAAGCTTTAGGGTCCCTTGCTTGCATGAGTCCTTCCCAAGGCCTTGGGAAAGACCATAGAAATTTTGAATTTGTTAGTTTTTATTTTGTCTTAAATAGGGCCCTTCTCCCAAACTGAATACATTTCAGACCTCATAAAACCTAGATTTGCTGCTGCTCTTCTTACATAAATCATGCTCACCTGAAACTCCAGGATAATTAAATTTTATGGTTTCTAAAACTGTCTTAAGCAAACTATATTACGTGTGTCTCATCCAGGTTCTAGGTACAGTTTTTTTCTCTGTCATAGACACCATCTTGCTACCTGGTCCATAGGTTATATAAAAATTGCTAGGCCTTCTTTGTGTACAATGGCACTACAATCATGTCTCATCGGCACTGGGCAGCAATGACCAACCTGCAAACACGCATGAGGCTTGGCAGGCCTGGCTGGGACCCACCACATGCAGGTGCCAGCCCCTGGAGCCAGAACTTGGTCTTCTTTCTTTCTCTTTCTCCCT
Organism: Globicephala melas; assembly: GCF_963455315.2. Taxonomy (NCBI): domain Eukaryota; kingdom Metazoa; phylum Chordata; class Mammalia; order Artiodactyla; family Delphinidae; genus Globicephala; species Globicephala melas. The sequence goes on from NC_083331.1 coordinate 52,769,146, forward strand.
TCCTCCTTTCCTTCTTTCCTTCTTTTCTCTCTCTCTTTCTCTCTCTCTCTCTCTCTGTCCTTTCTTCCTTCCTCTCCCTCTCTCTTTCTTTCTTCTTATATAACCAAAAAAAGAAGGAAGAAGTGAAGGGTGGGAGGGAGGGAAGCAAGCAGAAAGGAAAAAAAAGAAATAGCTTGCTATGTATGGTATTTAAAAATAATCTGTTTATTCTTTAGACATATTTCTATCATTTGACATTGTCCATAGTTATATGCTTCTTATTTCCACTACATAGACATACACACATGCATCTGTGTGTGTGTAATATCACACGTATACAAATTCATATACAAAAATTTTATATATAAAAATAAATATCTATATACATAAATTTAAATGGAGTTTACAAAAAAATTCAGTGTGAATCTCATTGTTTCTTTTGATATCTCCTCCTTCACCTACTCGCGAGTATACTAACCAATAACACTTCTCAATGTGATTACTAGTGCCATTTGAGTTATATAGTGAGAAATGTATTTCTGGAGTTTTAAACCTTCTTGAACTATATAGGAGACTTTTACTTTTTTTCTCTAAATTTTTTGAAATATATAATTTCTTAAATTTAGGAGAATTGATCTAAATTAGATTTTAGAGTTCCTAAAATTAGATTATGCCCAGCCTTTCTCTCCAGACCTACGACAGACTCTAAAATAACAAAATTCAAGCTCTTTAACACTATCTCTCCTACATCATCTCCTGCTATTCCCACCTTCACACCTTATGTTCCAACAAAATTGGGCTGCTTAAAATTCTCTAATCCAGTCGGCTCCAGGGCTAGTGATGGGAATTAAGTACATACACAAAGACATCTTCCATAGCCCATCCACATGGGTTTCTCCACTTTATGGGAGGTTAAAATGCTAATAAGCATGCCAAGAACTCTAACATAAAATATTGGTAAGGAGGTTTTATTAAAGGTGAGGATATTTAGTTATGATAACAGTTTTAAATTATAACAATAAAATAAAACAAAGATACTGGAGTTAAGATTTTTTTTTTAATTACCTGACATTGCAGCATAATACAAAAATCAAATGCTGCAATTTTGCTTGTGCTGGCAATCCTTGTCATTTGAGGAGAGATCTTGTATGTAAAGTTATGAATAAACAGAACCTAAATAGAATGCCTAGGATTGCAGTTCTATACCTTATTTAGGACAATTACTGAGAGCATTTAATGGGAAATATCATCCACTGTCCCATAGGAAATAAGATCCTCCTGCCCTTTTTCCCCCAATGGAAAGAAAATATTTTATCTAGGAAGCAGAATAGAAAGCCAATTTTATATAAATAGTATACAAAACAGAGTTATTGATTTTAGACTTCATTATACCTGTTTTCAAATAAGTAAGAGGCCTACAAGAGAAATGACTAAAAAATAAAATAAAATAAAAATAAGGTTATTCCTGTTGCTTTCAAAGGTCATTAAAGAGAAAAGAGGATGAGTCACAAACCACCTCAGCAGAGCTGAAAATTGGGGCAATTCCCCAGAACTCTGTGTGTGGGGAAGTGAGGGTGGAGTGTGTGACTACTTAGAAAACAAGCACCTAGCAACAGCTAGGCAGTGACTCAGGGCAGCGACTCCTTCTGAGAGAGAGGAAATGGCTCAGCCACTACTAGAGACAGGCCTAAAGTCTGTGTCTGTATAATCGGTACATACCAGCTTCCGTTGCCTTCAAAAGAAAGAGCTGGATTGCTTCTACCTTATTCTTCTTAAACAACATTCCAGTTGCTCCTGTTTTCATATTAAATGCAATTCCGCCTGTATAGAAATGTTGGCTAACCAGCTGGAGGGAAGGGTGAGGCTGTGGTATTTGTCCCCGCCCAGACTGTTGTAGAACTTCATAATGGGAAGTTAATACAGTTGGATCCTTTTGGGGGGAAACAAAAGAGAGAGAAAGAGACAAATCGGAAGCTAATTTGACAGCTAGATAAGGTGCATAGATTTTGGCTACTTGATTGGTCTTTTAGTAAAGACAAAAACAAACAAACAAACAAAAAATGGAGAGAACTACAAAGTGTAAGTTTAGCCTAGTTAAGAGAAAGAGTCATAAATAACAAGGAAGCTGAGGGAAATAATTCTGTGTGATAAAGTTTGTGGACCTCAATTATTACTGTGCATAGTATCAAAATAGAAAGTTGGGCAAATACCTAACATCTCTGAAGCAGTCTGAGTTACTTCTGAACTTAAATAATCCTGTATCCAGAAAATTAGAAGACAAAATTAAGTTTAAACTGATCTTTTGATATTGGTGAGAGCTTAATATAATAAGCTCAAAATAAGAAAATAGTCTTGTTAGAAAGCATTCTTGGTCCCTTAGATTATCTAATACCTACTGTAACCTAATCCACATATTTGAGTTGTATCTGAATTAAAAAAAATGTTGTTCCGTAGTCTAAACAAGGGCAGTCCTGAAGCCATTTTGAGAAGTAAGAATTCTGAGGCTACATCATTCCTAGTGATCCTAGAAAGTGTGTTAATGTATTAGTTCCTCATATTTCTCCAAAGAAGGCTGCCAACCATCTCTTCCTAACCTGATGCCCAAATATAAACATCCTCGTGCATTCCTAACCTCCCCCCAAACATAGCATCCCTAAAAAACAAAACAGAAAACAGGATGAAATGAAAAGTGGCAGGGACTTCCCTGGTGGTGCAGTGGTTAAGAATCCACCTGCCAATGCAGGGGATGCAGGTTTGAGCCCCGGTCTGGGAAGGTCCCACATGCCGCAGAGCAATGAAGCCCCTGCACCGCAAGTACTGAGCCTGTGCTCTAGAGCTTGCGAGCCACAACTACTGAGCCCGTGTGCCACAACTACTGAAGCCCACGTGCCTAGAGCCCGTGCTCCACAGCAAGAGAAGCCACTGCAATGAGAAGCCTGCACACTGCAACGAAGAGTAGCCCCTGCTCCCTGCAACTAGAGAAAGCCTGTGCACAGCAGTGGAGACCCAACGCAGCCAAAAATAAATAAATAAATAAAAAGTAAGAAGGGTTCCTGTAAGCTGGCTGTCCCTCTATTAAGGATCCTTTCTGAATTCCATGTCTAGCTGCAATGTGGGCTGTGAGGACTTCTTTAGTTGGTCATATTGTTACTTGGAATAAAATCAAACTTTTTAAATTTTTATTTTATTTTATTTTTTTTAATATTTGTTTTATTTATTTTGGCTGTGCCAGGTCTTAGTTGTGGTATGCGGGATCTTCCTTGCAACATGCGGGATCTTTTAGTTGTGGCGTGCGGACTTCTATTAGTTTCTACATGCAGACTCTTAGTTGCTGCCTTCAGTATCTAGTTCCTTAACTAGGGATCGAACCCGGCCCCCCTGCACTGGGAGCGTGGAGTCGTACCCACTGGACCACCAGGGAAGTCCCTCAAAGTTTTTTTTATTAAGTAAGAAGAAGAGAATTGGTATTGGTTTGGTAGCTAGCTTCTTCCACAACTGTAAATCAGGACCCTAGAACTGCCATCATAATGAAGGTTTTCACTGATCCAGAATTATGTTGTTTTTGTTTGCCCTGTGGTAAAGATATGCTTGAGCCAGTGGAATGCAAGTTTCCTTGAAATTTTTATGAGGATAATTTACTTCAAGGTACAAAACTAAGATTTTTGAGTTCTGAAAGTAAGACAGGTTGCCAGTCATTTGTATTTTGCATTTAGTATATAAATATATACATGTGTATGTATTTTGTCATCCTGTATTATTCATGAACCTTAGGATATCTCCAAATTGGTATATAAGGGATGAAGTCAACGTATATATAAGGATCACCTCTTTTCTTGACCCAATCATTTAAAAATGGCACAACAAATTAGCCTAGAAAAAAAATACAAACTTTTCCAGTAAGAATGTCCTAAGAACTAAAATGTAATATGGCCTAATGTATAAAAAATATACCTTTTCCTTTATAAATTCTTACCTTTCATATAAAAGAGAGACAATTTAAGTAATGAAGATAAAGTTTTTTTGAGGAGAAAAATTATAATCCTTCTGTCAGAATTAAAGCTTCATAATCAGCACAGAGACATCGCTGGCTTAAAGGAATCTACCATGGTCAAGGCAGATCCTGCTTCTCCTGGGATATTCCCAGTGTTAAAACTGAAAATCCGGGCTTCCCTGGTGGCACAGTGGTTGAGAATCTGCTTGCCAATGCAGGGAACACGGGTTTGAGCCCTGGTCCGCAAAGATCCTACATGCCGCAGAGCGACTAAGCCCGTGCGCCACAACTACTGAAGCCTGTGCGCCTAGAGCCCGTGCTCTGCAACAGGAGAAGCCACCGCAACAAGAAGCCCATGCACCGCAATGAAGAGTAGCCCCAGCTCGCTGCCAACTAGAGAAAGCCCACGCATAGCAATGAAGACTCAACGCGACCAAAAATAAAATAAATAAATAAATAAAATAATTTTTTAAAAAACCAAAAAAACTGAAAATCCTAAGTCCTGGGAACCTTCACTTATGGGCAAACCAGGACAGTTTGTTATCCTACTTTTAGTTAATATCAGGGTAACTGGTTTAAGGTAGTATAAGAGAAATGATTAAATTTTTCCAGACTTGGATAACAGAAACCTAACAGATGATTCACTGTTAGGAAACACTGATTCCCAGAGCCAGAGGTGAAGGAGGGTGCTTCTGGAAATGGGACAGGAGCAGGTAGGAAAGAAACAGCTCAGCAGTCACATGCTTATCAGTCTTGCTTGTAGTTGTTGCCATGTTATAAGCATGTGTTTGTGGCCCTGTCTGCTGCTGACAATGTGTCATGCTTACAAACAAAATAAGTATTAATAAATGAAGAGGACTTTCATAGTAAACTTCAACCTTAACTTTAAGTATTAGGTCATAAGCCTCACGGCCGATTTTTCAAGTTCTAGTATAGGGTTGCCAGGTAATACACAGAATGCTCAGTTAAATTTGAATTTTATAAAACTAATGAATAATTTTTAAAAGTATGTATAAGCTTAGTATTGAGAATAAACTTTAAAAAGTTTAAGTGTGTCACAAATACTGCATGAGACATACTAAAAAGTTATCCATCGTTTGTCTGAAATTCAAATTTAGCTGGGTGTCATATTTTTGTTTGCTAAATCTAGCAACTGTGTAGGAAGAAAATAACAAAGTGTGCCCATTGGTACCAGTACAAACACACAATTTCTTCCCTGAACAGCGCTCTTGATCTTTTTTTATCTTTCTCTCACCAGCCCTCTCTCATCACCTGCTTGGGATGGATAGGTTTGCGGGGGCGGGGGGCAGTGGTGGTGGAAGGATAGAAGGTAGAATTCCCTCAACCTTGTCCCTTTCCCTCCCTTTCCAACTGTCTGTGTCTACATTTCTATACTTTTTTAGTTCCTACCTCAGAACTGAGATCCTGCTCCCACTGAGAGTCATTTCCCTGCAAGAAAAATTCTATGATCTCGGCTCCTTCAGCTTCTCCCTCCCTGCTGGTTCATTTTCTTTGGGATGTGAACAGTCATAGCTCTGACCTTTAACCAAAGGTGCCCCTTGGCCCTCTACTGGCATCCTCTCTCTCCTCTTTTCTTTGACACTCAAGCTCTTTGAGAAGCAATCTACACTGGTGGGTTTCACACCTGACAAAGCAAGAGCATTACCTGGGAAATTTGATTAAACTATCTGCCTCGAGCTCCTTCTCCAGACCACCCAATTTCCTGGGGTGGGACCCTCACCACATTTAGACAATTCCACCTCCTCAATATCTCTGGGCTTTATCCCAGTGGCCTCTGAGAGCCCACTGTCCCCTATTTGGTCCAGGGGAGCATAACTCCTGCCAGGATTACTGTGTCTTCCAGTTGCCCTACATGCCTCTAATTGTCTGAACACACTTCCACCTGATCCTCAGATAAATTGTAAATTCCTATTTTATCTTGTCACATTCTTAATTGGAGTCCTCATCTGACTTCCCCTTGCCTTCAGGATAAAATCCACGTTCCTTAGCATGCCAAATAGAGTCCTTAATTATGTGGCCTCTCCTAACTGTGCCACCCAATCACTCACCACCCTTTTCCCCAAGAATACTTAACTACCTGCAGTTTCTTCAGGCACTGTGCATTCTCGTTTCCCAGGTTGTACTTGTGCACTTTCAAAATTTCCTCCTACTTGAAACACCTTTAACCCACTTCTTAACCTCACTCCTTATTCTTATCTTAAAGATAAACGAATTACCTGTACACCTCTCTATCCTTGCTATACGGATAGTGACCTTCTTGAGGGCAGTCAAGGTATCTGATTCACTTTTGTGTACTCACTATACACCACAGTGTCATAAAATATTGTCGTAGGTATACAATAAAAGAAAGAATGCCTGGATGAACTCCTGAAGGATTGAATTACAAAATATTAAAAAGCTACAAGTTATTTCCTAGATAAGAAGAGTAAGAATGCAAATTAAACTTTCAAAAGGCAACTGAAACTCAGAATATTAAACTTAGACGTGGACAGGATCTCAGAGTTCATATAGTCTATTTTATAAATGCCTGCAGATTTTAAAAAGTTAAAATATTAAATGTAACTCAGATTGGTTCAAGATGGCGGAGTAGAAGGACGTGCTCTCACCCTCTCTTGCAAGAGCACTGGAATCACAACTAACTTATGAACAGTCATCGACAGGAAGACACTGGAACTCACCAAAAAAGATACCCCACATCCAAAGACAAAGGAGAAGCCACAATGAGATGGTAGGAGGAGGAGGGGCGCAATCACAATAAAATCAAATCCCATAACTGCTGGGTGGGTGACTCACAAACTGGAGAACACTTATACCACAGAAGTCCACCCACTGGAGTGAAGGTTCTGAGTCCCACGTCAGGCTTCCCAACCTGGGGGTCCGGCAACAGGAGGCGGAATTCCTAGAGAGTCAGACTTTGAAGGCTAGAGGGATTTGATTGCAGGACTTCAACAGGACTGGGGAAAACAGAGACTCCACTCTTGGAGGGCACACACAAAGTAGTGTGCACATCGAGACCCAGGGGAGGAGCAGTGACCTCATAGGAGACTGAACCAGACCTACCTGCTAGTGTTGGAGGGTCTCCTGCAGAGGCGGGGGATAGCTGTGGCTCACTGTGAGGACAAGGACACTGGCAGCAGAAGTGCTGGGAAGTACTCCTTGGTGTGAGCCCTCCCAGAGTCCACCATTAGCCCCACCAAAGAGCCAGGTAGGCTCCAGTGTTGGGTTTCCTCAGGCCAAACAACCAACAGGGAGGGAACCCAGCCCCACCCATCAATAGTCAAGTGGATTAAAGTTTTACTGAGCTCTGCCCACCAGAGCAACAGTCAGCTCTACCCACCACCAGTCCCTCCCATCAGGAAACTTGCACAGCCTCTTAGATAGTCTCATCCACCAGAGGGCAAACAGCAGAAGGATGCAGCAAAAGCAGTTCTAAGAGGGAAGTTTACAGGAATACAAGCCTACCTCAAGAAACAAGAAACATCTCAAATAAACAATCTAACCTTACACCTAAAGGAACTAGAGGAAGAAGAACAAACAAAACCCAAAGTTAGTAGAAGGAAAGAAACCATAAAGATCAGAGCAGAAATAAATGAAATAGAAATAAAGAAAACAATAGCAAAGATCAATAAAACTAAAAGCTGGTTCTTTAAGAAAATAAACAAAATTGATAAACCATTAGCCAGACTCATCAAGAAAAAGAGGGAGAGGACTCAAATCAATAAAATTAGAAATGAAAGAGGAGAAGGTTCAACAGACACAGGAGAAACACAAAGCATCCTAGAGACTACTACAAGCAACTCTATGCCAATAAAATGGACAACCTGGAAGAAATGGACAAATTCTTAGAAAAGGAAGGAACCAGGAAGAAATAGAAAATATGAACAGACCAATCACAAGTAATGAAATTGAAACTGTGATTAAAAATCTTCCAACAAACAGAAGTCCAGGACCAGATGGCTTCACAGGTGAATTCTGTCAAACATTTGGAGAAGAGCTAACACCCATCCTACTCAAACTCTTCCAAAAAATTGCAGAGGAAGGAACACTCCCAAACTCATTCTATGAGGCCACCATCACCCTAATACCAAAACCTGACAAAGATACTACAAAAAAAGAAAGTTACAGACCAATATAACTGATGAATATAGATGCAAAAATCCTCAACAAAATACTAGCAAACAGAATCCTACAACACATTAAAAGGATTATACACCATGATCAAGTGGGATTTATACCAGGGATGCAAGGATTCTTCAAGATACATAAATCAATCAATGTGATACACCATAGTAACAAATTGAAGAATAAAAACCATATGATCATCTCAATAGATGCAGAAAAAGGTTTTGATAAAATTCAACACCCATTTATGATAAAAACTCTACAGAAAGAGGGCATAGAGGGAACGTACCTCAGCATAATAAAGGCCATATACAACAAACCCACAGCAAACATTATTCTCAATGGTGAAAAACTGAAAGCATTTCCTCTAAGATCAGGAACAAGACAAGACATGTCCACTCTCACCACTATTATTCAACATAGTTTTGGAAGTCCTAGCCACGGCAATCAGAGAAGAAAAAGAAATAAAAGGAATACAAATTGGAAAAGAAGAAGTAAAACTGTCACTGTTTGCAGATGACATGATACTATACATAGAGAATCTTAAAAATGCCACCAGAAAACTACTAGAGCTAATCAATGAATTTGGTAAAGTTGCAGGATACAAAATTAATGCACAGAAATCTCTTGCATTCTTATACACTAATGATGAAAAATCTGAAAGGGAAATTAAGGAAACACTCCCATTTACCATTGCAACAAAAAGAATAAAATACCTAGGAATAAACCTACCTAGGGGGACAAAAGACCTGTATGCAGAAAACTATAAGACACTGATGAAAGAAATTAAAGATGATACCAACAGATGGAGAGATATACCATGTTCTTAGATTGGAAGAATCAATATTGTGAAAATGACTATACTACCCCAAGCAATCTACCGATTCAATGCAATCCGTATCAAATTACCAATGGCATTTTTTACAGAACTAGAAGAAAAAATCTTAAAATGTGTATGGAGACACGAAAGACCCTGAATAGCCAAAGCAGTCTTGAGAAAGCAAAACAGAGCTGGAGGAATCAGGCTCCCTGATTTCAGATGATACTACAAAGCTACAGTAATCAAGGCAGTATGGTACTGGCACAAAAACAGAAATATAGATCAATGGAATAGGATAGAAAGCCCAGAGATAAACCCACACCCATACGGTCACCTTATCTTTGATAAAGGAGGCAAGAATATACAATGGTGCAAAGACAACCTCTTCAATAAGTGGTGCTGGGAAAACTGGACAGCTACATGTAAAAAGATGAAATTAGAACACTCCCTAACACCATACACAAAAATAAACTCAAAATGGATTAAAGGCCTAAATGTAAGGCCAGACACTATAAAACTCTTAGAGGAAAACATAGGCAGAACACTCCATGTCATAAATCACAGCAAGATCCTTTTTGACCCACCTCCTAGAGAAATGGAAATAGAAACAAACAAATGGGATCTAATGAAACTTCAAAGCTTTTGCACAGCAAAGGAAACCATAAACAAGACTAAAAGGCAACCCTCAGAATGGGAGAAAATATTTGCAAATGAAGCAACTGACAAAGGATTAACCTCCAAAATTTACAAGCAGCTCATGCAGCTCAATATCAAAAAAACAAACACCAATCCAAAAAATGGGCAGAAGACCTAAATATACATTTCTCCAAAGAAGACATACAGATGGCCAAGAAGCACATGAAAAGCTGCTCAACATCACTAATTATTAGAGAAATGCAAGTCAAAACTACAATGAGGTATCACCTCACACCAGTTAGAATGAGCATCATCAGAAAATCTACAAACAACAAATGCTGGAGAGAGGGTGTGGAGAAAAGGGAACCCTCTTGCACTGTTGGTGGGAATATAAATTGATACAGCCTCTATGGAGAACAATATGGAGGTTCCTTAAGAAACTGAAAATAGAACTACCATGTGACCCAGCCATCCCTCTACTGGGTATATACCCTGAGAAAACCATAATTCAAAAAGACACATGTACCCCAATGTTCATTGCAGCGCTATTTACAATAGCCAGGTCATGGAAACAACCTAAATGCCCATCGACAGAGAAATAAAGAAGATGTGGTACATTTATGCAATGGAATATTACTCAGCCATAAAAGGAACAAAATTGGGCCATTTGTAGAGATGTGGCTGGGTCTAGAGACTGTCATACAGAGTGAAGTAAGTCAGAAAGGGAAAAACAAATATCATATATTAATGCATATATGTGGAACCTAGAAAAATGGTACAGATAAACCGGTTTGCAGGGCAGAAATTGAGACACAGATGTAAAGAGCAAACGTATGGACACCAATGGGGGGAAGCGACGGGGGGGGGTGGTGTGATAAGTTGGGATATTGGGATTGACATATATACACTAATATGTATAAAATGGATAACTAATAAGAACCTGCTGTATAAAAAAATAAATAAAATTCAAAAAAGGAAAAAAAAGACGCAGAAGTAGAGAATGGGCTTGAGGACACGGCGAGGGGGAAGGGTAAGCTGGGGCGAAGTGAGAGAGTAGCATTGACATATACACATTACCAAATAGATAGCTAGTGGGAAGCAGCTGCATAGCACAGAGAGATCAGCTCAGTGCTTTGCGACCCCCTAGAGGGGTGGGATAAGGACGTTGGGAGGGAGATGCAAGAGGGAGGGGATGTACGTATGCATATAGCTGATTCACCTTGTTATACAGCAGAAACTAACACAACATTGTAAAGCAATTATACTCCAATAAAGATGTTAAAAAATTAATTAATTAACAGAAATACTGTAAAAAATAAGTAAATAAAAAATAAATGTAATTCCAATTTACACATACATCTTATCAGAACCAACTAAGTCGGTATTCAGCTATGTTCCCTGTTTTATTTTGGTTTTTTTTTCCTGTACTCTTAATTCTTTGACCTTTCCTTTGTTTATCTTTCTCTTTATTATAAAATCCTACAGTGGCTACCAAATTTCTCAATGCATCCAGTAAATCCAACTAGTAACCTCAATTTGAATGATAGTATGTCTTGTCTATTCATCCCTGTATCTGAATCTCTGTGCCAAACAGATTGAATGTTTCACAATCCATTTTCTGTCTCTTATTTCTGGCCTATAAGTAGGATGTTTTAGCTGAGTCAAACAACTTATTTCCTTCCACCTGTGCAAGCATTTATCATCAACTTTTTATGTTTTCTGCACATTTTTACTATTATTTTCTCCACATTATGTAGAAATCATAAAAACTCTGAGCAAAAATGAGTTCCTATGTGAATAATACCGTTCTCTTCAAGATATACAGGAATCACTCCTGTATTTGTGTATGGTATATTTGCAAACACATGTGCAAAATATTTATTAATCTATTTTGTTTCACCCTTTATGCACAGTTTGTCTTCTGTTGCAAAGAGCATAGTACAGTGCGTTGTGTTTTTCCAATCTTTTTTATTGTGGTAGACTACACGTAACATAAAATTTACCAGCTTAATCATTTTAAAGTGTATAGTTCAGTGATATTGAGTCCATTCAGATTATTGTGCAATCATCACTACCACTCACCTCCAGAGTTCTTTTCATCTTGCAAAACTTAACCCTGTAACTTCCCCCAGGCCCTGGCAACCACCATTCTACTTTCTGTCACTATGATTTTGACTACTTTAAGTACCCTATATAAGTGAAATCATACAGTATTTGCCTTTTTTGTGACTGGCTTATTTCACTTAGCACAGTGTCTGTGGTGTTTACTCATGTTGTAGCATACGTCAGAATTTCCTTTCTTTTTAAGGCTGAATAACATTTCATTGTACCTATATACCACATTTTGCTTATCCATTTCATTCATTCATGGACACTTGGGTTGCTTCCATGTTTTAGCTATTTTGAATAATGCTGCGATGAACGTGGATGTGCAAATATCTTTTTGAGGCTCTGCTTTCCATTCTTCTGAGTATATACCCAGAGGTGGAATTGCTAGATCATAGGGTAGCTCTATTTTTAATTTTTTTAAGAAATGTCATGCTCCTTTCCACAACGGCTGTACCATTTTACATTTTCACCAACAGTGGAGAAGGGTCAATTTCTTCATGTCCTCACCAACAATTATTTTCTGATTTTTGATGGTAGCTATCCTAATTGGCGTGAGGTAGTAACTTCTTTTTATTAGTAGTATGATTTGGCCTATTTAGAATAATTGGATAGCCTACTTTTGTTTCTACTGGTTATTTTTGACTTCGTGTATGAAGCTTTTTTGTTGTTGTTAGCAAATAACAGATAAAACATACTGCTCTCATTTCCTGAATATTGATCCATAGTGTTTCTGACACCAAATGATCAGTGACCTTGAACTGATGACAATATCACATGTACTTCCTAACCTCAAAATTTGCTTTTAAAGTCAGAAAAAGGGCTTCCCTGGTGGCGCAGTGGTTGAGAGTCCGCCTGCCGATGCAGGGGACACAGGTTCGTGCCCCGGTCCGGGAAGATCCCACATGCCGCGGAGCGGCTGGGCCCGTGAGCCATGGCCGCTGAGCCTGCGCGTCCGGAGCCTGTGCTCCGCAACGGGAGAGGCCACAACAGTGAGAGGCCCGCGTACCGCAAAAAAAAAAAAAAAAAAAAGTCAGAAAAAGTGACTGGCCTTTTTTTGTCTGTTTAATGACTATATTTGAATATATTAAAAATTACTTTAGGTCTCTTTGTTTTTAGCTGTGATAATGGTTACCATGATTACATTTTAAAAAGAGTTCTTACTTATCGTGGTAATCATTTCACAATATATGTAAGTCAAGTCATTAAGCTGTACACCTTAAACTCATACAGTGCTGGAGGTCAATTATATCTCAATAAAACTGAAAAAATAAAGACAAAACAAAATATTAAAAGTAAACAAAAAGAGTTCTTATCTTTTAAAGATACCTATTAAAATGTTTACAGAAAAAATGAAATAATGTCTGAGATTTGCTCCAAAATGATCCAGTGGAGGATGGAGGGTAACAGCAGGTAGGTTATAGATGAAAAAAGATAGGGCATCAATTGATAATTGTTGAAACTGGGTGATGGATCTGGGGAGGTTTGTTATATTAGTCTCTCTACTTCTGAAGAAATTGTCATTTTTCATTATAAAAAAAAATTTTAAGCTGTGTTTAATCTAGTAAGTTAAGTATTTTAAAGGATAATATTTGTTAAGTAAGGTGAGTGTAGCCTTTCAATTAATGCAGAAAAGAAAAAAGTGAAATAAAACATGTATATCACACTCACTTATTGCTTTTCTTGCATTTGATCCTTACCATAGATGATTGTGCAGTTCTCAAATGATATTAAGCTTTTATAATATTAGAAAAAAAATTTAATTACTAAAATTTGCATAATTAATTGAATAAAATTTGGGCAAAAACATGTTACTCATAAATTGATACATAACGCAAACATGCTACTTTTGTCAAAAGACATAATACAGCTCTGTTCAACAGAACTTTCTGCGATGATGTAAATGTTCTGTATCAGTTTTTTCCAATATAGTAGCCACTATACATACAGCTATTGAGCTGGTTGGTATGACCAAGTGGCTAGTGCAACTGGGAAATAAAAATTTAAATTTTATTGATTTTCACTCGTATTTTAAGTGCTTTTCATTAGAAGTTCTGACAAATTATATTTGTCAGTGAAGATGTATATGCCTTTGACAAATGAAAAACATCACAAAGTTAGTCCATAAATTAAAAATTGAAGATTAGAAGTCTAATAATATTTGATCTGAAATACTTTATAGATGATGTTAAAATTTAAACTGAGAAAGCATTATAAGTTATCTACAAATAATGTTACGTATTTTAAATTTAGTCAGTTACATCTATCTTGTTTTACAATTATAGTTTTTAGTGTAACATACCAAGGATTTTTAATAGCTAATAATAGGTAACATTTATAGAATCCTTAGCAAATGTGAGGCACTATTATGGCATTTTATATATACCTAATAATTTTCTATATATTCAGTATGTTAAAGATTAACACATTTAATCCTTATACCAAACCTAACAGGTAGGGACACTATTAATAGTTCCTTTTTTTTTTTTTAAGTAACTTACTCAGGTTGATGCTAGCAACTTGTGGGATTGGGATTTGAACCCAGAAATTTGGCTTAAGTTCACATTCTTAATTGCTTTGCTATAGTTCCTCTCCAGAAATAGTTTGCCTAGAAAAGGATTAAGAAAGAATGATTAATTAGTTATTAAAATGTGTTCATAAGGAGTTCTCATCACTTTGGAAAAATCCTATGCAATGTATTGCATTATAAGGTTAAGTGAAAAAGGATATAAAATTGAATACAGAGAATCATTCACTATGTTTATTTCTCCTTGCCCCCATAAAAAACTATGCTTAGGAAAAAAGACCAGAAGTAAATATTTTGTCTATCTTTTTTATATGTTCAAATTTTCTATAATAAGAAAAATGTTTATGGGACTTCCATGGTGGTCCAGCGGTAAAGAATCTGCCTTACAATGCAGGGGACGTGGGTTTGATCCCTGGTCAGGGAACTAAGATCCCACATGGCGCAGGGCAACTAAGCTCATGCGCCACAACTACTGAGCTCGTGTGCCTCAACTAAAGAGCCTGTGTGCCACAAACTACAGAGCCCACACACCCTGGAGCCTGCGCGCCACAACTAGAGAAGCCTGTGCACCACAATGAAAGATTCTGCAATCCTCAGTGAAGATCCTGCGTGCCACAACTAAGACCCGACACAGCCAAAAAATAAATAAAATAATAAATAAATAAAAATAAATCTTAAAAAAAGAAAAATGTTTATGAAAAAAACTTTAGTTATTAAAATTATAAAGCATATTTAAAATTTCTTTTTGGTTAATATTAATATTTGGTATTAGAGGAACTCTAAATTGAGATTGTTATGAACGTTTATTAAAAATTCTCCTGAAAATTTTGGCTATTTATTTTCCCATATGCTCACTCTGAGAATGACTTAGTTGACTCTGAAGATACTTTTATTTCTAATAAGTTATCAAGTCCATATTCCTTAAAGATATGATTTTACTTATTTGTCTGATAAACAAAATGAAACATTTTTTTCCCTGAAGAAACGAGTCATTGGTAGTCCTTAAGACTGAGCTCTTTGAACTGACATTTTAACCTCTCTAAGGCTGGCAAATAGATTGTGGGTGGAATAAAAAGTACATGTTTCACAAATGACTTTTGTCTTCTTTCATTGGTCTGAGTACTTTAGAAACCAAAAATACCTTTTGGATATGCCATATGTATACGACCTAAGATGACTTTTCCATAAAGCAGGGACTACATTGCACACACTAGTCTGGACTTCTCCTGAAATGTATGTAACAGACTTCTTGAATTGCTTACTATCAACATGAATCATTATGCTACCAGCTGCCATTTACTGAACACTGACTATCTTTAAGGCACTACACGAGGTATTTTGTTATCTTATTAAATCCTTACTCCAGTCCAGTGAGCTGGGTAATTTCATTTCCATTTTACAAATGAGAAAATTTATATGCAAAGAGAAAATTCAACATGGCCAAGGTCAGTTGCTATATAAGTGACAGAGCCAGCTTTCAAATTCAGGTCTGCCAGGGGTAGTAACTGTGAAGATTTATAACATATAACGAAATATTATTCAGCCTTAAAAAAGGAAGGAAATTCTGACACGTACTACAACACAGATGAACCTGAGGAAATTATGCTAAATGTAATAAGTCAGACACAAAAGGACAAATAATGTACATTCCACCTGTATGAGGTACTCAGAATAGTCAAATTCATAGAGACAGAAAGTAGAATGGTGGTTGCTAGACACTAGGGGGAGAGGGGAAAGGGAAGTTAAAGTTTAATGGGTAGGGAGTTTCAGTCTGGGATTATGAAGAAGTTCTGGAAATAAATGGTGGTGATGGTAGCACAACAATGTTTGACTGTATTAATGCCACTGAAATGTACAGTTAAAAAGAGTTAAATGGTAAATTTTACGTTATATATATTTTACCATAATTAAAAGTAACTCATGAAAACTCTTTAGCAGAGTTCTAGCCCATTATAGAACAAATACAAGGTTGAGGATCGTAAAAGTCTCTACCTATAATAATAAATGGAAGTGGGAAGGGGAGATCATTAGTGAGATGACATTTAAGTGGTCAGACCTAGTTCTATTTATATTTAGGATAAATGAGGGAAAATTTCATAGAGAACTATTAGATATTTCCTAAACCTCATTTACAAAGTGTGATATTTTGGTTACCTTTTGGCATATTTCCTTGTTGATATCAAAAATTCTTTAAAAAATAAGACAGCATCCTAAGAATGGATGCTATGCATCTATTACATAGCAATGAGATGAAGGCTTGAATCAATTATAGTCAATAAATCAATAATGAGGGCCTACTTTATGCAAGGTCCCATGTTAGGTACTGAAAGTAGACACATCTTATCCTCTACAGCCAGCCTGAAGGCAGGGGAAGTACAAAAAGCTGTAAAACAGAGAGGTGAGCAGGCCAAACGGCTAAAGCCTTTTGAAGGGAGCATTGAAAGGAATAGACAGAGAGATGGCAGCCTGACACTTACAGAGACAAACATGCTCACTCTCACTCTCTGAAACTAAAGGTCAGATATGAAAATATATTCAAATAGACCAGATGATGATGGATAGTTCTACTAAAGGTCAGATATGAAAATATATTCAAATAGACCAGATGATGATGGATAGTTCTGCACCAATTTATTCCTCCTGACCCTATTTTAGAGTATGAGTCCCCCTGTCCCCACCTTTGGCATTTTGAATACACACATAAGAGAAGGAGGCAGAAAGTGAAGGTTTGGTTATGGTATGGTTATGGTTACCCTTTGTATGGGAGTAGAGACAGAAAGTGGGCCAAGGGTATTTCTGGGGTTCTGGAAATATCCCATTTCTTAATGGGTACTGGTAGCATAGGTTCAGTTTATGGAAAATCTTTGTGCTGTACACTTAGGAATTTTACTTTTCTATATGTATGTTTATTTCAATAAAAAAATTGTTAAAAGTGAAATAAAAACCAACCCAGCAAATCCCCTTTCCTTCACTGATTTGTGACCTCTGGTAAATTCCTTAAGATTCTAAGTCTCAGTTTCCTGATATGTAAAATGGTAATAACAATAGCACTTACAGCATATGTTTGCTGTGAAATATAGTGAGATATATATGAAGCACTTAGCAAAAATGGCGGCAGCTTTCAACAAATGTTAGCCATTATTATGATAATTACAATGGCTGACAAATATACTATGGAATAGTTTTATTCCTGGATAACAACAACTGATGTACTTTCTATGGTTACACAGATTGGAGCTATTACTTATTTTATGATGACTCACGTAGAGCATAAGCCCAGTCACTTGGCCTAGTTGGGAGGCCTAACCAGCTTCTGTGTTCTTTTAGGTAGTCTCTATCTTCCCTATATTGTAATATTTATTCCACATTTTAAGTGTAAAAGGTATTAAACATCACTTTTTTTCTGGCAGTCACTGGAAAATGAAAGAAAGGAAAAGGGTCTTCAGAAACAATTACCCTTTTTATTTGTATGGTTACATTTCCTTTGAACTTCAATATAACCTGTGAGACAGATAAGGATCTGATATTAAATATGAGTAAACCAGTAAAAAGGGATGCACTACTGATACACACAATAACAGGATCAATCTCCTAAACTTCTTGCAGAGTGAAAGAAGCTTTGTAGACTATATGCTGTATGATTCTAGAATAGGCAAAGCTCATTCGATGTGAAAAACGAAACAGTATAGCGATCACCTGGTGGGTAGGAATCAACAGGGAAGGGTCATGAGTGAACTTTCTAGGGTGACAGTAATGTTCTTTCCCAGTGGTCAGGAAACTTTCTCTGTAAAGGGCAGAATAGCAAATATTTCAGGCTTTCTGGGCTCTGCCTCAAATACCCAATTCTGCCACTGTAAATGAATGGCATGGCTGTGCTACCACAAGACTTTATTTACAAAACAAGAGTTAGAATGTAGTTTGTTGATCCCTGCTCTATATTTCAAAAGTGGTTTGGGTTACACAGATGTATGTACTTGTCAAAACTCATCTAATTGGCCATGGAAGATTTGTGCATTTCACTATATGTCAATTTTATCCTAAAGGAAAAAAACCATAAAGAAATATTGAACTCTAGGCTGATGATAAGCATGTGGTTGGCAGTGAGGTACACTGATATCTGCAACTTATTTTGAAAGCTCAAAAAATAAGATGGAGGGGCTTCCCTGGTGGCGCAGCAGTTGAGAGTCTGCCTGCCAATGCAGGGGACACGGGGTCGAGCCCTGGTCTGGGAGGATCCCACATGCCGCGGAGCAACTGGGCCCGTGAGCCACAACTACTGAGCCTGCACGTATGGAGCCTGTGCTCTGCAACAAGAGAGGCCACGACAGTGAGAGGCCCGCGCACCGCGATGAAGAGTGGCCCCCGCTCGCTGCAACTGGAGAAAGCCCTCGCACAGAAACGAAGACCCAACACGTCCAAAATAAATAAATTAAATAATTAAAAAAAAAAAAAGATGAGTAAACCAGCTCAGCAGGTTCAGTGACTTACTTAGGAGCCTCATTGCTAAGATATGGCATAGTTGGGACAAAAGCTATTAGAAAATTATGTGGATCATTCAGGACGTAAATGAAGGCGATTAAGGTGAATAATAAGAGAATCTTTGTTTGAGCAATGGTGTCCAATGGAACTTTTAGTGATGATGCAAGTGTTCTTTATCAGCACACTGTCCAACACGGTAGCCACTAAACACCTGTGGCTAGTGTCACTGAGGAACTAAATTTTTAATATTATTAATTTGAATTGAAATGGTCACATGTAGCTAGGGGCCACTGTATGTATGTGCAGCTGTATTGTCTCAGGAATCATGGTAAAATCCCATGGTCAGGGGCTAACTTTATGTGTTTAGGTCATCTTATATCCCAACCTTATATGAATGGACACGTATGTATGTATGGGGTTGGGATTGTTTGGTGTTTAAGCTTGCATGCATACAACTAATGTTAGGTATCTACTCAGCTTTCAAAGACTGTATTTTTGGAGGGTCCATTTATTGTATTTTAAAAAGAAGATATTTTACTTGTTTCCAAAGCAGCAACCCCTGAGAGAATTAGCAACTATTTCAGAATTAATCCTTTTTGGTGGCAGTACATTTGACTATAATATTTCTTCCAAAGAAATTTTGACATGTTGAGTTCCTTTTTTTTTTTTTTTTTGGCTGCATTGGGTCTCCGTTGTGGTGCGCGGGCTTCTCATTGCAGTGGCTTCTCTTGTTGCGGAGCACAGGCTCTGGGTGCGAGGGCTTCAGTAGTTGCAGCAAGCGGGTTCTAGAGCGCAGGCTCAGTAGTTGTGGTGCACCGGCTTCGTTGCTCTGCGGCATGTGGGATCTTCCTGGACCAAAGATTGAATCTGTGTCTCCTGTATTGGCAGGTGGATTCTTAACCACTGCTCCACCAGAGAAGTCCCACATGTTGAGTTCTTGATGTGTCAGAGTTCTAAATTTTTGATTTTTATTTGTACTGTTTTGGATGGCTATTTCTTGCTGGATGTGGTGGGAACAGTCAATGGAGTATTTTGGATTGTTTTATGAGTTACTGCATTTGAACCAAGCTGAAAGTGGAGTGGCAGTTTCGCAGACAGCACTCTAAGGCTGCATTCACCGCTCTGAGCCTCAGTCTCCTTGTTTTCAAAATGAAGCGCTGGTGATCTGGAAGGTCCCTTCAAATGCTAAAGTTTTATGGCTCCATGAAAACAAACATTTGGATTCTCTCTTTTCCAAACAATTGGATTCTAAAGAAATTTCAGGGGCCTATAGTGAGCCAAATCATCTGCCCCATCCAAACCAAAAATAAACTAAACTTGATTTTCTACTCTATGTGCTATATTTATGTGTATGTGTGTGTTTTTGTAACATTGATGCTTTTCTTTTTAAAAGTCAGTATCTGGATGGTATGGTGTGAATGTTTGTGTCCCACCCAAATTCAAATGTTGACAATCTAATGCCCAAGTTGATGGTATTAAGAGGTGGGTCTTTGGGACGTGATTAGGTTCAGAGGTGGAGCCCTCATGAATGGGATTAACGTCCCTATAAAAGAGTCCCTAGAGAGATCCCTCACTGCCCCTGCTGCCCTGTGGGAATACAATGAGAAGTCAGCGGTCTGAAACCTAGAAGAGGGCCCTCACTAGAACCAGATCATACTGCACTCTGATTTTGGACTTCCAGCCCCCAGAACTGTGAGAAATAAATTTTTATTGTTTATAAACCACCCTATCTGTGGTATTCTGTCGTAGCAGCCCAAACAGACTAAGACGCTAGATAAAGAAGATTTGAGCTTGGTGTCTTTACCCTTATTGGGGAAATAATGCCAGATTTCTCAGTGATCATTCTCTATAAGCAGAATTTACAGATATTTCATGGGAACTTTACATATTATTGACAGGTGAAGTGGGATACATTATAAATATTTTATTTATTCTAGGACATAACTTCCAGATATAAAGGGAATTCCACCCCTCCCCTCGCCCCCCTTTTTTTCATTATCTTGGCTTACTTTGGCTCTGTTAGGCCCTTAGTTTCTTCCCCCCCCCGATTTGAATCTTAAGGCCAGGTAATGGCTATGAATTTTTTCCTAGTTCCAGAAAGGCAGCATCTGGTAAGTCACTCTGTCTAATTACTGTCATCATTTTGTCCCTTCAGATGTTGAATGCCCTTTATCCTCAGTACTGAAATCAGGCAACTTTGTTATATGGTGACCCTACTGTTAATGTTGTATTATGTTGTTAATGGTGAAGCAGCATACTGACAGCAGGCTGTTTAACAAATAAGGCCTGGTTCCTCTTATGAAGAAAGCAAGAGCATGATCTTTAACATGTTAAGAACACCTTGATATGTAGGAGCCATTTTTCTTTCCTAGTATTTTTTACTCTCCCACAGCTCCCACACACTTATAGTATTTGTCTTCTTACACGATGATCACACGTTAGTCAAGAGAAACCTGTCATAATAGGCAACATACTCAGTGCCAGCCCTGCGCTTCTGTGACGAAGGTGATTATCAGGCTTTCAGAGAAGAAAAGGAAACAAACAACAACACAAAAATGTCCTGCTTTAGTATGGTCAAAGAACAGCCTTCCGTATTCAAGGTAAAGCAAAGACCATTTTAATAACTTACAACTTAGCCCAATTTAAAATATGTAAAATCCTTAAGGTAAAATGGCTGTCGATTTGCTCACATTTGTTGCTCATGACCACACAAAGGGAAAATGAAAATGCTAAATAAAAATATTGGAGCTTATCGAAATTCAAACCTTTTCTAATTGTTGCCTGGTGGTGCCTCTATACACAACAGTACTTACACAAAAATAAAGCTGATAGGAAATAACAACATGAAAATTTATTTTAATTCTCTAAGCTAACTCTCTGGTACTTCCTCCCTTTCTCTCTTCTGTTCCCCCCCACCCCGTCCTTTATTATACAGAGACAATTTCTGCTTGTAGCATTTAAATAAACATGTGATAGTCAGTTCTCTTTGTAAACTTGGTTAGGCTATAGTCTCAATTATTCAATCAAACACTAATCTAAGCATGATGTGAAGGTATCTTAGAGATATGACTAAAGTCCAAAATAAGTTGATTTTAAGTAAAGGGGATTAGCCTCGATAATCTGGGTGGGCCTGATTCAATCTACTGAAAGGCCTTAAGAGCAGAATTGAGGCTTCTCTGAGGAAGAAGAAGTTCTGCCTGTAGACAGCAGCTTCCAGAATTCCAGTAGCCTGAGTTACAGATTTTGGACTTGCCTAGCAGGTCCCCAAAACAGGGTAAGCCAACTCCTTGCAAACAATCTCTTCATATCTATCTGCTCTTGGTCTGTCTCTGGTTGAACTCTGACTGATAAAGAACGTTAGCTATGGGGCTTCCCTGGTGGCTCAGTGGTTAGGAATCCGCCCGCCAATGCAGGGGACATGGGTTTGGGCCCCGGTCCGGGAAGATCCCACATGCCACGGAGCAACTAAGCCTGTGAGCCACAACTACTGAGCCCACGTGCCACAATTACTGAAGCCCGCGCACCTAGAGCCAGTGCTCTGCAACAAGAGAAGCCACTGCAATGAGAAGCCCACGCACCACAACGAAGAGTACCCCCGCTCACCGCAACTAGAGAAAGCCCACGCGCAGCAATGAAGACCCAACGCAGCCAAAGATAATAAATAAATAAATATATATTTTTAAAAAAGAACATTAGCTATGTTTTAGAGTCTTTCAACATACTGGAGGAGAAAAAAGAGACAAAGGAAGTAGATACCTGATTGTCAAGTTGCTCGCTTTACAAGATTTCCTCTCTAAAATTGTAGAGCTGAACAGATGACAGGAATGTCAGAACCAGTTAAATAAGGAACACCATGTGAAGCTAAAATGAGGTTCGAGCCTACAAACTGCTTAAAAAAATCCACATACATGGTAACAGAGATAAAACTGCAGTAATAATTATGCTTATTTTCATTTACTAAAATGACGATAGTGTCTTGTATTTTCTAAAATCTACTTTAGAATTTAATATACAGAAAATAATGGCTAGTGAATTTTTATTAGGTAGAGATAGAAATCTTCAGACAGAGAATGTGATTTTACCTCTTTTTGATCATTCTCTAGATAAATATACAAAGTCATACATATTCCAAATGCAACGAACTGTTAGGACCTGTGGTCACACTAACCATCAGTAGCTACTTGAGGAGTAGTTCTGTGTTGTAGAGGAAGGGATATAAAAACTAAAAATCACTGAAGAAGTAAGGAAAATTTGGAGCATTTGCCTACCTGTGATTTAGGCCAGTGTAGATGGTCATGTGCAGGCAATGGCATGTCTGCTGCTCTTTTTTTTTTTTTTTTTTGGCAGTACGCCAGCCTCTCACTGTTGTGGCCTCTCCCGTTGCGGAGCACAGGCTCCGGACGCGCAGGATCAGTGGCCATGGCTCACGGGCCCAACCGCTCCGCGGCACGTGGGATCTTCCCGGACCAGGGCACGAACCTGTGTCCCCTGCATCGGCAGGCGGACTCTCAACCACTGCGCCACCAGGGAAGTCCTCTGCTGCTCTTTAATTGGTGGGAATCTCAACAAAAATCCTACACATGTATACACAGTTTAGCATACCTGGTTAGAGGTTCAGAGGATGATAGGGAGGATAAGAAATTGGTTTACTTCTGGAGCGAATGCCTCTGCTTCTGGGAAGGTAAGAGGGATTCCCAGTGGGAAGTATGTCCAGGCAAAGGGGTCCCTGTGACTTGGCTTGACAGCATCACTTTAAAGAACAAAATCAAAGTCATTCTTAACAGGAAGGCTGTAGATACATTGTGTCCACATGAGAAAATGGTAACAATGGAGGGTACTGAGGGTTATTCTGGAGATGAAACATCAATTATGTGAAAGGGCAGTTGTAGTCATTGAACATAATTTTGATAATAACGTTCTATCACTTTATATCTTATAAAAAAAGAGTTGCCTGCCAACATTTCAGTTCTACTACAAGGATCAAGCCATCAGGCACAGCAATTGTCTTCTGACAGTGTGCCCTGAGGGGGATTCAGGATGGAGAAAACCAGAAAACATTCTGTGCTTTGAATATACTGGCCCTTAGATAGTTAAGATGCACATCTAAGGAAAAATTTCAAAGGACCCCAGATTCTTGCATCTTCCCATACGTAGATAAGCGCTAAAATCATTTTAACTTGAGATGTCTGTTCTTTGTGATTAGCAGTAATCTTTTTATGCTTGACTACATGTTTTTCCCAGCAAAAATAGTTCATAGATATCCTGGCTCCGCCCTTGCCTCTTCGGAGCAGTTCCTCAGAGCTATCTGAGAAGCTGTCTCAGAGCTGCAGTCCTCAGAAAGTTCCGAGTAAAACTTAACTCACAACGTTTTGCGTTTTTCTTTCAGTCGACAATATTGGTACTTGTCTAGGTTGGGCTCTCGAGGAAGCAGATGCTGATATGAAGTTATGAGTGCAGGAGCTTTATTGGAGAGTTAACATCTGTGAGAGCAAAAAGGATTGGGTACGGAGAGCTGTCACATCATACTGCAGAGCTGACAAAATCTCAGCTAGTTCAGCAGGGAACTCTGAAGCAGAGATTGCCCCTTAAATGGGTCCAACGTGAGGCAAAAGTGGGGCTAGACTACTGCCTTGTTTAGTAAACAGCAGGGTGCAACCCTGAAGACAGCATGACCTCAAGGTAGAAAGCCAAGCCAAGGAAACATCAACAAAACTAACAGCTGGATGGCGCTAGGCAGAGTGTGCTTTCATGACAGGGACTCCAGCCATCTTATCTCCATGTCTGTCACACTGGCAGTGTGGCACTAGTTAACTTTTTGGTGGCTGTATATTTGGAGATGAATATTGATTAGGCCAGAACAAGACGTGTTAGTGAAGTGTACTCTAATTCTAAAATCCCACTTGAGTTTATAGTGGTAGACCACCACCAATTCCTTAGGTAACTAGACTTGTCATCACCAAAAGATTAAATATCAAATTGTCACCACCAAAAGATTAAATATCAACATCTCAAATGTTGCTTAAGGGCTCTAGAATGATAAGAATATCATTACCCCCATATCTTCCCCAAAAAGTTGCTCCTAGTGGGACAACTCAGGGCCTCTGCTTGTGATGGCCCATTACAGGTCACACTGGCTTCGTGGAGAAATGGGCAAAAGGAGCTCAGAGTAGCTCTTTGGAGAACAATGAGAATCTCTTATTTCATACAGATCAAGGAGGTGGCATTTAAGGAAGTCAGATTGGCTCTTTGTGACACATCACTTTTTTTTTTTTTTTGGGTCTTCTGCAGAAATTTCACAGTAGTGGTGGACAGAAAGAGACAAGACTTGTTTTGTTTGTTTCTTTGTTCGTTTTAAGGGTGTATTATACCATGGTGCCTAATATAGTGGAGGCTCTGGAGTCTGTCACTACTTACGAGTGATTTGGCTTTGGACAAGTGGCTCTCGGTGCCTTAGTTTCCTGATTTGTTAAACCGGGATTGCAATCGTGCCTACATCATGGAACAGTTGTGAGGATGAAATGAGATAACACGTGCAGTTCCTGGCTTGGGAAGGGCTCAATACGTATCAGCCGTTATTCTACTTCTCTTTCCCCTCTTTCTCTTCCTCCTCTTCACTGAAGACCCCCTTTCCTGTTGAATTTTGTCACCTCTCTAGATTAGCAAAACATTTACAAAACTTGGGAGGAGAGTAAAATTGAAAGAATTTGTTACTCTAACAAGATTTAGGATGTTTGCTTTTTGTCAGGACATTGGTTTTCACCGGTATGTTCCCATTACTGTTCGGGTGTGCTAGGTGTAAAGAATGGCCTCTGTCCTGAGCAGCAGTCTATTTGAAAAACAAATGGACATATAAATGATTAATGAAAGTGCAACTGCATATAAAAGTAAGTTCTAAATGAACCGTACAGACCATAAATGGTGTAGGAATCTAATTTCATTTTGCTGAACTGGGGATTGTTTTGATCATTGAAAGGTGATACCATTTGGGGTGAAATTGTGAGAGTGAGCGCTTGTACAGTAACACAATGAAATGTCATGTTTATTATCTTAGAGTCTAAAACACATTAAGTTAGACCTAAAGAAAGTTTAAGGACATTTAAGTATGACAATATCATTGCCTCTTATTGTTAGCCTATTAATTAACACTCTCTAACCACCAAATGTGTCAAGACGGCAAAAATACGAAGAACTGCTCATCTACTTGAATAAAGCAATCAGAGGAAGGCTTACATTTTTTCAGCTGATCTCTCAATGAGTTTCTCTCTTTATTGTATTTTTGCTATTTTAATTAGGTGATCAGGCCCACCCAGTAGCCTTCTTCATTCCAGGAATCTCCTTTGGCGATTAGGAGGGAAGTTAAGTAAAAAAGATAGCTGAGCCAGGTCACGTGGGATCATCGTTTTCAGGGTATAGAAAGCAGGTCTTTGGGTTAAAGAGTACGCTGCCCCATCATACTCTTCTACTTGCTAGAGAAACATGCTTTGCACCCCGTGGGAGATACTCACACATAGTAGGTCATGTGTGGTTAACCGGATACTGAGATCGTCTGACAATGTTAAACACGGAGTAATTCCTTACTGTTAAACCCTTTGGCATTATTGATATGAATATGACCACAAGAGTCCTATATTGTTTCATTATTTTCTTGTATCCTTCCAGCAACCTAGTGCTCTAGAGGCTAGAGGCCTCTTTCCTTGGCGAGATACATGAGTATGGCTGAAGAGTCCCTGTTGGATTCTTAAATCTCTTACTACCAGGAAGGGGACAAACAAAACAAGCTGACAAGACATCCCTTAGCTCACTGATGATTCTGAATAAGAGTTTTAGGAAGGTCCTAGAGACGGATCTCTGTGCCTTGTCCTAGGCTGGGTGAGTAATACGAGGAAGTGTTGGGAAACAGGGTGACCTGTCCTCAGGTGTTCTAGGAATGCGTCCCCGCTCTCCTCGACATCTGTATCTGTGCGCTGTGACTGTGCCTGCGCGAAACCCGTCCAAACAAAAAGACCAATCAAAGACGGTGATGTTTTTTCCCCTGATCCTTTTGCCACCGCCCACTCCGGACAGGCTGACAACCTAGATTGCTCCCTGGGACTTGCCTGACTTTTCCACCTCCACCCACCCAGCTAAACACCGCCCCCCGCCCCCCGCCAACTCGCGACGCGGATGGGACGGCGGAGGACCCAGCGAGCATGCGCGACCATCCCGAGCATGCTCAGTAGCGCTTGCGGTGCCCCGGACCTTCGGCCCAGAGCTGCGGCCGACGCGGAGGTTTCGGCGGCTTCTGCGGCCGTGACGGGAAGTGAGGTGGTGCGGCTGGGCGACCGCGGCGGCACAAACAGAGGCGGAAGGGTCGCTGCGGCGACGACGTCGTCGACCCGGGTGACCGAGGGGGCTGAGCGCCGAGGGCACTCGCCCGCTCGGAAGCCGGATCCCGAGCCAGGCAGGATGGATCATCACCAGCCGGGGACTGGCCGCTACCAGGTGGTGAGTTTCTGGCCCCAGCCCGGGCCTCCTGCGCCGGCGAGGACCCCGGGATTGCCCCCCGCCGTGGCCCCCAGAGTCCCTTTCCTCGGGTTATTCGCGGAATGGAGGACGTGCTGGCTAATTTATTTTTGGCTCTTCTGGCAGGACCTTGCTTCCTTCACACCTCTCGGATGGAGCCTGCCTGTGGCTCCTTTGAGACCTTTCTTTCCACACCCCAGTCTCCTTCGAGGTCCCCATCCCTCCGCTGTTAGATACCCCTACGCCTCCCTTTAAAACTTGTATCTGTTTTATGTCTCACTTTCTCGATCATTTCGTTATGCCCTGACCCAGACACTTCAGAGATATTCCTGCGGATTGTATACTGGAAATGAGTTCACAATACCTGCTGGGAAGGTGTCGCCGTCATAGATGGAGTCGGTGGGGAGGAGGCAGGT
Source organism: Globicephala melas (assembly GCF_963455315.2). Taxonomy (NCBI): domain Eukaryota; kingdom Metazoa; phylum Chordata; class Mammalia; order Artiodactyla; family Delphinidae; genus Globicephala; species Globicephala melas. The sequence continues at coordinate 52,796,745 of NC_083331.1, forward strand.
GTAAGCCCTACGTAGGGTGGGAAGTGTATTTGGTAAAAAAAAAAAAAAAATGTGGGCTTAAAAATCGTGCAACTGTAGAGAATAGTCGTGGGGCTGAACTTGTTTCTCAGTTCTAGTTAACCTTGTCATTTTGTCCTTTTCTGTTTTGTTAGAATTAAAAGTGATTGCCGTCTGTTTTCTATCACTTTTTTTTTTGGGGTAGGAGGGGAAACAGGAAGTTTTACTTAAAAAATGCTAATCTTGTTTGAAAATTTTTCTTTAAATACAAGGTTTTCCAGCTTAACCGTATAAACCTTTGTATGTTGAAATGAGTGAAAAGTGCCCCTCTACGTTTTCCGTGTCAAATTTTCTAATTTTTTTTTCTCTGATACTAATTCCGGTGGTGTCATTGGAGATTCCTACGTAAACCTTATTTAAAAAATGGACCCAGCAATAGTTGACTGTTTCGTTGCAGCTAGGTAGCATGTTCTTCTGTAAATTTTGAGGTGGAAATTTAGTTAAACCTATTTACTGAGGGAGAGGAGAAAAACATTAATATGGAGAACCGACGATGCAATTTAATAGTACTGTTTGTGAAATTTACAAATATAGATATGTTAGTGCAGATTTCATGTTTCAGATCTATTTGCAAGGAGACACTAAGTTGTGAAGTAAAGAATTTCTATTAATAAGTGTATTTTGACATATGCAAAGGCTACTGAAAGATGAAATCCCAATGTATGTAATTTTGCTTTTTTTTTTTTTAAGATAAAAGCTCAGGAGGCTTCCACTTCATCTGGTTTACATCCGGTAAAACCTCCAAATGATGTATATTCTGAATTCTGTGAAAATTTATCAGTATTTTTGGAATGGTTTGGAAAATATTTCCAGTTTGGGAAGGCATTTTTCAGGTTGTTAGTGTATACACATTTTATTTTTTAAGGCATTCCTATTTTTGCAGATGTTAGTAAAAATAAAATGCAATAGGTAAATATTGAATACCTATTGCATTTACTAGTGGGATTTCTTTTCTCTAATCTCTTTTCTTTCCTGTTGCTATTTGTTTCCCTTAATGGTGTTAACTGATTCGAATTCTTTCTCTTTGGGGGTTTTGCTTATCAGAATCCACCATGTTCACATATGAAAATCACTGCTCAAAACATTTTTTTTTTTTTTCGGTACGCGGGCCTCTCACTGTTGTGGCCTCTCCCGTTGTGGAGCACAGGCTCCGGACGCGAAGGCTCAGAGGCCCTGGTTCACGGACCCAGCCGCTCTGCGGCATGTGGAATCTTCCCGTACCGGGGCACGAACCCGTGTCCCCTGCATCGGCAGGCGGACTCTCAACCACTGTGCCACCAGGGAAGCCCTCAAAACATTTTTAATTGATGTATTTGTGCCTTAAAGTAATTTATTATAGTGTCACATTTGCTTTCAGTAGTTATGATTATTATTTTTAAGAATTCCTAACACCAAAATGTTGGAAATTGCTGTCAGCTTTAAGATATTTTCTTTTTCTCTACAACTCCTTTCAATGTAAGTGGACAGTATCATTTTTTTTCTTTTTTTAATAAATTTATTTATTTATTTTTGGCTGCATTGGGTCTTCGTTCCTTCATGCAGGCTTTCTCTAGTTGCGGCGAGCGGGACTGTTTGTTGTGTGCGGGCTTCTCATTGCAGTGGCTTCTCTTGTTGCAGAGCACGGGCTCTAGGTGCGCGGGGTTCAGTAGTTGTGACTCACCGGCTCTAAAGCACGGGCTCAGTAGCTGTGGTGCACGGGCTTAGTTGCTCCGCAGAATGTGGGATCTTCCCGGACCAGGGCTCGAACCTGTGTCCCCGGCATTGGCAGGCGGATTCTTAACCACTGCGCCACCAGGAAAGTCCCGACAGTATCATATTTTATTGCCTTTTTTTTTCCCCCCAAACTGGAGATGTGTCCCACAGAGACTTTGGATGGGTGGAGGCATTCCTTCAGAGCAGAGGGCAAAAATCTGCCCTTCTAAAGATACTTCTTGCTTCAAGTAGGTAGGACATCAATTTGTTTTCCTTGTAATGTGAAGTGTTTGAAAATCTTAGTACAGTTTACATTCAGATTTTGATTCCAATTCCTGTGTAATTACATGGTAATTTCATCTGTCTAGAATAACTCTTAGTTTTGTTGAGAATGGCCTGATTAGTAACTTTACCTAGGTATATGCCCCCCACCCCAAACTACTGGAGATGTGTCCTACATAGACTTTGAATGGGTGGAGGCATTCCTTCAGAGCAGAGGGCAAAGGAAAAAAAAAAGCATCTGAGTTGGTTTGCAGCAAGCTAGGGACCAATCTACAGCTTACAGCTCTGGCTTGTATAATGAACACAACTGTTGTGTGGCTGACTTTAACTCAATTTTGTTTTTTTTAAAAAACTCTGGAATGATTAATAACAATGGAGCAATAAACAGGTTCAGTTGTTGAATGTTTAGAGCTGACTAAGTAGGAGACAGGAAAACATGCTTGGTGTTGAAATGGTACACGATATTAATTTTCCACTTATTCATAGAGTTCAATTTTAGCTTTCCGTATTGGTAAGTTAATGGTGATGCCTAGGACCATCAGAATGACTTACTACCATTAACCAATTCACAAGCTTTATGTGGAAACTACTTTTTCTGTGATCTCTCCTCCATTGTTAAAAGTGTCCAAATTTTGTTAAGTGATAACAATGTACAGAGCTACAAATACAAAAAGCCTTGACTTGTTACCCTTCTAATTTCAGAGAAAGCCAGGTAGTTCCATTGTGTTATGGGACATTCAATTTTGTCTGGTAGGAAATGGGCAGTGTTGCCAAACTATGAAGTAGGTGACTTGGCTTGGAACTGTTATACCACATTCTAAGTTTGATGTTCTCCCTTTTAAAGGTTTTGTGTATGTGAACCACCAAGCTGACTACTAAGCTTTCAGAGGTATTCTGTGTATAAGTTAAATTGGCACTGTGGATTGCAGCAGTAGTTTCCCAAACTGTGTCATTCAGAATGATGATAATAGATGGTCTTAAAAGATTTATAATATATATTAGCATATAAAGACATACATTTGTACATTTAAAACCATGAGAGCTTCTGCCATAAAGACGGTGATTTGGATTTGTTTAACTTAGCTCTTCCTAAACCTTGACCACAGATTTTTAGAGAAAACTTTGATTATATTAACATTTCCAAAATGTTAGTTTTCTATAAAAATAATGAACTATCCATACTGTGATGATATAGATACTTTGCTGTTATATATGAATTAGAGTTGCCCTTGATAAATCAGCTGGTAAGGAGGTTGACTATTAATAGTTAACAAAAACCCTCACATCTTTTAAAGTTATCTGGGCTTATATTTAGGTTGTGCTGATTACAATTTGTGAGCCCTTGGCTTAGTTACATAGCATTTTGAAGCCTCAGTTTCCTCATATTAGTACCTACCTCATTAGGATTATTATGAGAATTATATAATGTAGTGCAAGTAAAAAATACAGTGTAGAGACTGGTACATGTAAATATTATGAATAATGTAAGGTAAATAAACTATGAAATATTGTATATATTTCAGTTTTTGCTAGTGACTATGTTTTTGTCTCTTGTTTTATTTAACGACATGAATATCAACCAGTTCTTTGTTGTCCATGTCAAGAGCAGTGAAAAGTCTTAAGATCTGATTTTACCGTGTTTACAAGCTGATAGTCTGTTAATTTTTCATGGTTGCTGGCAGAAAAACAGGAGACTCCCAGGTCAGAAACAAATGACATTATTACTCACAGCCCTGCAGACTCATGAACATCAGCATATTTGTGCTGGTTTTCCTTGTAACCAGGTCCCATGAGGGTGATGGGTCTAATGGAAGAACAGAGTGGATCACAGCTAAGGAACTCAGGACCAAGGGTCTAGCACTTTTTTTTTTTTTTTTTTAGCAAGCTGCAAACATTGTAGCAAATAACAAACAAGCTAGTTCACCTCTCTCTGAGAGGCAGTTAAATGCTGTGGTAACCTTGACCTTCTTTCACACTCAGCAAGAATGTGCAGGGACACTCAGGCCCATAGCAGCCTGCCTTACCCAAGAGTACATTTTATGGATGAGATAATATATGGTGATTTTTAGGTGCAGTTGTTTACTTTTGTTTTCCATTTTAAAGAAGTATTTCAGTCTTTTACTTTATGATGCTCCCTAGTTTTGCCTTCCTCTCTTGGCCCAGCTAGATTCCTTTGATCATCACTTGTTTGTTTCCTTTGAACTTATCAATATCCTTTATCTGGTTTACATTCTTACCACACCTCTTTTACATCATCAAGTTCCATTGCTTAATCTATTAGGTACTTTTCAGTTCTCTTCTTGCTTAAGTTCTTTTACGTTGACATTGTGAACGTTCTCCTTGAAACTCCTTCCTCATTCCTGAAATGAAGGAGCTTTCTACTCTTTACTCCCCTGACTTTCCTTCTCTGCATGAACTCACTTTGTACTTACTCCTCAAATGATACTTTCTATGGCATGGACTATTGTAATAGCTTGCTTAGTGCTTTCTTCCTTCATCTGACCATCCTTCTGTGTATTGTTTGCGCTGCATAAATTGTATTTGTAGAATATAAATTTGATTTTCATTTCTTTGCTTAAAAATCTTCAGTGGCCTCTTACTGAATATCCTCCCTTGCCACTTTAACATTAAAACTTTCAGGGAATTCACTGGTGGTCCAGTGGTTAGGACCCTGCACTTTCACCGCAGGGGGCATGGGTTTGATCCCTGGTCTAGGAACTAAGATCCCACAAGCCACACAATGCAGCCAAAAACAAAACAAAAGAAAAAACTTTCAAATATATACAGAAGTTGAAAGAATTGCAGTTAACTTCCATATACCATATACCAGTTGTAGGGTCTACAATTCCCAACATTTTGTTGCATCTGTGTTATCGTATATCTGTCAATCCTTCTTCTTCTTATTATTATTTTTTGAGCTTATTTATTTATTTATTTATTTATGGCTGTGTTGGGTCTTCGTTTCTGTGCGAGGGCTTTCTCCAGTTGCAGCGAGCGGGGGCCACTCTTCATCGCGGTGCGCGGGCCTCTCACTGTCGTGGCCTCTCTTGTTGCAGAGCACAGGCTCCATACGTGCAGGCTCAGTAGTTGTGGCTCACGGGCCCAGTTGCTCCGCGGCATGTGGGATCCTCCCAGACCAGGGCTCGACCCCGTGTCCCCTGCATTGGCAGGCAGACTCTCAACTGCTGCGCCACCAGGGAAGCCCCTCCATCTTATTTTTTGAGCTTTCAAAATAAGTTGCAGATATCAGTGTACCTCACTGTCAACCACATGCTTATCATCAGCCTAGAGTTTAATATTTCTTTATGGTTTTTTTCCTTTAGGATAACATTGACATATAGTGAAATGCACAAATCTTCCATGGCCAATTAGATGAGTTTTGACAAGTACATACATCTGTGTAACCCAAACCACTTTTGAAATATAGAGCAGGGATCAACAAACTACATTCTAACTCTTGTTTTGTAAATAAAGTCTTGTGGTAGCACAGCCATGCCATTCATTTACAGTGGCAGAATTGGGTATTTGAGGCAGAGCCCAGAAAGCCTGAAATATTTGCTATTCTGCCCTTTACAGAGAAAGTTTCCTGACCACTGGGAAAGAACATTACTGTCACCCTAGAAAGTTCACTCATGACCCTTCCCTGCCCACCAGGTGATCACTATACTGTTTCGTTTTTCACATCGAATGAGCTTTGCCTATTCTAGAATCATACAGCATATAGTCTACAAAGCTTCTTTCACTCTGCAAGAAGTTTAGGAGATTGATCCTGTTATTGTGTGTATCAGTAGTGCATCCCTTTTTATTGTTGAATAGTATTTCATTGTATAACTTGTACGAATATAGGACAGTTTGTTTATCCATTGCTCTGTTGATAGACATTTGGGTTGTTTCCGGTTTTTGGCTCTTACGGACAAAGTGGTTAGGAATATTCTTGTGCAAATCATTTTGTGGGCGTACGTTTTCATTTCTCTTTGGTGGAATTACTGGGTAATAGGGTAGGCGTATGCTTAATTTTATGAGAAACCACTAGACTTTTTTCCAAGTCTGTGTACCATTTCCAAGTGTACCACTTTACACTTAGACCAACAATGTATGGAAGCTTTGGCTGCTTCACCACCTTGCCAAAAGTTTGGTGTTTCAGACTTTTTAATTTTAGCCATTCTGGTGGGCTTATTGGATTTTTTTTTATATGAATTTATTTATTTTTGGCTGTGTTGTCTTTGTTGCTGCACGTGGACTTTCTCTAGTTGCAGCGAGCGCGGGCTACTCTTCGTTGCTGTGTGCGGGCCTCTCATTGCAGTGGCTTCTTTTGTTGCAGAGCACAGGATCTAGGTGCACGGGCTTCAGTAGTTGTGGCACATGGGCTCAGTAGTTGTGGCTCACGGGCTTAGTTGCTCCGTGGCATGTGGGATCTTCCCGTAGCAGGGCTCAAACCCATGTACCCTGCATTGGCAGGCGGATTCTTAACCACTGCGCCACCAGAGAAGCCCAGGCTTATTGGATTTTGAAGTATAAATTTCTGTTCTTAACATACAGGTTCCTTGAATGGACCTTTCCGTACCTATACAATGCCTCATCTTAGCAATCCCACCCCCCTCCTCCCCGCCCCCTTGCCTGTCTTAATTTTTATGCACTAACTGCTGGAGTTCAGCAGGGTATACTTATTATTAGCTTCAACCATAATGTCTTCTCTCTTACTTACTTCCCTGCCTTTACATGTGTTTATTTCTCACCTAACGTTCTGTACCACACCCCTGTGGTTTGTTTGCCTTATAAAATCCTGTTCCTAGATGTAAAAACTCCTACGAAATTATAATTGGAAGAGGGAGGCAGGGTGAGTTTCTTGCATCTGTCATCTCTACATCACGGCAGAGGAAAAGTTGAGAATCACAGCATTAGAGAACTTGTTACACTGAATTGTGTTTTTGTGTATCTTTGTGTACCTTCTAGACTGCTGCTTTTCCTCAGAGGTGCTTCAGGGCTCTGTGAATGTCTGATTTTTATTTCATCTTTAATATAGATTTTAAACTTTTAAAATACTGTAACACAGGAAATTCACTCTCAGATGTGTTTAAAACCAAGTTTCCATAGCTTGAAGATTAGTATTATGTTAATTTGTGTTGCCAGGGTAATTTGGTTTTGAATGGACCCCACATGGAAGTTTCTCTGGCTGTTTCTGTGCATGTAGCAATAGTAACTGAGAGTGTGTCATTAGTTTGATTGAGTACAGTTCATTTTAAAAAAATTATACAAACGAGTAAGCTACTTTAGAGCACCTGAACGGTGCTGAGTCAGATGCTAGCCATCACTTAGGCATATTTGAACAGTACATGATCCAGTAATGGTGTAGTATTTGTGCAGTAACAAGTAAATGCATTGGAATTGTATCCTGAAAATAACATATTATAGATAGTTTATGTGTGTATCTTGTGTTTTGAGTGCCTCTTGTCAGATTTATACTTAAGATAAGGTATGGGAGCAGTTTTTAGATATCATTATTTTTTGTTTGTTTGTTTGTTTTTTTTGCGGGTCTGCGGGCCTCTCACTGCTGTGGCCTCTCCCATTGCAGAGCACAAGCTCCGGACACACAGGCTCAGCGGCCATGGCTCACGGGCCCAGCCGCTCCGTGGCATGTGGGATCTTCCCGGACCGGGGCACGAACAGATATCATTATTGATTAACTGTGAAACTGAGGTCCTATATCTCATTTATTCAATATTAATTTATAAAGTATCTCTGTCAGTCAAATTCTGTTTTAGGTGCTGGTGAACAAGACAGTTAAGTTCGTGTCTTATGGCTCATACTTTGGTGGAGGGGAGGCAGATAAATAAGTGAGCATAATTTCAGATAGTAATAGGTGGTTTAAAGAAGGTAAAGCAGGATGATGGTATAAGTAATACATTTTATCGATAATAAAATAGCAATAATAGAATAATAATATCTTTTTGCATTATGTCAGGAATATGCTGAGAGCTCTGCTATGTGCTTTACACACATGAGCACATTTATTCCATAGAATAATTCTGTGAAATAGGTAATGTTATGATCTTCATTTTGCAGATGAAAAAAATGAGACATAAAGAGGTTACATATATACAGGCATGTGTGTGGATCTAGGTGTGATGGATCTGGTATTCAAATCTTGGTGTTTTAGTTTTATATTGCTTTGTAACTAACTACTCAAAACACAAGCATTTTATTATGTTTCAAGATTCCTTGGTTTGGCTCTGATCAGCAGAGCGGTTCTTCTGTTCCATGTGATGTTAGCTGGGGCTCCAACCATCTGGGGACTTGATTGGGTTGGAACCTCCAAGATGACTCATTCCCTTCCCTAGCAGTTGTTGATGACTGTTGACTGGAAGCTCAGCTGGCACTGTTGAATGTTGATCATTTCAGTTCTCCTCTGTGTGTCCTCTTCATGTGCCCTCTCAGTGTGACCTTGACCTTTCACATCACAGAAGGAAGAGGAAGCTGCCATTCCTCTTAAGGCTTCAGCTTAGAACTCCAGAATGTCATTTCAGCTGCATTCTGTTGGTTAAAGCAGCCGTAAATCCAGCCCAGGTTCATAAGGAGGGGAAATAAACTCCATTTCCCAATGAGGGAGAGGCAGTGCACGTACATGGAGGCAAAAAATTGATGGTGGCATCTTTGGAGATGGTATGCCTCACCAGTGGGTTTGACTCCTCAGTGGATTGGAATCAGGATTATTAGGAAACTCTGTCCACTCTGCAGGTGTGACACTCAGGCCAAGACTTGATTGAAATGTTCTAGCTGATGAGTATTTCAGGTGTGATGAGGGCCTGTGGTGCAAATGAGCTTGTTGGTTTAAGAAATAAGAAGAGAGCTGTGTGCCTAGAGCAAGGTGAAGGGGGATGGCTCAGTGGAATGGGACAAAACAAAGAAATCAATTTTATGATAGATTTGATAGAAGAATGGAACTCTCGTTTGTAATTTTTGTTTCGTGAAAGCAGTCAAGTCCGGTTACATACCTTGCAAGGTGCATTGCCAGATGAAAACGTGGGGTCCCGGCCTTGGGTAGGAAAGCCAGTCTCCCCTTCCGAGAGGCCTGCTGTCTTAGCCCACAGCACCCCCAAGGGATTGCAGCCTCCATGCCAGGACTTGCTAGATACTGCTTTACTTGGGAATGTATCATGGTGACGCCAGCCTGGGATGGGCATAGCTACCACCTTGCCGTACTCCTAGTCAAGAGGTGGTGAGTTGAGCTGAGCCAGGGCGTTCAGCTGCCTGAGAATCTTTCCTGGGGAGGCAGACTGCCTGTGAGCCGAGGCACCAGGTCCCTGGCACATGCTTTTTTGTCCCATTGGAGTTCACTTATAAAACTTGGATTCAAAGATAAAATTATTAAGAATTGAAAGGTGACCATAGAGCATTAAACCCCAAGCATGAGGCCCTCCTGAGGCAAGGTTCCACGTGACTGCACTGGCCATGTGTTTGTGAAGAGGGTCCTGAAAGGAATCTCACTATGACGGTGGTAGTGGTGGTGGTGATGATCTAGAACCAGGGGTCAGCAAACTTTCCGGTAAAGGACCAGATAGTAAATATTTTAGGCTTTCCAGGTCATGTGGTCTGTGTCACAGCTGTGTGCCAGATCTGCTGCTTTAGTGCAAAAGTATCCATACTTAATATGTATACAAGTTAACATGGCTGTGTTCTAATAAAACTTCACTTACAGAAACAGATGGTGGGCTGGATTTGGCCTGCTAGCTGTAATTTGCCTACCCCTGGTGTAGATGAAAGAGGAATGCACCTCATAAAGGCCTTAAGTTTGGGCCTGTTGCAGGATGCTTCTGACAAATTTTTATTTCACTGAGTCTTGAAATAAACCCTTAGGAACGTGGTAAAGATTGTTTTGCATCACTTACTTTTTGTACCTGGTAATCAGGCAGGCACTTGGTCTATCACTAGAATTGGTGTGGAGACCCCAGTTAGAGTATAAAATTTCCTATGAGAACAGCAAAGACAAGTTTCTCATGTCTGATGGAATCTTCATTCTGTTGGAGTGGTCACCTCATTGAGGCCATTTAAAATCACAATACCCCCTTCACAGTACTCCCTAGCCCCATTTCCTGCTTCATTTTTCCCATAGTACTTATCACGACCTGATAATTTCAAATCTTTTACGTGTTTAATTCCTACCTCCTTCTTTCCCCTGAGTGTAAGCTTCATGAGGACAAGTATGTTTTGTTCACTGCTGTATGTTCCAGTATCTGGCATATGGTAGGCACTTAGGAAGTATTTGATAAGAATGAGTGAATGAGTGGTGCTAGCTCAAGAGCAATTCCATAGACTCAAAACGTTGCTTATGTTATTTTATTCTCTTATTTTTATAAGAATTCTTTTTTTTTTTTGCTACTGAGACTTGGGCTCTCTCAGATTGTGTGTGTGTGTGTGTGTGTGTGTGTGTGTGTGTGTGTGTGCATGTTTTGCATTACCTTACAGCTTAACAGTATGTTGCTTAGTGTCTGTGTCTCTCTCCTCCTTCCTTCTCTCCCTCTCTCTCTCCACACACACACACACACACACACACACACACACACGCACACATTTTTATAAGAATTCTTTTTTTTTTTTTGCTACTGAGACTTGGGCTCTCTCAGGTTGTTTGTGATATATGATTGGCCCCATAGGGTTGTTCAGTAAGGAACCCATGAAGCCATGTGCAGTGGTCCTGCTTAGTACCTTCATTGACTGTGGAGTTGTGGGTACTGCTTTGATTTTTCTCATCTGCTTTATATTGCCTACTTAGAGACTATTTTCTTTTTATTCTTTCCTTAATGTCACACCTACATGCTAAAACACTGTCTGATTATATGTGTATTAATAATATATTATTTTAGAATTTTATACATATTCTACATGTGTAGGCCTGACTTAAATTTAAATAACTATGGAATACATTCTGCTGACCTTATTAAATGTAAATTTACTCAAAAGATCCTTGTGATTAAGGCTAGCCTATCTACCATTTGGTTATATAAATCATCCTCTATGTTTTCATGCTATGTTGTTGTTATGGTTTCTTCCAAAAGTTTGATCACTTAGCTGGAATTAAGGTGTAGGTAAAATTCTTGTTAAAGACATGCCAAGTGCAAGTTGGGAAATACTGCAAGTAGTCTAAGATTTACTATCAGATTATTTCAAGGTTTTGACTTTTAAGATTTGAATATCAGCAATTTAGTATTTTAAAAGTTTAGAAATGTGCTGTGGTTTAGTTTGTCTATGATGTTTCTCCAGACTTACCCTTTACATTATGTAAAGAAATTGTGCTATTTGGCAGAGGCTTTGAGAATAAGGAAATAAACTGGATAGTTTTACTTCTTTACTAATTTTGAGGCTCGTAGGACTTGTAGCCTGTTGGATGTTAGACTGAAGAAATCCAATAGTTTTTAGAGAACATTTGTTCTCGTTTGGGTAGGGCATTCATTTATATCAGCATGACTTTTTGTGTGATTTCCCCACAAGGGGAAGGATTAACACTGGAAATAACACTTGAGACCCTTTTAAGTTTTTGTTTGTAACCTTAGAGAACAACATGAGCCTCCGCTAACCTCACCTTGCTTACTTTGTTACTGCCCTGCACGCGTGCCGTGTCTTGAACTGTAAACTGTAATACTTTTGTTCTCTTGCCCTGCTCCTCTCCAGGCACCACTCCCGACCATGATCTCCCCTGCCTTCGGACTCTTCTGGCTTTTGAACATGTGATTGCCCTTTTTTCTTTTCGTTCTGCTTCCTCCGGGATGAATTTCTATTCTTTATTCAAATCTGTTCAGATGTTCTTTTCTCCAGAAAACCTTCCCTCACCGTCTCCATTTCCTCCCTTTTTTTTACCAAGTTCAGTGTATTCTTTTAACACTGTGCACTTATCCCTATCATAGTCCTTATTCCATGGTATGTATTTTGTAGGCTCAGTGGGAAGTAGGGCTTAGGTCTATCTTGTTTATAATAGTATACACTGTAGTTCTGGGCCCATTATATAGTGCCTTGTAAATACTTACTGAAGAAATAAATGAATGCCGTTTCTGAATGATTTCAAGTGTATCCATGAGGTTACTGATATATTTATAAAGTGAACAGTTTTCCAGAGTTCTCTTATGTAAAAGTAACAGTATGTTGCCCAGCCCATACAGTGTTGATATTCTGAATATCCATAATTAGGGTATGTACTTTGCTTTTAGAATAGTACCGAGAAACCTGTTTAGATGAATTCTGGTAGTTTTACATAATTCCTCATCTGACTGGTGACTTGCATTTGCCAGATAATTAACCATGGGTAGGTTATTTGGCTTACTTATGGAAAAAGGAAAATAAATTGTTTCCAGATATTGTGGAAGTAGTTAGTGATCATTTTCTTCAACCGTCTCATTTTACAGAAGACTGCCTGAGGGAGGTTCTGCTTAAGGTTATGCAGCAAAGCTTGGAGGACAAATTTTATTCTATTACTTGTAAACATGTCAGCTGAGCTAAAAGGTCCTGGGAAACAGAACTTTCATTATAGTTAACTTTCTTTAATTGACGGCGATGCCAGACATGAGGAGCATGGATGGTATAGGATGAGCCTGGTAGTTTCCAATCTTGGCGTCTCACTTACAAGCACTGTAACCTTGGGCTGATTACTTAACCTCTGTCTGCCATAGCTTCCTCATCTATAAAGTAAGGATAGTATAGGTACTTCCCTCATAGAATTATTGTGAGGATTAAGTGTATGAAAAGCTCCTAATATTTGGTTAAATTGATAATAAGTGTTCACATTTTATGACTTTTATTTCTTTATTGATTTTAAATTTTTAAATTTTTATTGAGGCATAGTTCATTTACCATGTTGTGCTAGTTTCAAGTGTATAGCAAATATATATTGATATATGTATCAGGATATTGAGTATAGTTCCGTGTGCTATACAGTAGGTCCTTGTTGTTTACGTATTTTACATATAGTAGTGTGTGTATGTTAATCCCAAACTCCTAATTTATCCCTCCCCCACCCCCCTTGTGTATCTGTTGTTAATTCTTTGCAGATCCTCTGGTCATTTTTCAGAATTTGCTTTCCAGCTACGTTTTTTTTTTTGCATGGTCACATGCACTGGATAAGTATTAGTTCCTTTATTTTGTTCTTTGAAGACATTCTTCCTAGAGCCCTCCATCCTCCTGTTTCTATCTGTAGTATTTGTTCTCTAGGCCTAGTACACAGCTGTCATACTGAGACTTCCCTTCATCACTTTACTATGTTGGATCGGCTATTTCTTAAATTCATTTGATTTCCATTTATTTGGGATTTTCTTGTATATCTTTTTAAAAATTTCTAATTTAATTTTTTTGTGGTAAGAGACCGCACTCAGTATGGTCTCATTCCTTTTAAATTTATTGAGACTTGTTTTATGGACCAGTATATTATCTTGGTGATGTATTACGTGTACTTGAGAAGAATGTATATTCTTGAGTTGTTGGATATAGTGTTGTATAAATGTCATATCAAGTTGGTTCATAGTATTGTTCTGATCTTGTGTCTTTACTGATTTTTGTTTTTGTTTGTTTGTTGTTGTTGTTGTTTTTGGCCACATCACACGGCTTGCAGGATCTTAGTTCCCTGACCAGAGATTGAACCCAGGGCCCGCCAGTGACAGTGCTGAGTCCTAACCACTGGACTGCCAGGGAATTCCTTGCTGATTTTTGTTTTTGTGTTATTCTACTAGTCTATAAGCAAGGGGGTGTTAAAATCTGCTGTGGTTATGGAGTTGTCTATCTCCCTTTAATTATCTCAATTTCTTGCTTCCTATGTTCTGAGATTGGTGTGAAATGCCCCTCTTTATCTCTGGCAGTGCTCTTTGTCTTCAAGTTTGTTTTATTTGATATTAATATAGCCATTCCTGTCTTTTTTTTTTTTATTTCTCTTCTTATTTTTTTCATGGCATATCTTTTTCTGTTTACTTTCAACCTGAGTTCTTAATGTGTGCCTTTTGTTGGTGGCATATAGTTAGATTTTGCTTTTTTATTCACTCTGACAGCTTCTGCCTTTTAACTGGAGTGTTTGTATCTAATGCAATTATTGGTATGGTTGGTTTACTTCTACTGTTGTATTATTTGCCTTCTGTTTGTCCTCTTTTTTTTTTCCTCTTTTCATATTTTTCTGCTGCCTTTTGGATCATTTGATCAAAATAATTGTTTTAGTTTCCTTTTCAAAATTTCTATTGCTTTTTTAAGCTATTCCTCTTTATATTATTATTATTAATTAACATTAATAATATTATTTATCAATTATTAATGTTAATATTATTATTTTTATTATTTTTGTGCTTGCTCTAAGATTATAATAACCAGTGAAAAGTCAGGTGTATATATATATATATATATATATATATACACATACACATATATGTTTAACATTAATGTCATATGACTTCATGTAAAAAGTAGAACTTTGTGACTGTATACTGTGTACTCCCTTCCCCCTGCCAAACTTGACGCTATAGTTGTCATATGTATTACCTGTACATTCACTGAAATCCCCAACAAACGTTATCATTTTTGTTTTAAATAGTAACACATTTTTTTTTCTTTTAAACGTTGAGCCTTCTTTTAATTTATTTATTTTTATTTTTGGCTGTGTTGGGTCTTCGCTTCTGTGTGAGGGCTTTCTCTAGTTGTGGCAAGCAGGGGCCACTCTTCATCGTGGTGCGCGGGCCTCTCACTGTCGTGGCCTCTCTGGCTGCGGAGCACAGGCTCCAGACGTGCAGGCTCAGTAGTGGCTCAAGGGCCTAGTTGCTCCGCAGCATGTGGGATCTTCCCAGACTATGACTCGAACCCGTGTCCCCTGCATTAGCAGGCAGATTCTCAACCACTGCGCCACCAGGGAAGCCTGTAACACATATTTTATAAAACTTATGAGGAAAAAGAATCTTTTATATGTACTTAGACTTTTACCGTTCCCTATGCTCTCTCTTCATTCCTGAAGAAACAAGTTTTTCTTTACTATCAATTTTTTTTCAGTCTAAAGAACTTCCTTTATCATTCCTTAAAATGCAGATCAACTCTAATCAATTTTCTTTCTTTTATTCGAAACGTCTATTTTACCTTCATTCCTGAAGTATTAGATTTTTTGTTTTGTGGGGCAGTACTGTGCTCCGTAGCTTTGGGATCTCAGTTCCCCTACCAGGGATTGAACCCAGGCCGCGGCAGTGAAAGCGTGGAATCCTAACCATTAGGCCACCAGGGATCTCCCCTATAGATACATATTTTGGGTGTAGAATTCTTGGCCGAGTTTTTTTTCTTTCAGCCCTCTAAGGTTTTGTTCCATTTTCTTATGATGACCATGATTTCTGATGAGGAATCTGTAGTTATTTGAATCATTGTTTCTCTGTATGTAATATATTGGTTTTTCAGGCTGCTCCAATAACTTTTCTTTATCTTGATTTTTAGAAGTTCTATTATTATGATGTGTCTAGGTGTAGTTTTCTTTGAATTTGTTCTGTTTTAGCCTCACTGAGGTTGAATTTGTAAATTTACTCCTTTCACTACTTTGAAGAGTTATGGACATTATTTCTTCAGTTTTTTTTTTTTTCCTGCTGCAGTCTGTTATTTCCTTTGAGTCTCAAATGACATGTTTTCTAGACCTTTTAAAGGTTTAGAGTCCCTGTGGCTCTATTTGTTTGTTAGTTTATTTATTTTTTCAATCCTTTTTCTTTTCTCTTCTTTAGAATGGATAAATTCTGTCAATTTAAGTTCACTGTCTCTTTCCTCTATCTTCATTGTGCTATGGATCCCACCCAGTGAATTTTTTATTTCATGTATTTTATTTTTCCAGTCTAAAGTTTTTATTTGGTTCAATTTTTTGTTTTCTATTTACCTGCTGAGATTCCCTGCCATTTCATTGATTTCAAGGTAATATTGCTTTACTTCCCAGAACATAGTTGTAATAGCAGCTTTAAAATCTTTGTATGGTAACAGTAATCTGAATCATCCTAGAACTGGCATCTCTTGATTGCCTTTTCCCTGTGGAGTGATTTATATTTCCTAGTATTTTGTATTTCTGGTAATTTTGGATTTATACTGGATATTCTGAGTGTTTTGCTATGGTACTCTGGAAAATGTAAATACTGTCTCCCATTCTGTGTGCAGTGGTTCAGATCTAAGCTTAATTCCTTAGGCCTTTACTCGTCTGTTTTAGTTCAGTCCTACACATGCACGGTTCAAGGGGTAGTGATTTCCCCTCACTTTCTGGCCTGCCTGGGCTCCATTTGTTGCATGCTTCCTCCGGCTAGAAATAGCAAGGGTTCTACTGAGGTTTTAGTAGCCCAAGACAAGGTTCCTCTCCACAACTATGGTTCTGCCTTGCAGCAAAGCTGCAAAAAGAACAAAAAGGGAAAACTCTTTGTGCAGGTTGCTTCTCCAAGGCTTAATTTCCCTCCAAATCCCTATTTTCCTTAATGTTCAGAATGCTCAGATAGTTGTTTTTCATATTTTGTTCAAGGTTATAGTGGCTGTCAGCGGGAGGGTTGGACTGTTGGGGACTTATACTGCCATGCTGAAACTTGAGCCAACTAAAGATTTTTGAGGTTTTTGTTTTTCTACTCCCTGTATTAACTTTCCTTCTAATATTTTTGTTTTGTTTTTCTTTCATGTTGGAGGTTTTCTTTAAATTTGAGTGTTCTTTCTTTGCTTATTTATATTCTATAAGCTGTGTTTGTGTGTTTTTGACTTGTTAATCAAGGCTTGTGTCACTTCTTGGTGAGCCAGCCTTTTCATTGGGGACCTCCCATATGTCAGGGTCTGCCATTTAGTTAGGAAGCTATGGCAATAGTTAGGTAAGCAATAATGGTGGCTTGGATTAGATAATTAGTGGCATTAAAGAGAAGTAGATGGGTGAATTCAAAGGTGTGTGTAGTGTATGTGTGTGTGTGTACTTGAATCAGCATCAGAAATACTCATAAGGGTAATCCTGTGGAAGGGTAGATTACTACCTGTGAATTTTTTTTGGAGGCATCTTGACATAGAAAGAGTCTGAATTTAGAGACAGTAAAATCTGAAATTGAATCCTGTCTTTGCCCCTAACTAGGTGTGTCAGTTCAGTTATTTAAAGTTTTTCCGCCATACTCACCTCAGAGGATTGTTGTAGGAACTAGAGTAGATGCTATACATAAAGTGTCTTTGTTTTGTTTTTTTAAAGTAACATTTATTGGGCCTTTACTATGTCAGGCATTATTCTAAGTATTTACAGGTGTTATTTTTTGTAATCCTTGTGAAAGCCCTGTAAGAAAATAGACTCCATTTTGTAGATGATAAAAATGAGGTCCAAGCAGGTCACAGAGTTGGTAAGTGCTGGAGTCTAGATTTGAGTCTTAAAAAGTTGATTCCGAAGCCTTTGTACTTAACCAGTATGCTTCATATCCTTAGTCCAACGTAGGTGGTTGAGGATAGTCTCAGAACTGTTCGTGCCAGTATTTTGTTAGTTTGCTTATTGGTACATGATATATTCCTACGTAGTGCTTTTCATTGACTTATTAATTAAAAGCAAAAATTACTGTAGTATGTAATGCAATATTTTTAAGTCCTCTTTTATCAATGTTTAGCATGCTAAAACATTAAGCATACTAACATTTATCAGTGTTTTAGTATGCTAAAACATTTAAGGCTTCTCTTTAAAGGAGAATCCAGTCTTTCAAAAGATAAAGTTAAAAACTTAGTTTACCAGAGTTTCTACCCCTCCAAAACTATTTGGTAAATTCGTTTTATTATGTGTGCTGAGATGGGTTTGCTGACAGTTGGAATTTGAGTACCATAAAGAACCACCTATGCAGTTTCTCTCTGGATAGTATTTTCGCTCTGGTTTCTTCAAAGGCACAAGTTGTAACATATTTTTGTCTTGTGCATCTTTGCTCCTAGTGTAAATCCATGCAGTAATGAATTCACGTGTGTGTAAATTTTTACTAGAAAAAGTCATGTCAAGTGTTGTGGAAAATCTTGGTGTAACAGTGTTTTTTTTTTCTTTTTTTTTATTGATAAAATACCTTTAGAAATATGGCATTATAGTGATCATTGTAACATGAGAATAAGTATACAGAAATAAAGAAATCAGTTTAGGGACACATAAATGTCAACTTTTTGAGAGAGAGAGTGTGTGTGTATTTGTATGTGTATTTAGCTTTTGATATTATGAAATTATTCAGATTATGTATTTACTTTTATCAGCCAGTTTTTGAGGCTTTGCTTTGGCATGTAACACTTTGATGGATGAACCCTCTAACTATTGCTGCCAATGGCATCTTGGCATTTTCTGTGCTTCCTGGGTGACTAATCAACAACAGCATGTCTTGGTAATTGATTTTACTGTATTTAGTTTTGCTTGAGGATTCCGTTCTTAGCTTCTCTCTGTTTGCTGAGGAAAGAACAAAACTAACTCTGAAGAAGGTTCGTATTTCAGGCCTGGTCCTTGCTGGTGTTGGCTCCCTGGTTTACCTGTGATACAGTATGCAAACTTTAATTTTCTTTATTCCCCCTGTTGCCACTCTAGTCATACTGTATTATGCCCTTGCCTCAGAACTCCTAGTTGTTAGAATTTAGAAGTTCTAGGGACTGATGGGTTGGGATTTGCACCTATTTCCTGCACCCATGCTGTATTAGGCATTTAGTAACCATTGGTTGAGCGACTGATAACTGGCTGACTGACTGAAAATGAATGAATTGCAGAAAGAAGATGAGGCTCGAAGACTCAGTCAGAGTTATACAGGAGGTGGTATATCTAGAACTCAAATTTAGATTTTTTGGCATCAAACTATCTTCTATTCATTTAGCAACTACTTGATTATCTTAAAGAATGTGAAATCAAACTAGACAGTACACTATAGTAATTTTTTAAACGACAAATGAATGCTTGTGATAGTAACTTTAACAGTATTACATGGGATTAGTTGTCTTATGCCTTTGCAAATGAAACTAAATCAAACTAATTAATGACGTAGACTGGAGCTTCAGTGTACTCTCTGTGTAAGAGGCAGTATCCACAGCTCTGGATTCAGTTTTTGCTAAGACTCTTTAAAGTTGGCAGAGGAAAGTAAGGACCCCTACAAAAGAAACAATGAATAGTCAAAGGTAGGAGGAAAACCAGGGACTTCCTTGGTGGTCCAGTGGTAAAGAATCCTTCTTACAATGTAGGGGACGCGGTTTTGATTCCTGGTCAGGGAACTAAGATCCCCCATGCCGCGGGACAACTAAGCCCACGCGCCACAACTACTGAGCTTGCGTGCCTCAACTAGAGAGCCTGCGTGCCACAAACTACAGAGCCCACGTGCTCTGGAGCCCACACGCCACAACTAGAGAGAGAAAACCCTCACGCCACAACTAGAGAGAAGCCCGCGTTTTGCAACGAAGATCCCGTGTGCCGCAAGTACAACCTGACGCAGCCCAAAATAAATTAATTAAATAAATAATAAAATAAATCTTAAAAAAAAAAAGGTAGGAGGAAAACCAGAGGAACTACTTCGCTGGCAGCTAAAGAAAAACCAATTAGAACTACACTCAACTGTGTTGAATGTACACCATACCCTCCGTATTCTTGGGTTCTGAAATCTGCGGATATGGAGGACAGACTGTACTATGCCATTTTATATAGGGATCTAAGCACCTGTGGGCCTTCAGTATCTGCAGGGTGGGAGTGGAGGGTCCTGGAATAAATACCAGGATATCCAGGGACGACTGTATTCAAGATTTTTGATAGGATGAGTAGGTTCTTGGATCTAACAGTTAGGAAGAAGGTCATTGTTCTTAGTAAGAGCTGTTTGAGTGAAAGCCAGATGGTAATGGATTGGGTAGGAAATGGGAATTAGAAGTGCACAGATTTTTTTTTTCTTCTTCTAGGATGTTTGTTATTGAAGGAAAAGAAGGACGAGATGAGATGGAAATAGTTCAAAAAGCACAAGATAAAAATTTAAATTTTAGCTGTGGGCAGGTTTTTTCTAAGTATGGTGTGAATAAAATATACATGTGGGCAGAGAGAAAGAAGTTAGTGGAGAAAAGAAAGGAGAGACATATCATAAAGAAAAAACAAACAAACAATCCTTTGGGAGGCAGGATCTTCTCTGTACAGTTATTTGGCATTTAGGAGTAAAGAATATAAATGGAAGCCGTACGCTAAATTTAGAGCTTCAGGGGAGAGAAACTGAAGGAGTTTTTGCTTGAAATCCTGTTTTCCTCTGAGAAGTAGGAGGCAAAGATTTGGACTGAGAGTTCCATGGTTGGAAGCGGGGGCTAGAAGAGTGGCGGAGCTGAAACGCCTGCCATGGTGATGACTAGTTCTGATGGCCCTGCTGGAATTGGAAACTAAATTTGTACTTGGCGCCCGTCTATACAGTTACGGGATTTGCTTCTCTCCTTCTACCAGGAGACAGTAGACAGACTCACCCCAAATTGGGTGTTGGTGGGGTAGCTGTGGCAGAGGATATGGGAACTAGGAAATTGAGGGTGAGTGTCATGCAGGTTTTTCACTTTATAGTCCAGGCTACGTAGGATGGAAAGTAAACCAGGTGGCAGCAAATGGAAGGCCCAAGGAATAGACTAAGTGGAAGTAAGGGAGTAAAAAAGGCCAGGAGGTTGTGACCAGGAATTAAGAGGTAGAAATCTAATAGTTTCTAGTAGAAGCAGTTCTAGATGACTCTCAGGTCAGAGAAGTAGAGAACTGATGGAGTTATTAGACCATTCAACTTTGCATATTATTGCTTCCTGTTTCATAGCTGAAGTGTTAAGTTGGTTTAGCTGTCTTGTATTATAGTAGGAATAAAGGTAGAGGAGATGATATTGGAGGTAGGGGGCTGGCTTGTAAGTTTTACTCATTGGGGAATGATTTAGACCCTTGTAAATACTAAGAACAGGATGAGAGAAAGTCTGGCAGGCTGTAGAGACAGTGTGAATTTCGAGAAAGGCTCTTGATCTAGCATTGGCTGTATCCAAGAACATTTTCTTTGTCTTCTTGTTTCCAGATAAGGGGTGGTGGTGTGAGGATTAACATTTTGCGTTTGAGAGGCTTTTGAGGGATGTAGTGCCATCCAGGGAAACTAGGATTTTGATTAAATGTAGAGAAATCATTTTGTAAACTGACTGAAGGTGTAGAGGTTTTTAATGATCATATAGGTCTCTAGTGATAGAGTGGAAGTTAGAAGCTGGGATTGTAGAGTTTTAAATTAATCTGTTTGTTAATACAACATTTTTTTTTCTATTTTCTTGCCATATAGCATTTTGTTTTTTTAACTTTATTTTAAAATAATTTTAATTTTAGACTTACAGTTAAGTGTGGAAAAAATAGTACACAGATTTCCTGTACACCATTCACCCAGTTTCCTCAAATGTTGATGTTTTATCACATATGCTTTGTGATATTTTCTTTGTATATATGTGTATATATACACATACGCTATATTTTTTTCTGAAGCATTTGAAAATGAGTGGCAGACATGTTATCCCTTTACATCTAAATATTTCAGTGTATATTTTCTAAAAACGACATACTTTTACAAACTATTGTGCAGTTATCAAAATCAATGACATTTATGCAATACTGTAATCTATAAACATATTTTACCAGTTTCCCTACTAGTGTCTTTTATAGCAAAAGAAAAAACTTATTTTTAGATTAGAATCTAGTCCATGATTAGCTATTGTGCTTAGTTAGTGTCTTTTTGTCTCCCTTAAGCTGGAACAATTCTTTAATCTTATTTGTCATGGATTACATTAATGTTTTGGAACGATTCATATCAGTTATTTTATAGTATACCCCACAAAGTTCCTTTAAAAAATTATACTTTCACCCATTGGTTTTAGAACTCATTGTTTATGATTACCTGAAAGAGTTATAACGATGGTTGTCAAATGGTGATTTCCTAATTCTGTCATTTCTTCTGCATTTATTATGTAGGATTCTATAAGGAAGAACTCCTGTAGCCTCCAGTTTATTTATTCATTTATATTAGTATGAATTCATGGATTTTAATTTTATTCTATTGATTATTGTCTCATACTATCATCATTTTGAGGCTCAGATCATCCCAGATTTGACTATCTGCTCGTATGTCCTTGTGACAAGTCCCTATCATTTTTGCACTTTCCTACCATATAGCAGTTAGATAATGTGAATGTATCTGCTTTCTAAAGTTTAGTTTGGATGGAGGAAGCACTGTCTATGCTTTATATGTAGGGCTGCAGTGGAAGAATGGTGACCGATACAACAGTTATTGCCACAGTAGCTTACTGCTGCTGTGCTGAGTGCTTAATGAGCATTTTCTCAGAGTTGTTTGTGGAAAGTTTGTGGAGGTTTTTTATCAGCTGGACGTAGAATAAAGCAGTTGGAACATTGGTGGTGTGTTGCTCACAGTGTTGGTGTGCCATCCTCATTGAAGTTCTAAGGAATAGATAATATTACTGACTGTGAAAATAGATTATGTAGACAAATATATAATGTGATTAACAACTAGTTAAGACAGAAGGGCACCATGAAGAAAACTCTTGTTATAGGTGGGAAAGAGACAAAGAGAAAGCCTTTATGAATCATTTTGACCTCCAAATGAGTTTCACTAGAATATCGTAACACTCAAATGGTTACATGCTGGTATTACTTTATGTATTAGTACTGTTAACTGGTTGATGGAAAATAACAAGCATCATCTATCTGGGTTTATGTACCTTTCTTTTCTTGTAAAGACAAGAATGATTATGAAAGGTTATTGAATGGATATAAAGTCTGTGGTGATTTTCTTTCAGTTTTAGTGTCATTGAGCAATTTTATAAATGTCAGTTTTCTAACGTGTAGAAACTTACTCCTGTAAGCATAGATGGAAATCTCTTTATCACATATGTCCTACATTAAGAACAAAAAAAGATTGTTTCATACTTTCTTTCATCTCTGTTCTAGAGAACTTAGAAAAAATACAGAAAAGTTAAAAAAAACCCCAACAAAATACAGTTTTCAAGCACCCATGCTACCCATTTGTCTGTTAACAATCATTTTGAAACTGCTAACAGTTCATCTTATTTAAAATAATATGAATAATATATGATTTACACACACACAATTTTGTTACTTCTTTAACACTGTATCATGAGCATTTCCTATTTCATTAAGTATCCTTTGGAAACACCACCTTAAATGTCTGTATAGGATTCTATTATATTGATACAGTGTGTTTATTTTATTTTGGATGAATAGATTGTTTTTGGTTTTCCATTTTTATAACACTATGATGAACAACTTTACAGAGAAATCCTGTTTTAAGTTTCTGATTAGTTTCTTTGGATGTAGAATTTAAGAATTCTCTTAAAATGAGAATTACTAGGCTAAAGTATATTCTTATAAAAAGTGATATATACTTATTTTTTTAAATACAAGCAGTGTAAGTACAAAAGAAGCAATCTAGGCACCCAAATCTTACCAACCAGAAATAAATTATGTTGACATTTGGTGAACACATTTCCATTTGTGCTTATGGACAGGAATAATGTAATAAGAATGGGACACTACTCTTTTTTTTTTTCTCTCTCCCTCTCTTTATTTTTTTTTTGTCTGCACTACATGGCATATGGGATCAGATCCCAGACCAGGGATCAAGCCCATGCCCCCTGCAGTGGAAGCGTGGAATCTTAACCGCTGGACTGCCAGGGAAGTCCCACTATTCTATTTTTTTTAAATGAGAATACAAAATACGATTTTGTTTGGATTTAACAGCAAGGAAAAAAATCCTTAAAGAACTGCTGAAGTCTAGATAAAGGTTTCTTTACCACAGAGTTGTTAGGTTCTGTAGGATTTCACTAAAATTAAAAGAGTATAAAAATCAGTAAGAAATTGGAGTAATTTTTAAAACCTCATGTTTTAATTTTAGATATTAGAGATTAAATCCCTGCTGTGAAAGATGAGGTGAGTGGTATTAATACTTTCTCTCATGTTTTCTTTCCCCAGTTCCTGATTTTTATGTTGCTTATATTTTTACTTTTTCAGGTTTGCTGTCTGTTTGCCAGCGGCTATTTATTTAGTCTTTAGCTCAATGTTTAGCATTAGTTTTGTCTTTGAAAGGACTCAGTGTTAACCACCATATCTTTTCTCATTGCTTTTCTCCTTATTTACTTTTTATTTGCTTAATTTTATGATTGCCTGGTTTTCATCATGGAGTAGTTTTTCCCAAGGACTCATGGATGGTATATATACTTTATACATGGAAGACAACTTGGCTAGCTGGCTTTTTTTTGTTTGTTTTAATGTAAATATTAAAACTATGAAACATTTCAAGCATAAAGGGAAGTATAGAAAATGATGTAAAAGATATTTCTATATCCACTGTGGAGATAACAGATGTTATCATGTATTTATTACAGTATTTTACTATTTTATACTTTTTCAGCTTGCTTTATTCACTTACCGTGTTTTAAAGATTTATCTATGATGACTCATGTAGGTCTAATTAATAAGTTTAAAATGAATTGTTATACAAATAGTGGAATAATATTTATTCATTTTGTGCTGACCAGACAGTTGTTATCAGTGTCTCACTATTACAAATAGTACTACCATGAGCATTCTTGTATGTGCCTCTTTATGTGCAAGTGTGAGAATTTTCTAATATTGACGTTTACAAGTGGAATTATTGGGTCCTACACACCTTCAGCCTTACTAGGAATTGCCAAATTGATCTGCAAGGTGGTTGAATGAATTTATATTCTTACTAGCAGTAGTTCGACTTCTACTCCATTCTAACACACCGTTTTTGCGTCTTTAATTATTAGAAATATTTACTTTTTAAATTAATAATTTATGTTCTTCCTGTGTGCTGTTGTTTCATTTCTTTTGTCTAATAAAATCTGTTTTTCCTAGAGTCTTCATTTTTATTAACTTATATCAAAAGGTCACCCCTGTTGTGACCTGTTTTTGGTTTTTGTATCTCTATTCTTTAATAGTAAACTACTTTTTGATGGATAAAAGTCCTATGTATGAACATTTATTACTGTTCTGTGCTCAAAGTCACTGATGCTTCTTTCTTCAGTGTGTAGAGTCTCCGGTAGTTTATGCATTGACCTAGCCTTGCCAGCTCTTTGATTTTGTGTTGGGAGGGGGCAGCTCTTTGTGATTTTTGTGACTTTCTTTACTATTGACTGTCTTGTCTAGCTGTGGTAAGAATGTCTCTAGAGTAGTTACTTTAAAAACTTGGGTGATGTGGGGATGGAATTTATATTCTTCTTTAGCGTGTGTTAATTCAGTTATCTGTGGTTTTTGGATAACGCCGTTAGTTTAATTCAGTAAGCTTTGGGGGACAGATATTTACTTATTAAGTTATGGTGATTGCCCGCAAAAGTTGAATGATTAAATATTTCAGGTTTCTACTATGTGTAAAAACACCATGGGAATCATAGAATATATGAGTTGTGATTATTGATCTTGAGATGTTCAGTGCATCCATTACTTGACCAAGCTCTCTCTTGCCTTTTGGTAGAAGAAAAACTCTGGGAGGCTTAGGGGACTGCATATTTAATGTGAAGCTTATTCTGTGTCCTAAACTCTGCTACTTGTTTTAGGGGATACCACGATGAATAAAGCATACTTCCTAAATTTCACATGCTTATGATCTGACTAGGAAGGTAATAATATTCCCAGATCTAATTAAAGGATCTCTAAGCTTCTAGGGACTCATGAAGTACAGCACAAACTTGGAACTGATAGTTTCCTGGAAGGAAATGGTTGCAGTTAGAGTTTACTAGCTCTTGTTTTTTATTCTCATGCCTGAATAGTTTTGCTTTTAAAACCTCTTGAATGTTCAGATTTTGATTGCTAGAAGGGGGCTAATTTTAATATTATTACTATAATTTAATATCTGAGATTCACTTCTCTATTATGAAGTATACTCTTTAGCCAATTTTGCTTTTTAAACTTTACCAGTTATGACATTTCCTGACTTATTTTGGTGCATGCAGGTAAAAAACTTTCTGGAGAATCTGTCAAAGGGTTCTTATTTAATTTGATTATGGAAACAGAAGAGAACCTTTCATTACAAGTTGCCATTGTCATTATATTTATCATTGTTTATGTTGGATAGGATATGTTGACTGAAATAAACATGCACGACATAAACGTTGTGAGTTCAGTTTTTATTCAGGGACCTTACTGAGGACTATAGCCTGAGAGATAGCCTCTCAGCTCCGAGGAACTGCTCCAGAGAGGTAAGGGAGGAGCCAGGATGCCTATGAACTTTATTTGCTGGGAAAACCAGGTAGTCAAGATAAAAAGATTACTGCTAAGCACAAAGAAGACATCTGAAGTGAATGATTTTGGTGCTTTTCTGTGTATGGGAAGATGCAAGAATCTGAGGTCATTTGAAATGTTTTCTTAGATACGTATCTTAACTATCTAAGGGCCAGTATATCCAAAGCACAGAATGTTTCCTGTTTTTCACCATCCTGAATCCCCCTCAGGGTGCGCTGTCCCTGGGCCGTGGCAGTAGCTAATGGCTTTATCCTTACAGAACTGGAATGGCAGGGAACATTTATTTCTTTACAAATACCAGTATGTTAGCTTATAAAAATCAGAACACTGAGCTATTTTGAAAACTCAGGGTTTGAATAGTTTTGTAAATTCAAACATTATCATTAAAATTTTCTTCTGCTTATAAAAAATGCGTAGGGGCACCTTCTCCATCGGGGTTTGTAAATTATGGCCCCCAAACCAATTAAGGAAATCTTAAACCCTGGAATTGCTCTGTATCATTATTTCCACAGCAGTTTTCTATATCCTCTAAGTGGATAATCTTAGCTTATTTTATTGCCCACCTTTGACACAGGCACCCTGCCCAGGAGGAGGGCCAGGCTGGTTGGGAAGCAGTTGCAGTGCCAAAGGAGAAAATTATCCTGACCAACATAGGTAGTAGGGTGGGCTCAGTCCCACCCACATTACTGTGAATCTATAATGAAAGAGGGATGGAAGGGATTTGAGGGAGACAATCACAAGTCTGCCACAGATAACTTAATTGCTTAAGACCACAGCGTAGTCATCAACAAATATATCTCAAAAAGCTGCTTGAGTTGTAGAGGACAAAAACCCAAGTACTGGCCAGATTTGAAAAATGCAGTCTTTTAAAAGTAAACTTGTGGGAGGGAGGGAGACGCAAGAGGGAAGACATATGGGAACATATGTTTATGTATGACTGATTCACTTTGTTATAAAGCAGAAACTAACACACCATTGTAAAGCAATTATACCCCAATAAAGATGTTAAAAATAAAATAAAATAAAATAAACTTTGTACATGCAAAAGAAAAAAAAAAGTAAACTTAAAATATGTTATGTAACACATATTTTGGTATAAAACCACGAAAGATGAGGCTGAAGCTGAACATCTTCCTATAATAAAATATATAGACAGCTATGGCGTACATTATGGTCTTTTCATGCTCAATTCATGTGTGCTAGATTGAGAAATTAGCGGGAGACCAAGAAGGTAAGTGGGGGATGGCAGGGAGCAGTGCCCCGTAGACAGACAACCTTAGATGAAAGTATGAGAAATTGCCAGCCCAGCCGCTCAAATATCTTTTTCTCCTTTCTTTTTTTTCTTTTCTCTCTTTTTTTCCCTTGGACTATGATAATCTGTGTTAAGATCATATTGACCTATTGCTAAAGAGGCATAATTATAGGGCAGATTTGTAAATATGTATTTTCTTAGGTAAGATCTGAGTAAGCTAAATAGAATTTTGAAAAGTGTATCTTTCTGTTGATATAAACATTTAAGAATAAGGTCAAGTATTTGTCATTTAATTAAAGGACTATGAACACGACTAATGAGCGTACCATATAGAGGACTTTGTATTCAAAGAGAGAATCTTAGGATCTAGCCGATTTACATTGCAGTTTTAGCATATAAAAAGGAATTTAACTGGAGGCTGAATTCTTCTGAAAATAGCAATTTATATAAGATCTTTATCCCATCTGTTTGGTTTCTTTGTTCCTTGGAGGTCATTGGGATGTAAATATACTCTAACTCTTTCTCCTTTAACTTACTAAGGTAATAACTAGCTGTTACAGACTTCACAGTACTTGGGTTATAGCAAGGTTATTTCTCCAGTCTTTCCATTTTATACTGTTGTGACTGGTGACCTATATTGCGTTTCCTTTTAATTTTAACCAAAGTTGATTCCAAATACTTTGGAGCTTATTTTTGTAGTGTTCAGCAAGACAGACATAACCTCCAGTTTTGTAGAGCTCTTACTTTAGCTGGAAAAACAGATTGTAAATGAATGAGCACATAAATAATTCCTATTGTAGTAAGTGTGCTAAAGAACAGGGTGCTTTAAGATTGTGTCCTAATCTACTTTTGAGAGATAGGAAAGATTTTCTTGAGGACTTGATTTTTTAAAAAAATGTATTTATGGCTGCGTTGGGTCTTCGTTCCTGAGCCGGCTTTCTCTAGTCGCGGCAAGCAGGGGCTTCTCTTGTGGAGCACAGGCTCTAAGGCATGCAGGCTTCAGTAGTTGTGGCACGCGGGCTCAGTAGTTGTGGCTCGCGGGCTCTAGAGCGCAGGGTCAGTAGTTGTGGTGCACAGGCTTAGTTGCTCTGCGACATGTGGGATCTTCCCGGACCAGGGCTCGAACCCGTGTCCCCTGCGTTGACAGGCGGATTCTTAATCACTGCGCCATCAGGGAAGTCTGAGAACTTGATTTTAAGCTAAGACCTGAACTGTGTGTAGAAGTCAACTAGGCAGTGCAGTATGGGAGGAAAAGAATTGTACATAAAGAGCCTAGAGCCCCTTTTTAGTATGTGATTATGTTTAATGTTGTTTTAAGAAATGAATTAATGAGTGGGTATCTAGGTCAGAAGCTCAGAAGAACTGTCTAGTGTGGCAATATAAATTTGGTCTTATGTTCTTTAATCACTCTGTTGCCCCATTAATTATCCCTCTCAATTTTTCCTTTAAAAAAACAGATACAGTTCCTCATTTGCATTCTTCACATATATTTTTCCTGTGGTTACAGTTTCAGATTGTGTCATTTTTAATAGAAAGTTGTATATACATAAACCCAGGGAAGGTATTATAGTGATATTACATTTTCTGTGGAAAAAGCTTTTTTATCATAGGATATAGTGTTAGGTACATTGTTGCCTGTGAGACATGCCAAACCAGAAATTAGAGGACTTTTGCATTTTGGTTTTATTTTTAAAAATTTAAAAATTCAAAGTAATTTATGCTTAGGGTGAAAAATCAAATAGTAGAGAATGATGAAATCTCTTCCCCACCTGCAGCTCTTTGCTGTTTCTTGTGTGTCCTTCCGGAAATTTTGGTTGCCTATATGTACTACACAAATAATCTCTTATTTATTTATTTATTTATTTTGGAATTTGTAGGAAAAAGCTTTTTAAAAGAAAGTTTTACTGAAATATAGTTGATCTACAGTGTTGTGTTTATCTCTCTCATTATTTAAAAAGACTCAGTTATACTGTATATATTCTTTTGCACCTTTCTTTCAGTTGACATATCATGAGCAGACAGTAACAGTTTAAAAATGAAGTAAGAATCCTTTTTGTTTAAAAGACACTTTGTTATGTCTTCATAAAACATCTGATGATACTTGGTTTTTAACAGTTGTTTTGCAGACTTGTTCAGGTGACAGAGCATCTGAAGCCCACTGTGTTCTTTGTAGAACACCATGAAATAATGATATGCTCTCATACTAACAAGAAAGGTTTTTATGAGCAGAAATATGCCTGTATTATATTATGAAATATAAAACTGTAACCAAACTTCTGTACTTCCAAAAGAAGAAGCTGAAAATTAGACACGGCAAATATTTTTCCTTTAATATTTACTTGTTGCTTATGCGCTCTTTCCTAATCATTTGTATCATTTTCGAATCATTTGCTAATCATTGCTTTATCATAGGCTAGTTCTCAGAAGAAAGGTATCCAGAGACAGCAAAAGTTTAGTGGAAAAAATTTGGTGGGGAGTAAACCTCAAATTAAGATTCTGTTCATTTGCTTAATGGTATGTGTGTGCGTGAGGACGACTGCTGTAATTTAGTGTTATTGGTAGAAAATCTAGCTCCCTTTGCTAAGCAACACTGTTTTGTGGGACGCTGTCTTCTGAGCTATTGGTTTTAACACTTGGGCTGTTTGTAGAAATTTCTTAGCACCTTATCCCTAGCAGCATAGATAAGGTAGCTCACTTTCTTCTTGGGTGACTAAAATGAGTAGCTTGACTCTACAGATTGATTTTACTGCAACACATACCTGTTAGCTTCTCTAAATCAGGTGTTAGATAAGGCAACATTGAATGATAGAGGCTACCAGAGGTTTTTTTCTAGAATCATGTTATCTTAGAGTCAGAAGGAACCTTTGTCATCTACTAATTTTGTACAAAGGCCAAGAATCCCATTATATGTCAG
The DNA here is from genome assembly GCF_963455315.2 of Globicephala melas. Lineage (NCBI taxonomy): Eukaryota > Metazoa > Chordata > Mammalia > Artiodactyla > Delphinidae > Globicephala > Globicephala melas. The sequence continues at coordinate 52,827,186 of NC_083331.1, forward strand.
TTGACCGACCGTACAATTTTTTTGAGAATGAACGGGGTGGAGAAAAAGCTAAAGTGAATGGGGCTGTGACACAACAGGTGTAAAGTGGGACAGTCCTGGGGAAAACAGCTGTATGGTCATCCTAGTTATAAAACAGTCTTGCCAGATAGTCAGTCATACAAAATCTGAAAGGACTTGTTGCCCCACAGAAAACCTAGTACTCTAAAAATTAAAAAGTTCTAACTAAAAATTAAAAATTTTTTTTATTGAGCTAAAATTTATCTCCTTGCAACTACTAACTGTTCTTCCCAGTTTTGCCCTTTGGTAATAAATGTAGTCAGAATATGGCAGTATACAACATATATTAGTTCTTTAGAAACTTTTTTAAATAAACAACTTTAGAGATAGCTCGGTTTTTATTTCCCAAAAATCTTACAGTTCTGCCCTGTAGTTCAATTTCTGTGCCCAAACTGAAACAAAAGAAGAGAAAAGAAATGAGAAGAAAGGTGAAAAAAAGACCATACAACTGGCTAACCTACCAGGCCCTGGTACAGGGCACTGTTCACTAAACAACACTTGACTGCACTTCCATAATTCTCATCTTGGTATGTTTAGAAAACATTCACTGAGATCTCTAGCTTCTCAGAAATAAAGTTTCTAGTTATTACATTAGTATTTTATCACCTTAAAATAGAATAAAGGGATATGTATAGGAGACACGCCAATTAAAGTAAAAGAAACAATAGTTTATACACAGGAAGGCTAGACCTCCAGCTAGCTAATCATAATGATTACAGTTTCCTTATCATTAAAAATACTTAATATACATCTATAAAAACTAGCGATAGATAGATACGTTTAACAAAGCCCTCTTGTCATCCTTTTACCCTTCGGACTAAAAAACTGTGGTTTAGTGTGCAACTTTTCATCACCCTGGTCACTAGATTAAAGATATTTTAATTTTCACGTGCTATTGCCCACATTTTTTTCCAGGAGGCTCATAAATAGGACAAGCTGGGAGGATAACTTTTTTTTTTTTTTTGGCTTGCGGGATCCTAGTTCCCCAACCAGGGACCGAACCCTGCTCCCTCTGCAGTGAAACCGCCAGGGAATTCCCTGGGAAGATAACTTTTGAGGTGATGTGTGGATGGAACACAGAGCCTGGTTCATTACTGAATATATGTAGGTCCCACCCCACTCCTCCTCCACCCTTTTTTCTTGCTGTTTAGGTGATTGTTATAGAATGTAAAATAGAACCATTTAACAACATAGCAGCATGATTAAGGAAAAATTTCTACAAATTGGCATTGTCTAATTTGATAAACATGTAACTTAATTTGAACCCTTGTAAGAACTTAGGTAAAAGGCAATCAAATGTCGAAAAAATTAAACAATAGTCAATCTAAGAAAATGGAAATTCTTTTCCCCTGCATCGGCAGGTGGACTCTCAACCACTGCACCACCAGGAAAGCCCAAAATGGAAATTTTTATTCGAGCGAGTCTAAGGATTATAAACCGGGAGACAGTCTTTCAGAGAGCTCCTAGGGCTGTTCTGCTGGTTAGAGGTCAAAGCACAGTTAGTTATTTAAGTTTTTGAGACAAAGTAACATATTGGCAGTTTACATAGTGCAACAAGGTGAGTAGTGGGGTCATTGTGGCTCTTTACAGAATTGAGAAAGGAATGTTATCTCTTAAGGAGTTACCTTGCTGGCACCAGATGGAAATTAATTTTTTTGAGTGAGGAGGCATTCCTGCGTCTTCTAAGGGGATCTAGTTAATGTATAGTGCAGACGTACAATGCACACTAAAGGGGAGGGGGTAGTGCCTCAAATGGCAGAAAAATTTTTATGTTAAAATTTTTCTTGTCCTTCCTTAAAAGTAATTTTGTCTCATCACACAGTAGGTTAATTTATGGAGACACCAAAGATATCAAAATACAGTGTTGCATTTAAAGTAAATTGGAAGTTCTATGCTACAGTGGGTAGAGATTGTTGACTGAGTTATTGGGTTTTACGGTTAACACAGAGCAACTGTTCACTGTAATACATATATATATGGGTTTTTTTTTTGGCTGTGCTGTGTGGCATGCCTGGATCTTAGTTCCCCGATCAGGGATCGAACCTGTACCCCTGCATTGGGAGTGCGGAGTCTTAACCACTGGGCTGTCAGAGAAGTCCCCTATATTATAATTTTGTAAAAATAAAACTGGAGGTATTAGGTAAGGCAGTTGAAATAAATTGGTGTGTTTTATAAGTTCCAAAGCTTTACTTCTGAGATCATATGTAAAAGTATCTGTAGTTATTCTTTTTATTGTAGTTATTTGAATATATTTTGACAGGTTTAAGCAGAGAGTTGGTCATTCTGGGGAGCGTATTTGTATATTTGATGTGGTAGGGGGTGTTTCCTGTGAGGAACTAGAGGAGAGTTGTTTGTCATGTAGGATTTTCTCTTTAGTACATTTCATCTACATTTGCAGTATTAATAGTAGATATGGAAAAGTGGCTTCCTCTTTTTTGACACCTTCATTATTATTTGTTTAGTAATATTAATTACTATATATACTAAATATACTAATATATTCTAAATTACTAAGTATATGCTAAGTATTGATCTGTACTTTATTTGCCTTAACTTGTTCATCTGACATTTTTGCTCTTAAAAGTGTTGTCAAAGATGACTACATTGGGAATTCTCCTGGGTGCCTTGTAATGGGAAACAGAAGATGCTTTATGACACCAGGGCAGAGTGTTGCTATTCAAGAGGGTGCTCATTTAGTGCCTACTTGGAAAAGTGCTGCAAGTAAATAAATGTAAAAGCTCATACAGAGTTGACTTTATGCTTATTTGACCTTAGAATTCAGTTTCTGTGAGTGGATGCTATTGTATCAACTTTGGTGCTGTTGACTGAAGAAAAACACATAACCTAAAAATTGCGAGTTATGTTTTATTTGAGGACCGTACTGAGGATTATAGCCCCAGAGACAGCCTCTCAGATAGCTCTGAGGTGCTGTTGCAAAGAGGACGGCGAGGAGCCGGGGTGCACTGGAGTTCTTGCTGGGGTGGTGGGGGAGAGTAGGGCATGAGAAGATTACCGCTGATCACACGAAACAGACATCTTAAGTTAATGATTTCAGGGCTTTTCTGTGTATGCGGAGATGCAAGAGTCTGGGCTTATCGAAATTGTTCTTTAGATATGCTTCTTAACTATCTAGGGCCAGTATCCTGTTTCTCTCCATCCTGAGCTCCCCTCAGGGTGCACTGTGTGGGGTTGGCTGCAGTGGCTGATGATTTGATGGTGGGCAACATTCATTGTTTACTGGAATGGCAGGCAACATTTTTTGTCCATAGTGTTATGGAAAAAGTTGTCTTCTTAAACTTGAGATGATTTTAGGTTTGTTTATACTGTTTTGTTAAAAGTTATAATACCTTTATGAACTCCCAAAAGTGTTTTGCTAGTGTAATCGCTCACCAAGACACATGCAGACAGCAGTGAAGTAAATTGACCTCCTGTTTTACTTGGCATATTTAAAAAAATTCTTTAGAGGCAAGTGAGTGACTACTTATTGGACTGACAGAGTACCACATAATTTCTGCTTTTGAGTTTATAAAATAAAGTATATTAAATAAAAGGGAAGAAGGGTGGAACTAGTATTTGTTAAATGCCTTCTCTGTGTTAGGCATTATGCTGGATGATTTTCAAATATTATTTTACAATTCTGTGAGGATTTTGGTTGCATTCAGAACTTACATATGGAGACACTGAGGTACAGAGAAACTAAGTTTATCGAAGCTCCTAGAAAGTGGAGTAATAATTCGCCTATTCTTTCTAAAATCCAAAAATGCATTGTATCACAACACACAGATTTGCTCTGTGACAAAATTTCTTTCCCTCCCTCCCTCCCTCCCTCCCTCCCTCCCTCCCTTCCTCCCTTCCTTCCTTCCTTCCTTCCTTCCTTCCTTATAAATGAAGTAAGAGGTGTGCAGCCACACTGCTTGGGTGTGATTCGTGGCTTTACCCTTCCTAGCTGTTGTGATGTTTGGCAAGTTACTCTAAGTCTCTACACGTCCAGGGTGGTTTTGGTTTGGTTTTTTTTCTTTTAATCTGCCAAATGGGGATAACAGTCTAATAATCTCTATCTTACAGGTTTGTTGTGAGGATTGAATGAGTTAAGTGATAAAGATCTCAATATAGTATCTAGCATTTCTTGAACTTTCAATAAATTTGTTGTAATGACGTTTTTCAGAATTTTATGTGCACACTGACTTATTTTGCTTTATTAGTAATTCTTTTGGTACTTGGGAAAACCTCCTCAGAGTATTCCACGTTTTTGGAATGTATATATATTGTTATTCTATTTCATTAATTCATTTTACATTTCTAGTTATTTTAGATACTAGTGTAATAGATATGGTATTGTGGTTGTATTAGAAGTTTTCTTTGCAGTACACAGTGACTGATGCGTGGTAGACGATATTTATTGTAGGATTGAGAGAACTTGAATCTATTTGTAATCATGACTTTTTTCCTCTATAAATCCTAACAATTTGAACTTCATCCTTATTGTAAAGAAACTATAAAAATTCTAAACTTCTTATTGACTGATTATGTCTCTTAAAAATTTTGTTCATCTTTTTAAATGCTATTTTACCTTGTTTTTAGCTAAAAAATGATTCTTTGCCTGAAATGATCTGTAAAAAATTTTTTTTAAGTTGATTCACATTAATGTTTTCATTTTCCTTTGTTCTCTTAGCTTCACAATGAAGAGGATAATTCAGAATCATCTGCTGTAGAGCAGCCGTCAACTTCAAACCCAACACCACAAAATGTGCAGGCTGCTCCTTCAGCATCTGGACTTGAGACTGACTCTTCTCCTCCACCTTATAGCAGTATTACTGTGGAAGTACCTACAACTTCAGGTATTGTTGTTTTTAGTGTGAAACAACTAGTAATGTTTTTTGTTTTTTTTGTGTTACGCGGGCCTCCCACTGCTGTGGCCTCTCCCGTTGCGGAGCACAGCTTTCGGACGCGCAGGCCCAGCGGCCACGGCTCACGGGCCCAGCCGCTCCGCGGCATGTGGGATCCTCCCGGACCGGGGCACGAACCCATGTGCCCTGCATCGGGACGGACTCTCAACCACTGTACCACCAGGGAAGCCCTAGTAATGTTTTTAGTAGCTCGATTTTTTGTTTTGTTTTTACCAGTATGGTTTTGTGTAATTATCAAGTCTGTTAATGGGCTTCTTCGGTTTTATGATTATTTTAAAAAAAGTTTTTCTAAAGGTAGTTTATAAAATATTTCATAGATTACCTGTCTCATTGTTTTAAAAATTAATTTAAAAGTGTAGCTTGTTAAACTTTCTTATGCTTACTAGAATCCCTTCCCAGTGGATTAGCCATATAACTTTTGGAAGAAATAACCATATATACATATATATTCATGCACACATATAATGCATACACACATGAATATATAAACATACCCATGTGTGTGTGTTTACTTATATAGTCGTAAACAAGGTATTATTAATGATGAATGTGAGAATGTGGTAAGTACATGTGAATGGAGGTGAAGCATACACATAATGTCCCCCCCACTCATGGTAATATTTCCTGGCTACAAGGCAGTGATTACTGCTTGCTACTCATCCTTGATGTGATTACTGCTTGCTACTGCTTGATCTCATCCTTGCAGGTCATGCTGAAGAACTACCCTCATCTATTTCTCTGGTCACAATTTGTATTTTCCCAGTAATGCTAAGTTAATCATTCTATGATGGAAGATGCTGAGAGTGAAATTGCAATCCCTTTGTTGTGGCTACTGTTGCTATTGCTGTTTAACAGACTACCTCAAACCTAATGGAGTAAAATAACAATCATTTATGCTTGTTAATTCTCATGGTTTGGGGGGAATTGGGCTTCTTTATGAAGTTCTCTGCTAGGGTCTCATGTGATTGTTGTCTGATGGTGACTCTGGGACTGGAGGTAATTGCAGGCTTCCTTACTCACACGTTTGCTGGCTGATGCTAGGGCCTCAGCTGAGGCTGTTGGCCAGAACAACTATATGTGACCTCTTGTTGTGGCCTGGGCTCTTCACTGAATGGAGGCTGGCTTCTAAGAACAAGCATTCTGAGAGAAAGCCAAATGGAATCTGTGACATTGCCTCAAAAGTCACAGTGTCACATCTGTCACATTCAAGCTGTTAGAAGTGAGTCACTTAGTCTCTATTCAAGATTATTGAGGAATTAGTCTCCACCTCTTCATGGGAAGAGTTTCAAAGAGTATCACCACCACAACTGTATACAGCCTCTTCCCTCTACCACCCTCTAGAGCTTCTCCTTTGACAGTCTGCCCCATTTCAATAAATGGCTCCAACAGGCCAGAAACCTGGGAGTCATCTTTTTGGTACCTTATTGTAAAATTACATGGTTTTTCTCCTTCAATTTTTGTTGTAATGAAATGTATTATTAACAGATTTCTTCTTTAAGCTAATCCATCCCTTTATTCTTAGAATAAATTCTTTTTGTCATCATGTTCTAGTCTCTCCTGGATTTAAATTTGTTAATATTTTTTTAGAGTTTTTGTGGCTTTATTAGTGTGATCTATGACTTTATGTGCTGTCTTTTTGGTTTGGATATTAATATTATGGAAGCAACATAAAGTGAATTGAGAAGCTTCTCATTTTTCTGTGATCTGGAATAGTTTTGATAATGTAGCATGACATTTTTAAAGGTTAGATAAATTTCAACTGTGAAACAAGTGGAGCCTGGTACCTAGAAGTTCAGTTATTCTCACAGTCTCCTCTGTGATTTCTGGTCTTTTTAATTTTTTCACCTGTGCTAAAAGGCCATTCCTGACTATAATTGAGCACAAGAACTGAGTAATTCTAGAATTTGGGGTTTCTGTTTAATGAAAACTGTTGATATTATTTTTCTTCAGCTTTTTAGTCAGTGCTGTTATATTATAGGCATGGGCAGTGCCCGTTTTCTGTGGAGATTATGTTCTTCAGTAGGTCACCTTATGGCTGCTTTTATAGATCTGAGCAACGTCAGTTATAAAAGGTGACATTTGCATAGCGTTGCACAGTTCACAGAGTCCTCTTGAATACTCTTCTATTTCGTCCCATAATAGCAAGTAATAGCCTCGCTGGGTCAGTTTTATGGATGAGAAAGTGGAACTTCACAGTGCTTAAGTGATTTGCTTGAGGTCACATAACTTCTAAGAAGAGGAGCTGGGATTGGAGCTCCCCAGACTTTAAATTCTGTGGTTGAGAACCAACCACTGCCTCAAAGGGTAGAAGAAAAGTAAGGAAAATTAACAAGTGAAAATTAAAGGTGCTCCTTCCCAACTTTCACCTGTTATTGGTGGAGATATTTTTTCTATCTTGGGTCTTAAAATTTTTCAGAAACTTACACATCTATTTTTAATGTAAGGATCTCATCTCCTTGGATATATATATATGCCATTGTTCCAGTTTTAAAAATGTATAGTTTTAATGTTATTGTTTAAATTCATAATCATGGTTTTTACTTAAATTTTGCTTCTACTCCCATCTTCAGAATTAAAGAAATCTATTTACTTGACGGTATATGGTGTTTTTACATCCTAATAATAAGTCTTTTCTAAGAATTTATGACTCTTGTGACTTTTGGTGGATAACATTCAGTATTATGCTCCCACTAACCACTTCCTGTTATTAGATTGAAAATTGCCTAACTTCAGATCCTTAGCTCTTATTGATAGCATTAAAAATACTTATTTTAAAACCTATGTACCAAAAAAAACCCTATGTATATTAAAACACAACAGGAAAAATATTGCTGGAGTGCAGTGTTTTTTCATGTGGAAAATGCAAGAAAATCTGATAAAGATAGGTAAAATTGTAAACAATGTGGAAGACGTAAAAATGCTGTAGTTATGATGGAGGAAACCACAGAGGTGATGTCAAACGTTGTGGTGTGCACTACTTTTAGAATCTGCCTGTTTTTTATGTCGGTGATTCTAGCGTAAGTCTAATCAATTGATTGACCTGTGTGTATGATTTTACTTATACCAAAGTTGGCAATAAATGATGCAGTTTTTTAAAAAAATTAGCAGTCTATATTTAATACTGCAATATACTTCTGGAGATCATATTTCAAAAATAGCTTAAAAATTGGGGAGGGAGAAATTCTTCTAAAAAAGAAAACCTAAAGAACTAGGTAGATGGGGGGAAAATGGGAGAAGGGACAAGAGTAAAAAAAGAGTTAAAAATCATCAATCTTTTAGCAAAGAGAAATACTGAGTTTTCTTAGGAGTTGTTAAAATTGACCTGTGTAGAAAAATTAACGTCTTATATATTATCAAGTAAATATGAGAATAAATAAATAATAAAGTATTTGGAGTCAGGAAATCCCTGGCTTCTGCCGCTTCTTGATTGTGTGAGACTGGGCAAATCACTTAACTGAACCTCAGAGTTGCTAAGGTTAATGTATTTAGCAGTGTTATAGTAAATGGCTAGTGCTGTTTCAGTGTTTGTTACCATTATTCCTGATATTTTTACTTTTTGTCTGTGAGATTATGGGCAAATAAAGTCTTTGAGCATAGCAGTAGGAACATAGAGGATGCTCATATATGGTGAGGTGAGTTTACCTCCTTTGTGTTGCCCACATTTTCAGAGTCTCATTCTTGATGTTCTTGTTTGGTATATCAGCCGTTAGATGACATTTGTCAGTTCTTTCTCTTGATAATAAATATAGGACTAAAATAATATATACATTGTAGTAGTAATTTATATGTTATATAGCTTATAACATAGGACTACAAATAGTGATAGTCTTTAGTGGCGTTCTGTAACTTATTAAATTACGTTCTGGCTATAAACATAATATTAGTTTGTTTTAATGGTTATCTTTTTTAAAAATCCTTTTCTTCAGATACAGAAGTTTACAGTGAGTTTTATCCTGTGCCACCTCCTTACAGTGTTGCTACCTCTCTTCCTACGTATGATGAAGCTGAGAAGGCCAAAGCTGCTGCAATGGCAGCTGCAGCAGCAGAAACATCTCAAAGAGTAAGACAATGTTATCATTTCCTTCTGAGAATATTATTTGTGTTAATTGATATGTAAATTCAGTAATATCAAAAGTAATTCTTTGTGCTTGTAGTGTTTTTAGTATTTACTACTACTTATTTGTGTCACCATTTTTTGGCACTCTCCTATTTAAATTTACCTTCTGCATTCCTTGACCTTCTCATTCGATTTCGAATGGAATTTTGGCCACTGCAATGAGAAGCCTGCGCACCACAACAAAGAGTAGCCCCTGCTCTCTGCAACTAGAGAAAAGCCCGCACACAGCAACAAAGACCCAATGCAGCCAAAAATAAAAATAGAAATAAATAAATTAAAAAAAAGAAAAAAAAGTGATGTCCTATGATAAAATCTCTTGGACTGCTGTTTCAAAAAGAGTATGAAATTTTATATTCTTGCCATCATATTGACAGTGTTTTTTTGGCCTTCTACTGTGCTTTAATGTTTATTTCTTGAATTAACTTGAAATGATATAAAAATTCATTAATATGTATTTGATCATTGCCAGTTATTAAATTGACCATAAGACCATAAAGATATATGATTGCAGAGTTGAAGGGATCTTTTTGCCTAAATAATGAGCAATATGGTTTTGAAAGTCTTTTTTTTTTTTTTTAATATGATTATTTATTTATTTTTGCCTGCGTTGGGTCTTCATCGCTGTGCGCAGGCTTTCTCTAGTTGCAGCGAGCAGGGGCTGCTCTTCGTTGGAGTACGCGGGCTTCTCACTACAATGGCTTCTCTTGCTGCGGAGCACAGGTTCTAGATGCGCGGGGGGCTTCAGTAGTTGTGGCGCACGGGCTTAGTTGCTCTGCGGCATGTGGGATCTTCCTGGACCAGGGCTCGAACCCGTGTCCCCTGCATTGGCAGGCGGATTCTTAACCGCTGCGCCACCAGGGAAGTCCCTGAAAGTCTTTTTCTTTCAGAAAAGCAATATCTGTAGTGAGACTACCATGATCGCATGGAAAGAGCATTGGTATCCTGGATTTAAGCCTGCCTTGACCTAACTAATTATGTGATTTGGGCAAGGCACTGAGCTTCTCTGAGCCACAAAATTGAAAATTAACACCCAACTGAGGTTATGTATATGTAACATGGAGATAGTGAGTTTGTAAATCAGGTCATGTCAATCATTTGATCAAAACTCTGTAAGACCTCCCAGTTCACTCAGTAAAATCCAGGGTCCTTTAGTGGACTCTGGCTTTATTTCTTCCTGTTTTCTCTCTTATTCACTGTGGTTTCAACCATGTTAGCCTCCTTACTATTTTTGTAACATGCCAGGTCTGATTCCCTCTTAGGAACTTGGCACTGGCTTATCCCTCTGCCTAAAACACTCCTCTATGAGATATCTGCATGGCTCTCTTACCTCTCCTTTAATTCTTTGCTCAGTGTCACCTTAATGAGGCTTATGCGACCACCATATTGAAAACTGTAGCCCTTACTAAACATTCTAAACATCCTTTCCTTACATTTTTTTCCCTAAACATCCTTTCCTTACTTTTTATTTTTTGCAGAGCATTTATATACCTTTTGTATAAGTAACTTATTTATTATGTCTTTATTTATTGTCCAGCTCCCCTCACTGGGATATAGGCTTCAGAAAGGCAAGCATCTTTGTTTTACATACATTCATATATCCCAAGTACCAGGAAGCAAAGTCTTATGTAGAATGGGTATTCTATCAATATTTGTTGAATATTGGAGGCAATTAGTGATAACAGACTTTGTATGTGCTTCCAGAGAAGTTTCTCGACATTTATAAGCAACTACAGTAATGTGTTTGTATATTATTTTTGTACACAAAAGTATTGTACTATATAAATGATTTTTACTTAATATATTTTGGAGATTGTAATTTATTTTTAAATCTTTACATTGCTTTTTGATATACAATAATTTATAAATACAATAATTTATTTCATTGATCTCAAGAATTATAAACGGTCTGAGATTTTAGCCTACTTGCAAGGTAACTGATTGGCTTGTCACAGTTTTGTGGATGCTTACAGAAGACACAGGACTGCTGGGTCAGAGACAGGAGCTTTATTATTCACAGCAGTAGTAGTAGCCAGGGTATTAGCATTTTCTCATGGCCGTTTCCTGAGCCTCAGGTCCTGCAGGGCAACTCAGAGAGGGCCAAGCGATGCCTCTGCTCGCAGTGTGGAACTCTGAGTTCAGGGTAACCCAATATTTTCTAATGGCCAATAAGCATGCCTACATCTCTGCTCTGGAGAGAGATACTATTTCTCCCTCCCAAAGCCATCTACTATATAAACATCCTTGAAAAGATAATACAGAAAAAACGTAGCCAATGCCTCTACCTGGGAGACATGTAGAAACATGAAAGACTCACAGAGAATTATCTCCTGACAGTTGCCCACTATTGATGGGCATTTAGATTGTGTCTAAGTTTTTGCTCTTATTAACATTGCTGTAGTGAATTATCTGTAATACATCATTTCTTATAAGTATATTTCATGAGCTGGAATTACTGTGTCGGAGGATGTGTACGTTTTAATTTTTGATAAATATTGCCAAATTGCCAACCATAGAGTTTGTACCAATTTAGAGTTCACCACTGATTATGAAAAATCCTCTTTTCATTTGACACTGATGCAGCAGTGTCACATCAATCTTTTGTGATGTCATTTTCATTAATTCGATGTTATTCAATTTTTATCTTTTTTTGTGTTTACTCTTAAAGTTACTCTTTTTAGGGGTGCCCATGAAAAATTAATACTTGCTAATGTTTTTTGAGTACTTATTATGTATCAGATACTGTACTCATTATCTCATTTTGCCTATACAATACATTGAGGACATTAGATTTTATTTAAATTTTTATCTTTATACTTAAGATAATAAAGTTGTAATTATCAATAGTTTAGTGAGCTATTCTAATAGTTTATGTTTTACAGATTCAAGAGGAAGAGTGTCCAACAAGAGATGACTTCAGTGACGCAGACCAGCTCAGAGTGGGTAATGATGGGATTTTCATGCTGGCGTTTTTCAGTAAGTGAAAACTGAAACTATTTCCAAACTATTTGTTTGCATTTATTGGTTGTGTATGTATTTAAAGTAACATAGACAGTGAGGGAAGGCAGATATTGTCAGTGTGTGTCTTACCTTGTTTAAAATGTAAATTGATCCTGACATTTAACTAGCTGTGATCATATGATACAAATCCTAGAATTTGTTAAAACGCTTATCAGGAAACTTTGTATTGCAGTTATTATGCTAGATGCTGACTGTATAGATATATATATAAGCATATTTAAAGCTAAATATGATTTTGTATGTGAAATGCTGCATGTCCATTTGGGGCTATAGGAGCATGTATAACGAAATGATAAATTCTGCTTTTGGAGCAGAGGACTTCCACTTGAGTGTCTTTAAACAGGAGGACGGTTGGAAAAGGAGATATTCTGGGGAACTGGAACAATGTGATTTGAGACACAGGAGTATGAAGTTCTGTCTTATTTGTGCAGAATGGCGAGTAATTAGAAGACCAGAAACCGTAAAATTTTAACTTTTTGCAACATTCTTAAATTAACATTTGACTTTATAAAGTAGACTTAAGCTACTTGTGGAAAGACTTCATTAGAGTCTTCATTATTTCAGTTCCTATCTCAGGAATGGCACATAGTACACTCAGTACATAATATTATGACACTCAAACTGTTTAAATTGATAAAATAATTTTTGGAAACCCAGTATTCAACTAAGTACATTTATTAGATTATGGTAGGGTTAATTTCTGCCCTCAACCTGGTTAAATGACCACGCTTTCATACCTTCTTTGATAGAATGCTGATTTAATTTATTTCAGCTGTAGAGTTAATTTTGACGCTAGAACTGAGGAATATTTTACCTATGTAAAGTACCACATTCAACTTTAATAACAGACAAAAAAAATAGACAAAATAGAAAATACATACTTCCTAAGTTGAGTTACTTTTGAGTCTGAAAATTCCCTTGCCTTTTCCTCCATTTTCAAATGGTTTCTTGCTTCCTTTCCTTATTTCATTTCATCTACTGAAGAATAGTAGTTGAACCGCTCAGAAATGTGTGTGTGGATGGGCAGGCAGTTACATTTTTCTCTTCAGATTTACTAAATTATATTCAGGTTGGCAATCAGCTAATGTATATGCAATTTTTTTTTTTTTTTTATGTTGTACATGGGCTTCTCACTGTTGTGGCCTCTCCCGTTGCGGAGCACAGGCTCCGGACGCACAGGCCCAGCGGCCATGGCCCACGGGCCCAGCCGCTTCACGGCATGCAGGATCTTCCCGGACCGGGGCACGAACCCGTGTCCCCTGCATCGGCAGGCGGACTCTCAACCACTGCGCCACCAGGGAAGCTCCCTGTATATGCAATATTTATGTCTTGTGGTTTTAGTTACAATTTGTAGTTAGATATGATGTTAAGTATGATGAAAAGGAAATGAACACTTTGGCTACAAATAACTCTGTTTTGTACTGTTAGTCTAGTGAACTTTAATTTTTTTCTTAGTTTAAGTTCAACCTGGTAACCCTTTATATTAATAACAGGCTTCCCACATATTTTCTTTACAAAAAGAGTAGCATAAACATTAATTCCTTTCATGGTTATGTCTTTTAAGAAATCTTTATTGGAAAAAGAAAGAATTTAAATTTATTGTAGTTATTTGTAGTTAGTATAAATACCTGTTGCTTAGCAATAAAAACATGTTATTTGACACCATCTAATTATTTGACTCAGAGCTTAGTTATTATCTCTCCATTTCTATATTTCACTTAACCATGCTATCTTCTTATCAATCTTTATTTTTTAGATCTGACAGCATTTCACTGATACACCAGTGTTGTAAATGCACAGTAACCTAGGCACAAAAATACGGTTGACCTTATTTTTGGCCACTGGTGCTACATTAATTAATATGAATATAAATATTTACATTTAATATATTAATGTAAATTACCTGCCTTTTATTACATTTTTACTAAATTATGTTTCTACAGTTTATATCTTTATGCTTCCTATTCTACAAATACTGCACCAGTATTATAAGAATAAGATTATAAATTATTTTTCACCTTCATTTCCTGATACATTTCTTTGGGTAGGGTGTAGGCCAGTAGTACTTCAGTTTATTTGCTTTAATGAGCATAGATTTATTTGTAGTCACTACCACCTAGTGGCTGTTCTACAACTTGCAACTTGCTATATTTTCCAAACTCTAAACTATCCAGTAGCTATTGTCTATGTTCTGTTCTATTGTCTATTTCTAAGGTCTGGAAATAGATTTTCTTTAGCGTGGTTTATAATTTAAGCATTTCAGGTTATACAAGTTGTGCAAATAAAACTGCAGTGATTATCAATAAGAATATTTCAGTTAAAACCTTCTGTCAGTTTAATTCTTTCCTTCTCTGTTTTCAATGTCTACAATTCAGTCTCTTACCACATGTAACCCTAAAAAAAAGTTTACGCGTAAATTTGGTGAGATAATTGCTTGTCCATGTTCAGAAAATGTAAAGAACGAAATGTGTGTATCCCCTGATAATGTTTTGCTTCTCCTAATCCCTTGAAGTGTCACTGAAAAATGCCTTATGTTTGCCTTATGTGCTTGTATCTGAGCATACTTTTAAGAGATTTTGTCTCTAAAAGAATGGAATAGAAGTCAGTTATATGTTAGTTAAAAGCAAAAATTAAGGTTTGGTTCGTTGGATAATTGACGTTCTGTGGAAATGACCTTGAACTCTAATGCTTAAAAATGTAATGGATTCTGTTTAGAAAACTTTTCTAAGGTTTAGCCTTTTGTACTGTGTGTGAATCTTCACGTCAGCATGCTATAGTAATAATTAATCACCGGCATTATTCCCATTTTAGACTTGAGGGAAACATAATTTAAAAGATATTAAGTTACTTGTACGTAACTTTAAAAAGAATTAGAAAGGTGTTTTGAAACGTGAATTCTGATTTGTAAGAAATTGCCAAACTGTCTTACAGTTCTGTTCTGCATTCCTACCAGCAGTGAATGAAAGTTCCTATTGGTCTGATCCTTGTCAGCATTTAGTATTAACAGTTTTAAAAATTTTAGAAATCTAGGGCTTCCCTGGTGGCGCAGTGGTTGAGAGTCCGCCTGCTGATGCAGGGGACACGGGTATGTGCCACGGAGCGGCTGGGTACGTGCCATGGAGCGGCTGGGCCCGTGAGCCATGGCCGCTGAGCCTGTGCGTCCGGAGCCTTTGCTCTGCAACGGCAGAGGCCACAACAGTGAGAGGCCCGCGTACCACAGGAAAAAAAAAATTTAGAAATCTAATAGTTGTGTGGTAGTATCTCTTTGTGATTTAATTTGCATTTCCCCAACGATTAGTGATCTTGAGCATCTTTATTCAGTAAATTCTTTCAAGTACCTACCATGGATGAGTCATAAAAGTGACAGTTCTTAGAGGGGTTATCTGGGCACTACACACTGAAAAACAATGCATTGATGACTTATTCTGTTCATGTAAAGCTATGTTTTTAGATGAGGTCACATACTGTAAGTGAATCCAGAAAGGGGGGACATCTAAGAATTATAACTACACCTTAAGAAACTCATAATATTTGTGAACATTTTATTGAATTTGTTCTGTTCATAAGAAAAATAATTTTGTCATTTCATTGCTTATAATTTAGTGGAAATGTCTTAAAATTAATAAATTTTTAGCTTTATGTTTTTCTCAATGGCTGATAGTTTAAACAAAGAGAATTGCATGAGGATAAGATAGGAATTTGCCTTTAGGCAGTTCAGAATCAAGTATAGTGAAACTGATTATTCTTTGGGAACTTACTGTGTTTGAAACCTGGTGCATTTATATATAATGAGGATTTTTCTGTGATAAAAAAATTTAATAAGTGCATAATGTTAGTATATTGGTATTCATTCATTTATGATACTCATTTGTTTATTTTCAAAGCAAGTATCAAAATTTAATTTAAAACTTTTTAAACTTTTCATTTCGAAATAATTTTAAATTTAGGAAAAAATTGCAAAAATAGTACAATTGCCATATAACTTTCATTTTCCAAGTGTTAACGTATGTAACTTCAGTCCAATGATCAACATTAGGAAATTAACATTACAAAATACTACTAACTAGTTTGTAGACCTTATTCACATTTTGCCAGTTGTCCCACTGATGTCCTTTTCTTGATCTAGGATCTATTTCAGGATTACACATTATATTAGTTTCTGTGTTTCCTTAGTCTGCCTCAACCTGGAACAGTTTCTTAGTCTTTCTTTGTTTCATAACAACTTTGATTCTTCTGAAGAATACTGGTCAGTTATTTTGCAGCATGTCTTTCAGTTTGGATTTAGCTCATGTTTCCTCATGATTAGATTCAGGTTTTGCATTTCTTTCCTTTTTTTTTTCTTTTTTCCCCCTCAAGAATACCACAGAAATGATGTGTTCTTTTCAGTACATCAAATCAGAAGCAATGATCTAGATATGTCTTAATTACTAGTGATGTTAACTCTCGTCAGGTTAAGGTAGTGTCCGCCAGCTTTCTTCACTATGAAGTTACTCTTTTCCCCTTTATTATTTATAAGTATCTTGTGGCTATTGAAAATTTTAAAGTGTAGCCTTACTAGTTAGTGGATAAACTACAGTGTACAATATTGCCTTCTAGATTATTCTGCTAACCTCTTTGGGTAGGTGGGAGGTGTATATAATGAAAAGATCACTGGATATAGGCATAAAAGACGTGGATGCTCCAGTCCCAGCTATGCTTCTTACTTGGCTTGTGACTTTGTGTGGAGCCTACCTGTTCTCAGTCTTAACTTGTCCTTCTGTTCTTGTCTTCTTTCTTAGGCATGTATATGTTCACCTGCCTCTACTACACATTATTTCTTTTATGGATTTTACATACTTAAGGTTTAGTGTACAATTTATTAAATTCTCTTTTTTGACAACTGAGACAGACATGTCCTAGAGGATGCAGAATTGAATGCTTTGCTCTTTCTGTACTGTAAAGACCTCTTCAGCTTTACTTCTATTTTGTAGGCCAAGGGGCATAAAAAGTGAATCTATTTATGCTTCAGTAGTCACAACTTCTCTGTTTTCCTAGTGCTTAAACCAATTAAAGATGATTAAGTTATGCATTTGTCTATTCAGGCTGCCATAACGAAAAACCACAGTCTGGGTGGCTTAAACAATGAAAATTTATTTTCTCACAGTTCTGGAGGGTAGAAGTCCAAGATTAAGGTGCCAGAAAATTTGGTTTCTGGTGAGGGTTCTCTTTGGGCCTGCAGTTGGCTCTCTTCTTGTGGTGTCCTCACATGACCTCTTCTCTACATGTGTGCAGAGAGAGAGAGCTTTCTCGTGTCTATTCCTCTTCCTATAAGGACACCAATCCTATTGTATTAGGGCTTCACCCTTATAACCTTATTTAATTTTAGCCACCTCCCTAAAGGCACTATCTCTAAATACAGTCACACTGGAGGTCAGGGCTTTAATCTATGAATTTTGAGGGGACAGAGTTCAGTTTATAACAAATTATATCACATGAGCACAATTTATAGGAATTCATACTGCTGGCGGAGAGCATGAAGAAAACATGGTGGCTCATTAACTACTTTTTTGTTCTTTTGAATCTTATTTCTCTTTTGGCTACAATGATACATACAATAGATATCGGTAAATCTGATTTTGAAGAAATTGGACAGTGTTTAAATTATCTTTTCCCCAAAGCTAAACATACACATACTCAGGTGAAAATACACTTTTGGAATGTTTTGCTGTTTTGGGTTTTCTCCATCAGTGCCTCCTATGTTTCATAAACACGACATGCTTGCAAAATGATAGAATGTTTATAGCACACTGAGATAAAAGAGTAAGGTGCTCAGGACTGGTGGCAGTCTGTCCTCTGCCCCAGACCTCACCTGCCTGCCCTAAGGGCTGAGGAGAGACTTATCTCAGCCTGTCATTAACACATAGGTAGCAACCAGTTGGGAATCTCTACTGCTGTTTGGTAATATAAATTCTTTAGTTTAAATAGATATAAAATTATTTTTTGTTATGTGCTTTCCCTAACCTAACACAAATATTAGCCAGTTTGATACAGAGTGGCTATGTGCAATAGATTATTCTATAATGATGGAAATATCCTATCTCTGTTGTACAGTACGGTAGAGAGTAAACAAGCTTTATTTATAGTAGTGTCTCTTGAAATTGTTTTGCAGGAAAGATGGGACCTAGTCTGTAATGTGAAGAGATCATTTTGTATGGGTAGTGATGATGGCTAGCATTTTTTTAGCCGTCACCGTGTGCCAGCTTCTGTACTATGCTTAAGCTCTTTACTTTCTCACTTAATCCTCTTATCAATCTTGTGAAGTAGGTACTTAAAGATCAGAGGACTGTGGCTCAACAGAAGTCAGCAGTGAGTCCAAGGTCATATATCTAGTGAGTGAGTACGATGTGACTCAAACACGAGTCTCTTATTTCAAAATTGATTTTTCTGACTATCACACCATATAGTACAGTTTCCCATAAATGATCAAAAAAGCTGCGGCTAGAAAGTATTAGGAAGGAAGAAATTAACAGGAGTAGGGGCATTACTTCGAAGAAATAGCCATTTCATTTAAACTTATCCTAAAATGTTTCCTCTTTGTCTTTAGAATTCTGAAAAACTAGAATTTCTCTAGGTAATTTACTTTATTCTCCCTGAGGCTTGGTTGGAGATATTTAGGGTAAGAGGCTGGGCACTGAACAAGATTTAGGTTCAAACTGATCTTTAGTTTTATTATTATTACTATTATTATTTTGATGATGTTGCTGTCTTGGATGTAAATAAGGTACTCTGATTATATCTCAAGGACCTATGTCAGAATGGTTTCTGCTATGAGAAATAGAAAACCCTTACTCAACTGTTTTAAATAGTTAGGAGATTATCTCACAAAACAAGAAGTCCCTGGATGAGCAGACCTCAGGCACAGACCATATCAGTGCTGTGGCTCTGCTTTGCTTTACTTCGGTTTTCTTCACCCCCCCACTATTTGGAGTGATGGTTTAATCCTCAGGCTGATAGCAAGCTCCCTGCAGCAGTTCCAGGCATTACAGTTAAACGTGATACCCAGTGGAAGAAGGGCCTTTTCTTCTATTCTTTTTAAAAAACTTTCATTGTAGAAATTCTCAAACTAGACAAGAGTGTAATAAACATCTGTGTATCCATCTCCCAGCTTCAACAATGATCAATTCAAAACCACTGTTGTTTTACCTATATTCCATCTTCCCTCTCCTTGCTGTGTTTTTAAGAATTTTTTCAGAAGTCCTATTAAAAAAAATTCACTGGCAAGGGATTTGGGCCTTCTGTGATTTTCCCAGACAGGACTCACCTTTGGGGGCTAAGTATGGGGTCCAGCCTTTCCTAAAAATACAGGCTCTAGAGGTCGGTGGGTTCCTGGGAAGGGGAACAACAGGTTTTGTTAGGTAAGAAGAGAAGGCAATGAACAGTATCTGCTCTGGGAACAATAGTTTATAATTTATTCGGCTCATCTTTAATATTGCTTTTTAATTTGGCTGGCTGATGATGGCTTAGACTAGACTTTTTGGGTAGGATCACATGGGAGCTACATTGTGACCTAATTTTTAACTGGTTTAAAAATGCAGCTTCAATAACAAATGTATGTATAAAAGAAAAAAAAATGCAGTTTCACCTTTTGGTGATAAGCTGTAAGGTATTGATTCTTGTTGACCAAACTGACAAGAAACCAAGCTTACCCACTTGTTAATGTATAGTAAATAACTAATACATTTGCAAAAGGTAAACTATAGTCTATAAACAAGACTTAATTAGTACAGAATTAAGAGAAAGAACTGCTGTTTCCATTGAGTTATGAAGTATTATTGATGTTTATATTATGTCTCTGTTAATTTGTTTCCAAAGTGTGGTCTTTAAAAGAATTATTTCTCTTGCTTTCAGTGGCATTTATTTTCAACTGGCTTGGATTTTGTTTATCCTTCTGTATCACCAATACCATAGCTGGAAGGTATGGTGCCATCTGTGGATTTGGCCTTTCATTGATCAAATGGATCCTTATTGTCAGGGTGAGTGTCTTGATAGCCTCTATCACTTTTGTCTCTAAAATTAAAATACATAAAATTTCCTATGTGGTTCACAAATGTTCATTTTGTGTATATGAGCTCAATTATTTTGAGACTTATTCTTAACTTCTATCCTTAACTATCATAGTGATCTCTGTGGTGTGGACATTTTATGACTGTATTATATGAGAGCTTGTTAGTATGTGGAAAGAAATTTTTGTTTGTTTGTTTTTAATTAATTAATTTATTTTTGGCTGCGTTGGGTCTCTGTTGCTGCCTGAGGGCTTTCTCTAGTTGTGGTGAGCGGGGGCTACTTTTTGTTGCGGTGAGTGGGCTTCTCCTTGCGGTGGCTTCTCTTGTTGCGGAGCATGGGCTTTAGGTGCGTGGGCTCAGTAGTTGTGGCTCGCTGGCTCTAGAGCGCAGGCTCAGTAGTTGTGGCACACGGGCTTAGTTGCTCTGCGGCATGTGGGATCATCCCGGACCAGGGCTCGAACCCGTGTCCCCTGCATTGGCAGGCGGATTCTTAACCACTGCGCCACCAGGGAAGCCTCAGTAAGTGGAAATGACTTTGAAATCAGATAAATCTGAGTTTGAATCTCATCTTTTTGTATATCAGTGTTCTAACTTTAAGTTTTTAAATTGTTCTGAGCATTAGTTTCTTCATGGTAAGCTGATAATAGCTGCCATTCAGTATTTTTGTGAGGCATGAACATGACATATTGAGAGTACCTTGCTCAGTTGCTGCACAAGTATATGTGCTCAGTAAATCGTGGCTGCCACTATTGTGATATAGTGTAGGTCTGCCTAAAATCAGTTTTAAAACATAAAAATTTCCATTGGTTAGTGAAATTATCATGGACTTAAATATCTTCTCACTGTTTCTTTTTTATTTTTATTTTTTCTTTTTTGGTAACATTAAGAGCTAAAAAAGTACAGTACAGGCCTTTGAGGTGGTTATGAGAACTCATCTTTTTTTCCTTTACATTCCTTCTAAGCCTTTCTTCTCATTTTCCTGTTGTTCCTGGAAATCACCCTCTGTCTATCTCGTATCATTTACGAGGTAGTGTGTAGGGAGATAACAAGAAGTCCTTTTCTTTCTCCTATCTCAACAGCTTTTCTAGCCCCCGAATAATTTTTTGTACCCGTTGTACAGGCAGTATTATTGTTCACATAATCTTCCCCCAGCTCTTTTCCTTTGCCTCTTGAAGGCCCCTTTTGGCTCCTTTTTACAAAGCTTTTCTCCTGATTTCTTTAGGTAAGGCTAGGAAAGTGGCTTTGTTAATTAATAACTCTTCTTAAAAGTTACCCACACATTTAAATGCTATATACAACTAATAAAATATATACTTTCTACAAATCATATATATTTAAACATTGATTTCTAGTTGAATGAGTCAAGTCCTCCTGAAATTTTCAGTAGAATCATATACTAATATGTCGGCTTTTATTAAGTGCTTCACACACTTCAGTTATGCACCTACATTGTCAAATAGATTTTAAAAATTACCCATTATAAAAATATTAAAACTTTGAATTTTATGTGTTTCTTCATTATTTTTAAACTTATTTTATTACTTCCCAGGGTTTCAGTAATCTTCTCATACCCTGTCTCTGTTCAGACTAGATTATAGGATTTGGTTATTAAACAGTTGATTCTTGGTGGGACCTGTGGACTGGCTTCTTCTAAGGTGATTAAAACCTGAGCCATTGTAAGAACTGCCCCCCTGGCAATTACTTGTTTCAATTTCATTTAAAAAATGTAGAGTGGGTTCCCACCATTAGCATAAATCTGGTAGGTATTATGGGGCATGCAGAGATAAAGAGACAGCCCCTGCCTTTGCAGAAGTTATTACTAGAAAATCTCGAAAGAGTTGGAACTAGGTAATGTCCAACCTTGGTTATGTTAGTAATAAAATTAATTACAATTATTCAAATGAGATTTCTTGTCTAAGTCACAGAACACAGAAAATGATTTGATTTTCTCAATTCTCCTAAAGTTATTGAATTGCTAGTATCATTCTACATTCATAAAAAAGAAATTAGTGCATTATATGCAACCTTTGCCTCTAGGATATCAGGGCCTAATTCTCTCTTAGAATCCCAGGTTGAGAAGGGGTTAGATTGTCTAGTAATCAATTCCAGTCAGTGTGATAAGATGGGGACCTTAAATTCAAAGACTGGAGTTTCTCAATGTTTTGTAAGGTATATAAGAGCGTCAAGTTTAATCACTGGGACTGTTGAGTTTCCTTTTAAAATACCTTTACTGAGTTAAGGTTAATATTATACCTGTAGTGTATGTTGAGAATTGATATAAGAGAAGGATTAAAAAAAATCTTTTGTTATGGGACTTCCCTGGTGGCGCAGTGGTTGAGAGTCCGCCTGCCAATGCAGGGGACACGGGTTCGTGCCCCGGTCCGGGTTCGTGCCCCGGTCCGGGAGGATCCCACATGCCGCGGAGCGGCTGGGCTCATGAGCCATGGCCGCTGAGCCTGCGCGTCTGGAGCCTGTGCTCCGCAGTGGGAGAGGCCACAACAGTGAGAGGCCCGCGTACCAAAAAAAAAAAATCTTTTGTTATAAAATAACAGTAGCCACCATTCAGTGAGTACTTACTATGTTCCAGGCATAATTCATTACAGGCACTAAATTCTTTAACCCTGTCTGTATCAGTGATGCTGGAGACAAGCCAGCCATTTTATTGATGATGAAACTAAGAATAAAAAGTCTAATAACTTGCTCAGTGTCCCACAGTTTGTATGTGGATTTGAATCTAGCTTGATTTCAGTTCAGTGCCTGTTCTCCTAATTCTCTACTGCCTCTGTAACACTGTACTTTGACTTTCATTATAATGCTTAAGGCAATAAGTTTCCCTTGTAGTTCGATGCTGAGAGAAAGGTTTTCTCCTGAAAGCCTTGTGTTTCCTTTTATTAGATAATAAGCAATTTATAAATTAACTGCTGCTTTTCTTTTTGTTTCTGAGCTGCTGCGAACCTCATATTAAGTGTAAATATCTTTAGCCCAGATTCTGATATTATTTTTAAGGCTTTTGATGTTTCTATTATTTGTTTTAAAAGGCATATATATTTTATTAAAAACTGACAAGTCTTTTAGAAAGTAGACAGGATGTAAACAATAAAATACTGGTGTCATATTAATAAAATAAAATCAGATGAATTCTTTTTTTTCAAATTTAAATCAGATAAATTCTTATTGTTGGTTAATTTATTTTCCAAAATTTGATTTCTGCAGCCTGCGGTTGACCAGTCAACATGAGTTATTTAGTTATTTTAAAAAAACCAAAAACACAGCTTGGCTCAGCCCTATGACTTTTAGTATTTTGAAACACTTGACAACTTAGTAATGAGCCCAAAAGCTTATTAGTTTATCCTTTTTACATGGTGAGTTTTTCTCTTTGACTTCAAAGTGAAGGTAATTCTATTCTTCACTTGGGAATAAATAAAGAATAGCTGCAGGTTTGTATTTTTGGTGAAGAATGACATTGTTCTTTTCTGGTTGCCTCTTGTCGGGTAATATTATATATTAAATATATTTTAAATATTAGAAATATATATTTTTAAATATATTTAAAAATTAGAAAGTTAAAAATGTATTGCTTAGGTTCTTTATTCCTTTTGTTCTTATAATCTCTAAAACCTGTATGAAAACCTTTTATTTCTAATTATTAATCATTTGATTAAAAAGTAGTGTAGTGCTTTCCTACTTTACAAGCTATATTCCCACAATTTTCTAGTTCTCCCTTTATTGTACATATTTTAAAGGTGTAGGAGTATGTGGGATTTGCATCTATGATGGTACTCTGAAATCTCTAATCTTTGTAATTTCTAAAACTCTAAGCTGAGAACTTAGATCATGGTTCATATATTGTAAATACTTCCTGTGAGAATAATTTAAAAGCTTTTAAAAACAGATTTAGATAACCTTTAGTGGATATACTTCCTCACTAGTAACATTACAATTTGTAAGCGTTTTTGTTATAACCACACCTATAAGATTTTTAAGCTTTTATGGAAATTACCAATGAATAGTTGGAAATAATAACCTATAAAGTTGGAGATAGATACATCTGAGGACAAATCTGCATTTAACAAACTCATTTTTAGTTAAATCAGATTCGGTTCAGAGACCAATGGAAACAGAGTAGATTAAATAAGCAGGAATATTAGACTGATTTAAAAAGAAAACTTTTCGAAGATAATAAATCATCATGTCCCTAGTCTAATCAAGGAAAAGATACCTGTGTCCAATATCATCAAACCCTGCCTTCCGTCTGCCTGTTCATATCCTCACTTCACAGAGAATATAAACTGTCTACCACGGCCACTAATAGGAACTGTTGAAATGCCGCTTCAAGGTTCATTTCGCTGTTCTCAGCTCACTGTTGGGAAATGAATGCTGGAGCATCTAGTTTGAAAATAAAAAGACTCTAATGAGTTGGGGGTCTTTATGTGCCTAGTATTCTTGGCAGTGATTAACAGTAGGGGGTGTATAGAAGGTCAAAAGCTCTTCTTTTTAGAGGTCAGCAGAACATCCCCATCTGATAAGATTAAACTAATGTGGCTTTTGGTGTTAATATCTAAAGCAGCAGGTTGCTGTAGTGTGTTTGGGACGGTAGTTGTGGCTTTGAGAGATTATGAAAAAAGAACTGACATGTGAACTCCTTAATGAGAAAATGTTGGATTCAGATATATAGCACTTATCTTTCTTCTTTACAAGCAGTTTGAAACTATTTTTTGTTTCTAAAAGATTTTGCATAAGTGTGTTTGCTGTTATTTTTTCTCAAATAATTATATGTGTATGTCATTAAGTATTTTTTTCTTTTCTGTGTTTCTTTTTGTGCTTTTTTAAGTGCTAAAGATTATTTGAGGTAAATCATTCTGAAACTAAGACTTATGATTTTCAAATTTAGGTACACAAATACGGTTAATATATTTATGTTCACTCCACAGTTTTCTGATTATTTTACTGGATATTTCAACGGACAGTATTGGCTTTGGTGGATATTTCTTGTACTTGGTAAGTTTATTTTTAATGCATTTCAGTATGACTAATTTGCATTTAGTTTAACTTTGATGTTTCCTAAAAATGTGAGATGTAAATATACTGTTTTATAATTTATGTGGAAAAAAGGTTTTCTGTTGTAAAATTCTCATATCCAAACACTTATATCATCTTGGCTATTCAGATAATTCTATGTAGCATTCTGGATTTCTGATTTAAAATTCAGAGCCTGTCAATTTAAAGAATCAGTGGTTGAATGATAAGTCAATCCTACAAAAGTTGAAAATCCTAAAATGATTAAAAAATAGTTACCTTCAGCATTTATTTTGGAAAATATACATGCATAATTTTCTTTTAATGATCGTAGGAAGTGTTGAGAGGAGGATAGTTGGATATTCTGTCCATTCTTTTATTTTTGGATCATTGAAACATTCTTTACACTTTGGAAGTGTACCCTGCATTAATCATTAATCAGTCAGGCATAAGGAAAGGCTTCATGCCTAATGATCACAGTACTTCTGTTGAGTTTTCTTCTTACAAGGCATGTCTTTTATTAATATTGATGAATTTTATGGATTTCCGATTTACAATCCCTTGTGTTTTCCTCTTTACATATATGATAATTAAGTTAATCTTAAAATCACATGATACCTTTAATCCACATTTCAAATTTATTTACCGACATGAAGAATACATTTTGTTTCTTTTTAGGTTTAAGAGCCCACATTTCTCTAGTAACATAATTATACCAGAAAATAGCATTTCAGTAGGTGGCAGTGTTCTCCTTGAGTTTATATTTAGTCCTGCTGTTGCATCTTTTGGATCTTTGGGGAAACAAAATCTTAGTGGTCGGTTAAGGTCACTAAAAATCCTAGATTGTTTCTCTAATAATTATAATGAAATTATTCTAATGTTGTGATTTTGTTGGGGAGGCAGACTTGTACAAAAGTTTAGCCAGTTTTTTGTATTGGTAATTGTTTTCTGACTGATTCTGTGCTCATTATTGAGTTTCTTCCTTAAAAGTGAAAAAATTGATAAAGTCTTTTAGGTATTTAAGCATATTGAATGAGATACTTGCTTATAAATATTATTAGCGGATTGAGGAGCCTTCGGAAGGCAACTGTGAGACAGAGTAGAATGCAGAGGGCAGCCCCAGTTCCATATCAGAGCCATAATCTAGCATTTAGGGGAATGTGAAAACTTAATTCATGATCAGAATGTTCCTCTCACATAATACTCAGAAGAGTGTTGAGCACATCATAGAATGCTGAGAAACAATAGCTGCTGAGTGATCGGTTTCTAGATGTGAATTGGCTTATTTTGGAAAATGCCTGAGCAGAACAAAATATGTCTTAGAATCAGCAGCTTCATAGACAAAAGAAAGGATTTCACAAATAATTTTGGTGTACATTTTTCAGTAGTACTTTTACGTTTGGATCACAATATCATTATCTTTGAACAGCATCTGGAAGGGCATGAGGGGAGAATTCAGAGTGGGGGTCACAAGTGGAAAGAGGATATAGGAAGCAGATGGGATCAGATTTAGGTGAAACTTATACCACTTGTTTAAGTCATTATTTGTATATCTCTTCTATCTTTCCTCTCTAATTTATTATAACCATGCTTCTTATTTTAGTGCTTCGATTATTGTCTTAGAATTGGGTTACAAATTTCAGTTGAGACTTTACATTTTAAATTGACAGACTCTTCCTCCTGGTGAGGAAAGTTGCATGCGTACATATCTTTTGGTCCCTGCCCTCCCGCCCACCATTACCTAGTTAAAAATTTACTGGAGTCAAT
Source organism: Globicephala melas (assembly GCF_963455315.2). Taxonomy (NCBI): domain Eukaryota; kingdom Metazoa; phylum Chordata; class Mammalia; order Artiodactyla; family Delphinidae; genus Globicephala; species Globicephala melas. The sequence goes on from NC_083331.1 coordinate 52,854,110, forward strand.
AAATGTTGCCCTTAGAATTGTATGCTTAAGTATATCAAAGACTTAGCTCTACTAATAATGGTAATGCTCTTTATACTTAGCTAATATTTTTCACCTGAAACTTTGAAGCATTTCACAGGCTTTGTTTAATTGATTACTAAAGATACCTGTGATTATTATAAATGATTATTAATGTAAATGATTATTATTTAAAAATACTATTTTACAGAGGAGAACACTGAGATAGATAGAAGATACATCTCAAATCATTTAAGAAATCACTAGTGGCTGCTTCCAAAGTCTTCTTTCTTGATTTTTCTCAACTTAATTTTTATTATAAATTAGTCTTTTATTACTTGAAGATAATAACTAATAAGTATTTACATAATGCACATATCTCTAAATACAAATCTTGCAGATGACAGGCACCTGATCTTGCTAGACAGGCTTGTTATTGGTTTTATCCCACAATTGTTAGCAATTACATGCATATGTTCTCTCTTGAATACTTTATATCAGTAAATATGTCTTAATTTGCTTAGTAGTTATAGTAATTAAAAAATTTGGTATAAAATGGGACTTCTATGGGTTGAATCAGTTTAAATGCATTAGGTAGCTTTGCTTTTTAAGAAATAATTTAGTAAGTGTGTATTTTTGTGTAATTTTGGATTTTCGTGGCTGGATTTACTTTACTTTAGATACATCTAGGTGTAACAAATTGAAAGAATTTGGGGGTGGCAGTTAAATTTTATTATATTTCCTTACAATAGATTTGTCATTATAATGTAAAATATATTATGGAATGACTGTAATCCTACACGTTAAATTCCTTAGACCAAGAGGATCTTGTTTATAATTGTCTATCTAAAATGTATTGTGTCCCCTTTCTGTGTAAGAACATAACATATCTGTATTATTTCAACCTTCTCAGGCCTGCTTCTTTTCTTCAGAGGATTTGTTAATTATCTAAAAGTCAGAAACATGTCTGAAAGCATGGCAGCTGCTCATAGAACAAGATATTTCTTCTTATTATAGAGGTAAGAAATATTAATATGTTAATTGTTTATTCCTTTTGTATTCAAATTCACCAGATGCATATTAAATGCTTAATGTGTACTCATGTTGTTTACTCAAATTCAGCATATTTAATAGATTTTTATACTGTTAACAGTCACTTACTGAAATTTAAGAAGTTGTGAACTTTTAAGATAACTTCCATTTTAAAAATTGAATTTCATACATTTTAATTTTTAAAAATGTATTATGAGTAAACTGAAACTTTAAATCAGACTTTTAAATTTCTTTTTAAAGCTTGACCACAGGATGTATACGAAGTAACCACCAGCACAGCATTTGAAAGCTTGAAAAACAAAATATGACAAAGCACTTACACAGAGAGAATGGGCATTTTGCATAAAACAGTGTGAAATTCACATAGATATCTGGTGGATAAAACAAACAAAAAAACAAATCTGATTGAGAAGCAACTTGCCATGCACTGATCTTAACAAACTGGATCAATGAATAAAAGTTGTGTGAAGAAAATAGGAGCTTTGTTACTATTTTCTTAATGTGTGCCAGTTTGTATCAACAACCAAGGCTGCAACTTGAATAAATGGGAATATAAAGAAATGAGCAGAGGTTGTCTTACTGGTTACCCAGTGAGTTTCTGGAGGCTGTGTCTATAGTAAAGGCATTTATTTATTGTGCAGCTAGTAGATCTTCACATGAAGAGACCTCATATCTCTACTCGCTATACTATTGATACTTTTAAAGCAAGTACCATACACTTCATTGATTTGAACTTTTAAAGTAGTTGAACCGCATAAGCAAAATGTCTACTAAAACACTTAACTTCTGGATGTATCTTTAAGTACAAAATGCTTCAAGTTGCTATGACTTAAGTATAAATAAATTGTATGGTTTGTGATTTGGTTGCTTAAATTTTATGCTTATATGAGTTTTACATAAGCTGACATGATTTACTTATTTCTGCTGAAGAGAACAATGATTACAATTGCATTTCTGGATTATATTTAAATATCACTTTAAATGTTCCACTAAGGTTTCTTCCTCCCCCTAGAAGATGTCACATTTTCTCTTTAACTGGTAAAATGTCTTTACAAGCAGTGACCTTAAGAGTTTGTCCATATTACCTGTAAGATAAAAGGCAAAGTAATTTTACTAACTTAAATGATATTCTGTGAATATTCAGTGTGATTACCTTGTTTGCATTTTCAAGAGTTTAAACTCTAATGTAAATATTTTCTAGATGGTTAGAAGCCTAAACTTTAGAATATATTTTGATATATGCTACCTTATGTCATTCTTACCAAAAGGATATTATATACTTGATGTAATACTGCTTATAAGATCAGTTTTCATTATGCTGTCGTTTAGATAATTGCAACTTAATACATTTTAAGGCTAATTCTTTTTGTCCCTAGACTGCATCGACCAGACATTCCTTTCTTGTATCAATGTGAAATTTCCAGATCGTCTGTAAGCCTGCAACTTTAATAAGATAGAAGACTACTAAAAGCAGAAGACAAATTAGTGAGGAAAAGATAGAGCTTCATAACTGAATGGCAGAGTGGTTTATGCTTAAAAGCCATTTCTGTTCATTCTCTTAAATATTTATATTTCATTTGTTTTGCACAGTTGCATATGTGCCCATTTAAAAGATTTGGGTATACTTGAAAGAAACCATAAAGTGGTAGCAGTAAAGTGCAGTCACATTTGATTAATCAGTGTTTGATATAATTGAAAGAGTTGAATGATAAACAATCTTCCAGCGTGTAAATGCCATTGACTTCTGACCTGACATTTAACATAATAAAAATGAAACTATTATCCATGTCAAATACTTTAGTTTCTGGCTCTTAGATTTATCTAGTAACTCTACACTTGAAACATCCTTTGTTATACATAAAGTTTTTTGAAACCTGCAGTGCTGATTATTAGGCTTTGTCAGATTGTTGAACCAATATTTACATCATTATTTAGCAAAACTTTCTGTAAATAACCATGCATAAATTACTTTCTGCATCTTTTTCTCAGAAATTGTGTCTAGATAGATATCTCTTCATTCATTTTAAATTAAGTGAACTTAATATATATAGAAAATTTGGGTGTTAAATATAGTTTTAGGACAAATTTTAAGAAAATGTGGGTATGCCACATGTCCTTTATAAGAAAATCTTTTTTTTTTTTTTTTTTTTTAAAGGGACTTGACAGTTTTAGGGTTTCTCAAATTAGAAGTTTGGTTTTTAGCATTGTTCATCTTAGAGATTCTTGCAGGAAGAGATTGTATTAGATAGTATATTTATTTCATTTAAGACATTTTTGAAAATTAATTTTCTGAATAAGATACTCTCATTTGCATTTTGTCTTTTAAAAAGCCAATAAAAAGTATCTTTAAATATCATTGTAATATTTTTTCCTTTAGATGTTTAGTTTAATTTAGCAAATAAAAACTTGTGCTTTTAATAGCTTCTTGCTTTCTGATTGTAGGATTAACTTGTAAAAATCATTTCCTGAATTGAGATATGTGAAATATCTGTTTTCAAGTTATGGAAATGTGTCTGTGGAATATAGGGTGTGAGTGTTGCGAGAGTGTGTGTGAATATTATTACAACTGGAATCTATTTCACATTCATAAGCTACTACATTTTACAAATCATTTTATGTCTCATCTGTTTTCTCTTCAGTTATATCTTTGCTTTTGAAATGCAACATTAAAAATGATGGGAATTATCTTTTAAACTTAAAAATCAGTTGATACAGCTATATAGAACATATAAAATATATTGCTTGTTTATTATTAGACACTGACTACTAAAAGATACATCTAAAACTATTCAGGGTCATTTTTCCATTTCTGAAAAAATAAAATTTATTATGCTTTATAACTTTTTTTGTATTTCTCTGTATTTTCTGATTTATTTCATTGTCTTTGATAAATAAAACATGTTTTGTTTTGCTAATTGAGCCTCCTATTTTCTTGTTTTCCCTCATTTATTCTCCTCCCCTGCTAGAATTTTTATTGTTTGTTAAAGTACCTGTGTTACACCCATTGAAGTAAAACAATAGCCTGGGGTAAAGAAACAAAATGTTTGATTTAGTTGCCTGATTTGGAAATTAATTAAAGTTAAAATTTACTTAGAAGAAATGTGAACTCGTGCTAGGTCTCTTTATTGCACATTAATTTTCCTGTAGACCTGTACTTTGTTCTTTGTAATAGTTTTTAATGAAATTAAGCTATGATACATAGTAAGTTAAAATATCTAGATCATCTATCATACATCAATTTATTAAAATTTTATTTTTGTTTCTGTGGCGTTAATACTTAGTTTCTGCATGTGGATGTTGACCCAATGTCAAAACTTCACTTTTTGTTTTGATTTTTTTTCCCCCCAAATCTGTAAGATTCAAGTGTGATGTTACCTGATCCTCTTTAATTGGTACAATTCATTGGTAGTCTTAAATCTCATCATCCAATCAGGAGAATCAGAATATTATTTTAAAAAACAACATTCTCTTCTGGATTTATCAGATCCTACATACTTCCCTTCATTTCCTGTGAGCTTGGACAGAATAGCTGCTGTTGTGTTTTGGAGATACTTAATTGCCTTTGCACCCTGCCTTAAAGATTGAAAATCAAAATCCTTGTTAGGGTATCTATAAACAATTTTTGAATGAGTGTGAACTGGAGCTCGGAAGTTAATACAAAAAATATATTACATTATTTCTATTATATTTGAATAAGCTAGTTATGGCCAGAAAAATCCATTTTTATGTTTTTATGAAGTAAACTGCATTTAAGGTAAAAATACATTTTCTATATAGTGTGTTCAGGATACATCTTAGAAATTAAAAGACAAATTCTATTATAGTTGGTTAAAATGAAAATCTCTTTTTAATAGAAAAAAATACTAATCTCTAGCCTTTTGAGTCTATAAGCTATATCCCATGCCTTTGAAGTTCATAAATTTTAACCTGTTAAGATAATAATCACTAATATTTCCAGCAAAACCTCTGATGACAGGAAAAGTGGAGTTCAGAAAGTCCAGTTGGAGAAAAATTCAGGGTTTCTTAATTTAATATAATTATTTTCAACTGGTCTATACTGTCCCCAAAAGCACAAAGGTAATGATAGTGCATCTGATACTGTATTTAACTAGAGTGACATATATATCCTGAGTTTGCTCATAACAGATCTGGTTATTCCTATTTCCTCACCTTATGTAGTGCCTCCTCTCTCATAAGTGTCCTAATTTGGAGGAGAAATTATATGATCACCCTGTATATAACTCTACACTGTGCTGAGAAGTGACTGCCTAAACCCACTGCCCTTTGAGAGAAGTAACTGCAGTATTAGGGCAGGAGTCACCTAATCAGCCCTGCCTAGACACCCGTTTTTTTGGCCTGTAGAACACACATGGTACTATTTTTTTTTTCCTTTTTTTTTTTTTTTTTTAAATAGAAGTTGTATTGGAATGATTCCGCTTATGGTCAATAGTAAACAGTGAGCTTTTTGTATGTTTAAACTGCTGTTAATTGTTATTTTAATTGTTTGCTATTTAATTCTTCAAATAGTCATGAAATATTAGTGTATTATATTCTAAAACCTCATTCTTGATAAAGTTCAACTGTTAGAGGATAATGTGCCATTTAGTATTGAATGTCCTTGCCCATATATAAAACATGTTTTATATGTGTTAATAAAGTTCAGTAAATGTGGAAATGTGAACCTGTCATGCATGTTTTTCAAAATCAGTTTGATTCACAATATATTATCACCACCTTGGCCTCACAAAATGTTTATATGATCAAACTTATGTTACATGAAAACAACTGGCATGGAATTAGGTTGGAGTGTGGGAATATCATTTAACTTGTCACAGTAATTTGTATGTTGGGAGATAGATTGCAGTTTAATTTTAATAAATGCAAAAGCATCAGCTTTATGAAGATAATTTATGTTTCTTTCTACTTTGCAAAAGATTAGTCGTCACCATAGATCGGACCTGCTTATGGGTGTGTGTTCTTATTTGGGACATATGACCTAAAATGCAACCTTCCCTAAAGTTATTTAGAAAAACAGAAAAAGCTCATTCCATACTTCCGTAAAAGTTAAGCGGTTAAAAAGAAAATGTTTATTTTGAACTCAACATGTTTGCTTGTTTTCACTTTTCTTTCTTGATGTTTTCAACTTAGCTTTCTTTGTTTGTTTTTGTTTTGAGAGATTAAGCTACCTGCTTCTAAAAAACCCACTTAGTTTTCATGGAAACCATTTAAAAAAAAAATTCAGCAGCTAAATAGGGAAGAGATAGGGCTATTGCCCCTTTAACAGCTGAGGTTATAGCAAGCCCAGATCACACACTGGTTCACATAATCTTGAAGGTGGTTTTCCTCTCAAGCTTGCAAAACAAAAAGAACAAACAAACCCACTTTATTACTTTCCTACTCCTTCGTGTTTGTTTTAATTAAATCAGTGCTTTACCTTTAGTGACAGCGAGAAGGGCCACAGACTATCCTTCCTTAAAGCAGTTTCTTTTCTTCTTTTAGCTTTACCAGAAGCATAGTGAGATGAGCAAGTACAACAAAAGTTTGCCCAAAGCTCAGAAGCAATCTGGAGGACTCAGAATGTGAAAAGTAACAAATAACCTTGTTGGAAAGATGAACTCTTCAGAGGTATAAGAACTGTACTTGTGCATAAATCCCTAGTGTGGAAATATGTTATTTCGTTTCCATCAAACTTAGTTTTCTCAGCCATGTAAATTCCTGCATAGTGATTTGGTTTGACTAACTGGCATTTGGGCTGTAAACCTTTAATTCCCATTTTATTCATTCAGAGAGAAGACCTAAAGACCCTTAATTGCCAGCAAGCGTTGGTGACCACTCATCCTAATATAATAAAGTGTGAAATATCACTTCCTAAATCCAGATTTTTAAAATGATGAGACTGTGGAAAGCGTCAGTTCACTGAGATTTATGAACCTTCCTTTTTCAAACGGGATAAAATCAAACAAAAGTTTAATAACATGTATACGTGGGAAAGACCCAGAAAAACTGAGTAACTCGCCAAAATGGCTGAAACCCTCACCTTAAATACCATTTTCAGCTGAGAGTTATGAACTTTTAAGAGACAGCTGGGTCGTACATATCCCTAATTCTGCAGGATCTCCAGAGGTGAATTTTTGATTGAATGATTCTTTGAATATCTCTCTAGAGCTGTGATTGTTATTCAATATGGTGCATTATAGTCAACTGGGAATTGGGGGGAAATTAACATCCCAGCCTCAATTTCCAGAGGTTCCAATGCAATACATCTGCCCTGTGACAGCACATTTCCTTCCCATAGTTTGAAGTTGTGGATTTTGGTCTAGTAGTCCTGCTGATGCCTCTCTTATCATGTGTTTCTCTCTATATCTATCTCCTTGTGTACAAGTGATAGGAAGTTACAAGTGTTAGGATCAAGACATAAGTCAGACTTTGCATGGCAAGGAAAAGGCACGTAATACAGATCTCAAACGGTTAATGAGCATTTCTGGAGTTCTTGCTTCATGACCTCTCTCACTGAGAGCCTTCTGGTTTTCCTGCCTTTAAACACACAGCGTGGCTCTCCGCAGGGCTGCATCTGCAGGGCAGTGTGGGAGCGTTGGGACAGAATAGAACTGTTTGTGCTGAGAAGGCAGTTACTTTCTCCATAATCCTGTAAAGTGAGCAGAATTGGATTAATTACCATATAGTTGATTTTTCTCGCCTCAAAAAAGTATAATGTTTTTCCACTAGTATCTTCCCTTCTCTATCCTTGAGGAGCCTGTGGATGATTAAGAGAGGGAGCTTTGTGTAACAGAAAGACTGGGTTTTAGAGCTAGATTACCCCCGGACTCAAATACCAGCTCTCATGCAAGCTCAGGCAATTTGCTTAACCGACACACCTCAGTTTCCCTATCTGTTTGTTGGGAAGCACAATATGTACCTGAGGATTAGGTGAGATTTATGCCAAAGAAAAAGGTAGACACTACATCTTTCGGCTCAGTGTGTTTGCTGACTGGGCTGCCAGTTAGTGTTAGCAAATGCCTCCAGGACCTGAAGTAAGCCCTTGCCTGATGTGGGCATTTTATCTGCCAGTCCCTTTGGAAAGGGTGATTATAGTAGCATCACATTGATCGAGTGCTGGCTCCCTGTATCTCCTCTGTGGCAAGTGGAATTAAAGCAACAGTTGCCTAGATGACCATTGATTTTAAGGGGCCCAGTTATACAAAGAGTGGAAGCACTCCAGCTGGTGGGGCAGAGGAAGCGCACACACGTCTCTGGGCTGAAGCTCGGAAGCCTACAGGCCAGTCCCCTCAGAGTTCCGCTGTGAGCTGATGAGATGCTGTCACTCTATCATTGGTGACTCATTGCTTTTGCTCAGGGAGCCAGTGCACTGAAATCCTGGTTGGGAAGTGAACAGAAAATAGGTTCGTGGGCAGGTGGTTTCTGATTCTAGGATAAATTACTTCACCAGCTTTCTCTTATGAATGATGGGTTCTTAGTCTTGGATTTATTTATTTTTTTAATGTCTATGACTTTGAAAGGGAAACACATAGATTGGAGCTAAGTCCCTTGGACTCTACCGTGATCGTAGTTGGGGTGAGATGTTATTGAGTGTCAGTTCATAGTTCTTGAAGGGATCATGCTGTTGCCGCCACATGAAATCCATCTCCTACCTTATTCCTCTTCCCATCTTCTTCAAAAAGAGCTTAAATTCTCTCCTGCCCTGACTCTGGTCCTTTTGGTTCTTAGACCCCTCTATTATTCCCGTCAAGGCATTTATGACACTGCGCCATCACTGTTGATTTTTGTGTTTCTGTCCCCAGTGGTGGATATTTTCTAGTATTCAGCTTTGCTTGCCTCCCCAGCACCTAGCACAGATCTTGACAAATTGAATGAATGGATGGCTGGGATGGGTGGCATAGCTGCTAGGGCCGGGATCTGTGTGTGTCCCTGGGTATGTAAGATGCTTTCTGTCCTTTAGCTCAGAGGCTAATGGAAGCAGATTTATAAACAGAAAAAGGTGCTAACGTGAGATAGATGGGAACAAACATCATGGGTCTGAGTAATTGATCTCTGAGAGAACTAGGGCACCCTTCACTGCACAGATGACACTGGAACTAGACCTTGAAAAGATGGAAGTGTGCAAGTATGTTTAAACATTTCATATTTTACCATCTCTTTGCTCCTCCTCAGAAGGAACTAATTCTCTTTTCAGTTCCCGTGATACTGCACCTGAACCTCTTCACCTTCTACTCTGGGTCGGAGTAATTTGCATTCATGCCTAGTCACTTCCGCTGAGGGTAGGATCCAGGCCCAGTGTAACTTCTTAGTCCAGTGTGCCCAGCACACGGTTACACCTTTAAAAAGTCAAGTCCGAGATTCTCCACCTGTCGTTGGAGCCATTCACTTTACCGCTTGACATATTACTAACTTCAGAAGCCAGCAATAGTATAAGCACCCTCTTCTCCAAATATACGGGTACAAGAAATATATGGAATCAGTTGTGATATCGCCTTTTCACATATCTCTCAACTCCCTCTCCCTCTCCAGAAGTAACCACTGTTAACTATCATATACTCTCACAGACGTTTTCCACATACATTATTTTACTAGAATGGCCCTGTGTTCTGTGATGTCAGCATGACTTCTAATTTCATCAAGGTGAGATGTTCCCAGGCACAATGTTGGAGAGAATGTGCCTTTTTCTCTATATTCCAGGAGGCAGCTCTCAGGGGATAGTATTATTCTTCCTGCGAATGTAGTTTATTCCTGAGAAATCAAGGCTTATTTCCGTGGTCCTTTAGTCTCTAGATGAACGGTGACTTGTGGCTTCAAGGCCTTTGGGAGCTGGGCTGCTCCAGGATCAGGTATTTGCAGCATTTAAATGTCCTGTCTTATGATCTCTTACAGCTGTTTTGGTGAGAAATTCTCTAGAACCAGGTTATTAGGTGGAAAGGGGTTGGGGTTGATGAGGATAACCAGCCTGGGTAGGTTTAGAGAAGAACAAAATGATTCTGGGTTTAAAGTTAATTTTCCTTGCTTCATTACCAAAATTGTGTCCCAGGGTTCTCTGACTAAAGCAACAGATATTTAAAGCCCCTCCTTTCCTTTTCCCAAATTTTTCCTGCCTTGGGCTCAAGTGTGACATCTGGAGCTTAAGCAGCTATCTTGTGCCATTGAGGCAACAGTTGGTAGACTAAGTATGTAGAGTGGTAAGGAAGGAGGAGCCATGAGGTTCCCTGACATCATCGAGCATTGCACCAGCCATGGACCCACCTACCTTCCAACTTTTTGCTCAATGAGAAAAATAAATTATTTGCTTGGTTGTTATTAGTCAAGTTTTTTACTATTGATACTTAAGAGCAATTCAAACTATACACAGGCATAACTATCTGTTTCCCCAAAATTGACAGGAGAACTGCTCAGGCCATCAGAAGCCACCAAAATGAAAAAGAAGTTAGAAGTCTTGCATGCCCACAGGGTTACTGACCATCTAAGCTCCTTGCACCTGGTTTATTGATTGTCAGTCAAGTCATTGCAACAGCAGTGTGAAAGCAGTGGGTTTACATCTGCTTTACTCTGCCCCTTCATTCTCTTGATTTTCCAGTTGGGAGCCCCACAGAGTGACAAACTTCTCAACAATTGCTTCTAGAGCTGGGCTTAGTGGAAATGTCAACAGCAACAATTTAACCACTGTCTCAAAGATCATTCAGTGCTACCCACACTGGCCATCAACAAAACCTTGCCAGGGGAAGCAGGTGCCATTTTCAAATCTCTGCTTGGTAAAACAACAAACGGAAGTGGCCAGCTGAAATAGGCACTCCCTTTACAGTGATCCAGCTCCCAAATGCGTGATCTCGGTTTTTATTTTTAGAAATGAAACGATAAGTCTGATTCTTCTTTTGAGTCAGGAGGGTTCTAGGTAAAGACCCTGCTGCTCATACGGGCCTAAAGAAAACCCACAGTCTCCACTCTCACCTGCCCTGGTTCTGCCCTCCGGTCTAGTGCGAGGTGGACGCTGAGCTTCACGGGTTGTCCACACCAGGAAAGCCTTGCACAGATGCCTCCCCATAGTGGGTTTGCAGTGATTACTGCGGCTTTGAGTGCTGCCTCATGCTCCCCCTTAATTTTTTTTTTTTTTTTTTTTTTTTTTTGTGGTACGCGGGCCTCTCACTGCCGTGGCCTCTCCCGCTGCGGAGCACAGGCTCCGGACGTGCAGGCCCAGCGGCCATGGCTCACGGGCCCAGCCGCTCCGCAGCATGTGGGATCTTCCCGGACCGGGGCACAAACTCATGTCCCCTGTCCACTGGCAGGCGGACTCTCAACCACTGCACCACCAGGGAAGCCCTTCCCCCTTAGTATTAATCAGAAATACATTTTTCCCCACCCCAAATTCTCTTCCCCAGACAAAAATAATTTTTACCAGAGAAAAGTTAAAGCAATAAGATATAAAGAAGCCCTACAGAGATAAATACCTCTTGTCTGCTCAGGGTCCAGATTCTGAAACTGACCACACTCTCAACTCTGGGTAGAAAAACCCTGGGACTGTTCACACTTCCTTGTTAACAGTGATGACCTCTTCCCTGCCTTTCTCTCCCCCTGTCTCTTCTTTGTTCTTACCTCCCTGACTTCCTGACCTTTCTTCCTTTCCCCCTCCTCTCTTACCATTTCTTGGCCAACACAAACCTAGTTTATCATTGTCTGAAGGCAAGAGTAAAGGCTGAATATAAAATATTCTGCAAGAGAAATTACTTGTAATGTGAGCTTCATCCTGTGTATTAACTTCAGCCATTCATCTACAGTTGACAAATCTCTGGGTCCTCAAATTCTGGGAAAATGTTTCCAATAATGCTAATATCTTACATGTTTGTGAGTTTTTTTTTTTTTTTTTTTTTAAGATTTAATGTGTACTTTTGGAAGGGGTGGGAGGTCACCACTTTTGATGTTTCATCTGTGTGGAGGGAATGTAATTGGTATAACTCCTGACCTCGTCCACCTCTTTATTAGCTCTTCCCCAGGGGAATAATTTATTTCATGGGTAAATCTGAAATGTAAATACCTGGGTATGCTCTGCTCAACTTGTCTTCTTCCTCTCTGCAGCTAATGGTTCACAGGAATTCCAGTTGTGCTCTGTTCTCCAGGGATGCTCTGTTCCACCCCTGCCCAGGGAAGCCAGCCACGGTCCAGTACTACCTGGGGAGAGTACATCTGCCCAATTCTGCCCAAAATCTGCCCAAATTGTGAGTTCCTCAGAAACTCACAATATACATCCCATTAGGTCTGCTGTTGACTAGATGTCCCATTAGCTGTCTTCAATACACATGCCTCAAACGCAAGACTATCTGAATTCTTATATTTGAAGTCTTTTAGGGCAGGATTTTTGGACAGATCCAGCAGGCAGAAAATCAGTAAGAACAGAGCTGAACTCAGCACCACCACCAATCAACTGGATATGATTGATATCATAGACTACTTCATCCACAACAGCACAATACACACATTCTTCTCAAGTTCACATGGAACATTCACCAAGACAGACCACATTCTGGACCACAAAGCACACCTCAAATATCTAAAAGGATAAAAATCATACCATGTTTGTTCTCATACCATGGTGGAATTAAACCAGAAATCAGTAACAGAAAGATAACAGGAAAATCCTAAAATATGTAGAGATTAAACAACACACGTCTAAATAACACATGGGGGTCAAAGAAGAAATCTCAGGAGAAATTTAAAAATATTTTGAATTAAATGAAAATGAAAACACAAGTTATCAAAACTTGTAGCAAAATTCTGATGCAGATGTAGTGAAAGCAGGAATTTTAGTTGTATTTAGTGGGAGGAATAGGGAAAGTATGTTTACTCTGTCTTCCTAGAAGCTGGAGTCCTCAGCTGAAATCTTTTAGGCAGTTTTATTTTATCTAGAACAAAATCTGAAGAAACTGTACCATTTATGAGATGACCACAATTTACACTCAAATTCCATTTAACTTCAAAGCCCAAATATTTTGCTCTCAAAACAGTTCTGACCAAATATGTGAAAGTCTATCCTAGGTAGCATTGCATTAAATCTATATAGATCTAGTTGGGAAGAACTGACATCTTTATAATATCGAGTCTACCCATCCATGAGCACGGAAACTCTCTCCATTTATTCAGTTCTTCTGTGATTTCATTAGTCAGAGTTTTGTAATTTTTCACATATAGATCTTGCACATATTTTGCTAGGCTTGTATCTGAACATTACATAGAACATAGCTAACTAAGAAAAGGTGGAGGGAAGAAGGCAGACCAGCCAGGAACCTTGGGACCAAGGAGACAACATGGGGGTGAGTTCCCTGAGTTTTCCTTGCTTTGTATATCCCAGACATGGAGCCAAAGAAGCCAGCATCCCGGAAACACTAAAGGCCACAGACACAAACAGCCCCCAGCAAAACTCTGATCTCTCTACAAAGGACCAGGAAAGGGCCAACCTAACAAGACAGAAAACTGTTACACAGTAGCCACTGTGCTGCAGCCAAACACACAGAATATAAACATGGTTTCATTGCTACCTTCACCAACGAAGTGAGGAGTCTAGACTTCCATGCTTGCCAGGCTGTAACGAGGCACCCTCCCTCCACTGGGCTGAGAAGGCCAGGTAGGGAGCTTGCACTTGGGTGTCAGAAGAGGCCTAGAGGGGAGTTAGGACTTTTGCCATCCAGCGATAACAACGCCACCCCTCCTCAGGGTTAGTGGACACCGTGTGAGGAGCTGGAATAACCTTCCCTCCTCAGCAGTAATGAGGGGACCCCCTCCTTGCGTGTCAGTGCAGGCCGAGCGGGAGACCTGGGCTTCCACTCTGCCTGCAGTAACAAGGCAGCAACTCCTTTTCCTGTCCAGAGAAAGCCCTCTAAAACAGAAGGTACTCATTAAGATCCAGTCTCAAAACATAATGTGAAACTTCCAGGTTTCATTCAAAAATCTCTTGTCATATGACAGGGATTTCAATTGTGTAGTTAACTAAAAATCTAAACCAGGAAAAATAATGTCAAGAAATTCTCATGTGACTGTTCAAGTAAGTATGTAATCTTATAAGTCATTTAGAGTGGAGAAAAATCCAAGCAATTTTAGTCATTGGCTATTTATTTTAATGTATCTCAAGAATGCTAATAGAAGCAGGTAAAGCCTTATGATTATTAAGCCCTGAACTTGATGCTGTGTGGAAAGTATAAGAGCCAGAGCCCTCCCTGGTGATGGGAGCTTGGAAGGGGAATTCTAGGAATAAGGTTACCCAGAGAACTATGAAGTAGTGACCTTGAATTATGAGACTAAAGAGTCCAGAGGTACAGTGGAGCCCATAAACTGAAATTTTTCTAAAAATACCTGGGAAATAAAGCTAGCAAGATTCTTGGAGGTAGGAATCATTTTTAGCTTTTACTGGAGAAGTGTTTTATGCTTTCCTAAGGAAGCAGATCATCTATTTAGTTGCCCATGTCCATAAAAATTAAAAATGCTTTAAAAAATCTTAGATGTTTCCATCTCTAGTGTATATTGTTGTTGATCATGCCACAGATTTGGGGGTGACTTTTGAAAATCTTTAAAAATGGAAAAGATGACATTATTAAGTAAAGAAAATAAAAAGTACTGCTAATTCCTTAAGTAATTTATTGTACATCCCTCTTCTCCTCCAGGTCCAGCATTCTTTAGCATTCACATATCTGTAAAAGTTGCATGAGAAATGAATAGTTTGTTGAATTGTGTAACCGAGTTTGTCTTCCTTTGATTCTTGAGTGTGTTTACTTAAGGGTAAGGAGTAGCTGAATGTTCATTGAGGAGTTAGAGGGGTATTTGAAAGAGCAATGGTTTACGTAAGCTTTGGGTTCTGCCGACGCTTCTGCCCACCCAGAATGCTCTATAAAACCCAGGGATGAGCCTTCCTGCATTTACCATATAAACTTTAATGAGTGACCTATTTGCAAAACTTGAAACTTTCTTCTTGTAACTTCTTTTTCCTTGTATTTCCCCTGCTGAACCTTACCAAATCTTTCTCTCTCTCTCTCTCTCTCTCTCTCTCTCTTTCATACACACACACACACACACACACACACACACACACACACACACACACACACACACACACACACACACACACACACACACACACACACACACCATACAGCATAAAATCTTAAGTAAAAAGCCAAACCAAAACCAAAACACACACCCTCCCCGCTCCAAAAAAAGAAAAAAAACACCCAGCATTCACAGCAGCAGTCTACAGCACTTTTGTACTGTGATTTCAGAATGAAATTAATGAGGCACATTAATTTTTAAAAATAGTATCTACTTTAGCGAACGTGGCCATTCTAGACATAAAACAAAAGCTTCCTATTAAATGCTAGAGATTACCTAATTGTCGAAGTAAGGACAAAGTGATACATAATGATACTTAGAAGCAAAAGGAATAAAGACTTAAAGTTTAAATGTTGATTTAAAGTAAGCTACTAGAACGCATTAATGCTATTCTCCATCCTTTAAGACAATTTTACAAATAGAGGAAATGTTTTATTACTTGTTCACACAAAGCAAATCCACCCAACCCTCAGTGTTTTTTCCTTCTCATTGTTTGCTTTGTCTTTCCTCTGGAATCTACATACAAGATGTAAAGTAAATTCAAATCTGAATGAATGAAGACTAAAATATGAAGAAATGATTATTCAATTATGTTGAATTAGTAGATCAGTCATTATTACAACTCCCCAAATGTGCACATTTATGACAAAGAGCAGCACAATAAAAACAGGGTACTTTGAGATTCTTTTTGTTGTTGTTATTGTTCTTTAGATACTTTTCAACTATTGAAACCCCAGCAAACAATACCAGTGTAGTTTGACTATGTCATTAAATGCTCTAATGTTCTGAAGAAAACCCACTCTTTTTCCACATACTCTTTAGAGAATAAGAATAAATACTTTTTCAATGAGAAACTCATGTCCCCTATAATTAGAAAACTTCAGTGCTCTTTTAAAAAATTGCAGTAAAATTTAACATCATTTTGTAAATTTTTGAAAAAAAAATCACTCCTAATCTCATTACCTTAATACAATTTTCATTTTGACACTTTCCTCCCAGGTCTTGACCCCACGTAGAGTTGCCACAAATTTTCAGGCAAGTTGTGTTCTCTTTTTTTCTAAAATAGGTTTTACCCTAAATTTTATTTCTATACAATTGTCATAATTGTAATTTGTAGTAGTTTTAATAATCTCATTTATGGGAATTTATCACGTGGAAACAACTCAACTGAAGAAAAAATTCTTTATACAGACGTTCATGACAGCTTTATATGTAATAATTAAATGATGAATACAATAATTGTCCAGCAGCGGTAAATCACAGCCTATAAACTGTATGGAATATGACATCAGTGCTTTTTTCAACAGTAGCCAAAAGGATGAAGATTCTGATCATGGTTCTTTGGTCAGCTCCAGGGACCCTAATGGTCAAGCTGACTGTCACAGCAGGCTGAGTAATCTTACGGCAGTGCCTTGTGTGTTATGTCTCGAACAAAGAACTTCACTTGATACACAGAATGGGAGGAGAAGAGTAACGAATAAGGGAGCCCCAAGGATGGCCCAACCATTCATTGGCATGTAGAGCAAAAGAGAAGCGAAATTTGCCCCCAAATTTGGCAGTGCTACAAGCAGAAATGAGGTGACAAGTTGTAGACTTTATTCTTTCCCATCAAGCTCTTATATAAGGAAGCACTATTGTGGTGAGCTGACCTAGGTCACCTGGCTCTGAAATCCAGGATAGGAGAAAACAACCTGATAGGAAAAGACACTGTGTGGAGGGACTGTATTAAACTGCATTGAAACCCTGGATGCAGGCAGCCTGGGTAGGGCTGTTCCCATATAGGGCAAAATATTCAGCTCCCAGTGCAAACTGGAAATGTTCTTCAACAGAAAGAGGCAAGGTTGTGACTAATGCCCATGTTACTGTTGCAGTCCTGATCTACGTCCACATGAGGACTACGTCAAATTGGCTGGGCAAATTGGAACTTTGGATTTTTGTTGGATAAGGTTGTCCCATTGGAAATATACTTAAGAAATGTTTTAACTTAACATCATATCTTTAACAAAGAACCCTCACAATATGTCAAAATTAAACTGAAAATAAAAATGAATCAGGGTTTTCATGAATAGGTTTGCTGTTCATCAATACATCATCAATAAATGTTCTATTTCACTTATTTAAGATAAGTTAAAGGAAAATGTCTTACATTTTCCCATACTTATTCTGAAATAAGATATCAAAATAATTGCAAACTTTTCTTTAGTGTAACGAGATGATAACCTAAAATATTAATCTATACTTCTTTCCTTGATCTGCCTGTGAGTCATACCATGCGTTCTCTAGCCAGGCAGCAGGGAAGGTAGTACTAAGTGTTCTCAGCGTCTGCTTATTAGAACAGCAATGCCAGGACTATCAAGTAAGGGTCTTGAGTGATAAAAAAAAAGTCAATTTTAGTTTCATGTTCTCAAATGCACATATGACATTCATGGCAGGGACAGTAGTTGAAGATATAAAATTTTGAGTTGTAAGAAAATCAGTGTCAAAAATCAGAACTCTGAAGGACCCAAGTATAATAACCCTGTGACACAAACAAGAGGCATAGAAGAGTATTGGACAGATCCAGGTAACGCCCCAGCCCCAAGACTAGATAAAGTTGCTACAGTTGGGGGAGATGAAGAGAGTCGATAAGAGAGGATACATGGTGAGGGGATACATGTAGTTGTAGTTCATTCCTTGATGTTTTTTGCATCAGTCTCTCTTTTGTTGAGGTGTGCTACTGCTTTGGAGTTTTGGTTGCATTAAGGATCTATGTCAGCGTGCCACTGTACACTTTTCTGTATGTTTTCTATATATTTATTTTACGTTTGTATATATTGTCTATTGTTTATAAGTATTTTGCCCTCTGTCTCCTCCCTTCCATCCACTCCCTTTAATGCCTGGGCCTTCGGCCTACAGCCTCTTATGGACTCACTTTCTTCCTCTGTGGCTTCAGCTTCCAGAGACAGGAAACGAGAGGGGTTCCCCTAGTGTGCTTTAAAACCTCCCTAGAGGTTCCTCAGAGATTTGCCCTCACATTTCTTTGTCATTCACAAACCAGTCACTGACAAAGGCAATCGCATTATCACAGCAGAGGCAGAATTACCCAGCTTCCCCTGAAGCATATGGCTTCCCCAAATGCAGACTAAGGCAATTCTCTCTCAGAAGGAAGTGGAATAAGAAAAGAGGGCACTTGCCACACAACCAAGATTATGGTTGCGATGAAATGATGTGAGATATGTGAAAGAACAAAAAATGTTCTTATAGGTTGAGAACTTTGAAGCGTAAAATATAGGATATTTTCTAACTACTAGCGTACCAGGTTTCAAGGATAACTATGAACAACATTAAAATGATTAATCTTTTTGTAGACATGTTCTATAAAAAACTGGCACTTGAAATGTGCCTCATCCAGTACCCACTGTCCAGAATCCAGTGGAATGTAGGATTTATGGGCAGTCTGTAGCAAGAAAGAAAGTTCTTGTAATTTCTGCTGCTTTACTGTTGCAATAAAAAGTTGCAGGTATTAGACTTGGAAACTGAGGTGGCAAACTAAAATTTCTGTTCCTCCTGTGACCTTGGAAAAATAAAACTTAGGAAGAAATCCATCCATCCATTTGAAGTCTTCTAGGAAAGATTACCTTGGTCAAATAATTTGAGCAAATCAAAAGCATTATATATAGTAATTCTATAATTATTAATTGGTAATAGAAAGATCATTATATTAAGTATAATAAACTTTCTAAATATTTATATTGTCTGATATCTAGATAAAATTAGAGAGCACTTTTATTTTAGCAACAAGATATGGTTTAAAGATTTAATTTATGTTACATAGAAAAATATGTTATATCTGCTGAGAGCGACTTTATATTGTGGCAAAAGACATTTTGGACACATTTCTTTTACTTTGTACTCAGAGCTGAACTTGTGGACTTGGTAGTGTTATTGTCAGTATTATACATCCACAAGGTCTTTTGATGCCAGAGTAAAGAATGGAAAAAATATTAAAAATTTTATAATAGAGTTTTATAAAAGAATGGTGGCTGGGAATGAGGGATGGTGGTAAAACTGAGCAAATGTATATAACTTGGCCATATGTTGTGTCCATTTAAAATTAGAGATCATAAAAAGAAAGAAATCAAACCTCTTATCCTCTTTCAGTCCATAGATTCTTATCTTTTTTTTTTCAGATGAGGTGGGGAGGTAGAGAAAGGAATTATAGACCGAGAAAAGACCCTGGGCAACGGTAAGAAGGTGAGAGAAAACAATATGTGCTAAAAACTCAAGCAGTTTAGTGTTTCTGTGCAAGAAGTAGGGTGTGATGAAAGAAGAGCGTGGAGACTTAAGTGGGACAGGTGACGAAGTCCTAGCACAAGAGATGGGAACCAGAAGAGCTGAAAGAGGTCAAAATGTGGGAGGAGAGAGGAGGCTCCTGATGGATCAAGTTTCCTAATAGGACAATGGGTGATGGAGTTAAGATTCCAGATGGTGGGATCTCCTGGGTGTGGATGTAGGAGAGCTTGTAGAGGATGAACAGGTACGCTCTCAATGCCATTCATCTCATTCACAGAAGACAGTTTTCCAAATTATGGTATACTTACTGATGGTAATAATTGTAAGTGGTGTCTGAATGAACATTTTGAATAGCTGTGTTATAGAAAAAATATCTTGGGGACTTCCCTGTTGGCATAGTGGTTAAGAATCCGCCTGCCAATGTGGGGGACACGGGTTCGAGCCCTGGTCCGGGAAGATCCCACATGCCGCGGAGCAACGAAGCCCGTGTGCCACAACTACTGAGCCTGTGCTCTGGATCCCACGAGCTACAGATATTCAGTCCGCATACTATAACTACTGAAGCCTGCACGCCTAGAGCCCATGCTCCGCAACAAGAGAAGCCACCACAATGAGAAGCCTGCGCACCGCAACGAAGAGTAGCCCCCGCTCGCCGCAACTAGAGAAAAGCCTGCGCGGCAACAAAGACCCAACGCAGCCAAAAAAAAAAAAAAAAAAATCTTGTATAGCACAACTGGGACCCTTCCGGATGTTATTGCCAATGAATAAATAATTAAAAATTAAATGATTTAAAGAGACATACTAAATGATAGTTCCAGGGTAAATGATTAGAGCAAAAATCATGAAGGTGCAATGTGAATGAAGGAGATTGGGAAACCTCACTTTAAGAGGTGAAGTAAGGTGTTGAGCGGAGAGAATCCAGGAAGGTGTGGGGCTGGAGGAGTGCAGTAAAGGCTTGGAATAGCCACTGTGGGAGTGGGCTATGGAGTTCTAGAGCAACGGAAGAATTGATGGGCGGTGTGGTGGGCCCCGTACTCCAGCCAATCTATGTGGCTGTACGAGTTGTTCCAGCAGCCCAGCCACCTGCAGCAAGGATAGTGAAGACAGCATGGATCCCAGGATGGGGTTTTGCTTGGCTTTGAGCAAAGATTGAAGATGCAGGGGAATTGAGATAAACTGAGAAAGGGAGCCCAGTGATCTAGCATGTAGTGCAATTCCATTTCTGGGGATATACCCCAAAGACCTGAAAGCAGGGACACCCACGTGCATAGCTGCATTATTCATAACAGCCGAAGGTGGAAGGAATCCAGTGTCCATCCATGGATGAGTGGACAAACAAAATGTGGTATATACATACAATAGAATATTATTCAGCTTTAAAAATGAATGAAATGCTAACATATGCTACAGCATGGATGAAACTTGAAAACATTATGTTAAGTGAAGAAAGCCAGACACACATAAAACAAATACTGTATCATTCACTTACATGATGTATCTGGCGTTGGAGGAGGTCATTGAGAGGATGTGACCACTGGTTGACCCAGTAACTGGACCAGGGCGGTTGGAGGCTCTTCACACCCTCCCCTGTCCTTTGAGTGTATGTTTCACCCACTGTTCGCACAGTGGGAGCAGTTTTCAAGGATGCAGGCTTGAGAACAATGTGGTGTTGAGCTTATTCAGATGCATACCTGACTAAACCCCGTTAAGGATTCTATACACACTTAAGATGCTGGCGGGCAGGGGCGGACAGCTACTTGTCTTGCGACCGCCAAGGCAAGCCTGGTAAGTAAATTCCCTTGCTTGTTAAAACTGCCATCTACCAATCCGGAGTGGGCTGCCTCTTTCTTTGACTTCTCCTTGCCCTCTGGGTATGGGGGCTAGTTTTAGATTTCACCCGGGAAGCTCCAGAGTTTGCCATTCCACAGTTGGTGAACCAGCCAGGAGACCGAAGAAATGGATCTTGGAAAGAGGCATCTGTAGGGAAAATCCCAGGTTGGCTGTTGACCTCCGTGTGGGGAGGGGTGGCCTGGGTTTAGATGCCCGTGGACCACCGCGCGCGTCTGGGAAAGCCGAGAGCGCCGGCTGGCTTCCCGCGCTGGTTTGAGCTGTGCAGGACACGCCGCGGGCTGGAAGGAAGCGAATGGCTGCACGGTGGGCGGCTTCTGCTGGACTGCTGGGTGGCCACCGATGCCCAGCTAGAGGCTGAAGCTGGAGTTAGAAAGCGGGAAGAAGAGCTGAGGTTACAGGAGGACTAGCTCAGGGCAGGCAGACATGGTGGAGAGCAGGACGCGAGGCTGGAGACCTTAGGTGTGGTTTTAAAACCCTAGGAGGGTGCTACCTGCCACGGCTGAAGGTCCGAGGGCTGGTGACAGAGGCTGATCGGGAGGCTACGAGCTGGAATCCCTGGGAAAGTGAGGAGAGTGAAGGGGAGGATGCTGTGACTGACAGTGAAACGGATGAAATGCCCCCTAAGACATAGGTGCCATGGGACCCTAATAGAAAGGAAAGCAAAAGCACAGCGACAACCCCAGTCGACAGGGCAGCCCCTAAGTCAGGACACGTTCATGATGAGAAAAGTTTCTCCCACTGAGCTTATTGGTATAGCTGCTAAGTTCCAGCGAAAGGGAGGGAAAGTAAACAGGCAAAGTTAGTGTAGCTGTGGGAACAGTGGCATTTTTATGACTGGGTAAGAGGCAGAGAAAATGAGCAACATAGCCACACACCCTGCCCTTCAGTGTTGCCTGCGTGTTCCCCTGGGTGCCGTCACAGTACGTCCTCACTCTGTTACAGGTCGGATTAGTCTAGCCTGTGGGGAGGCTTGGCCCAATGAGGGGGCCCTCGCTAGGCATGTGGGATCCTGGAAATTTATAGAGGAGGTGCGATAAGTTCTTAGGGAGCTGGGAATGAGACAGACCAATCACACCCCTGTTTTTGAAAGCCCCGATCAGGCCACATTCACTGCAGGAATGAAGGCTAAAATACTCCAGTCTGCCACCAGCACCCAGCTTGGACACTGATATCCATGCTGAGCCCCTTGGTGGGCAAGATATCTGTGATGCTAGGCAATCCACTGTTGATCTGGGGGGGAAATGACAAATCCTTGGAACGGGTACGGGCTATGGGAGAGACCCAAGGTAGAAAGGGAGCTCAAAAGCCCGAAAGGCTATACCAAATGGCTGTAAAGAATCTTGTAAAAGTAATGCGGAAGCGAATGTGGTTTGACCTCATTGCTGCCAGGACCCACTTGAAACACAGTGTTGGTCTCCTGTGGAAACCCTTAAAACCTGAACAGTGCAGACCTGCCCATCTGCCCCTACCATCCCTGATGCCCTGCCTGCTCCAGCAGAGGCCTCAGGGATACAGTCCTATTCAGGGTGCCCCCTGCCACCATGCCCCGGGTATAGGATGCAGGCCAAGATCACCTCTTGGTGAGGGCCATTGGAGGCTATCGGAGGCATCCTGTTGAGTTCACTATTCACTGACTCCCCCCAGAAGTAAACAAAAGGTGACAGTTCTGGTTGACTGGAGCCAAATGTACTCTAATACATGGTCACCCTCTGAAGTTTTCTGGTCCCTTTAATGCCATCAATGGTTATGGAGGGCGAAGGTCTCTTTGACACTGCAAGTTGCGTGTTCTCCCCCTCAAGAATACACGAGGTTTTTATCTCTCCAATACCAGAGAACAGATTGGGCACTGATATTCTACAAAATCAAACTCTGCAAACCTCTGTCAGTGAATTCTGCCTCCAGGCTAGGGTAATCAAACCAGTGCTGAGGGATATGCCAACTAGGAACCAGTAAATCTACTGCCCCTGGGGAAGAGTGGTAATTGTCAAACAATGTTAACTGCCTGGGGGCATAAGGAAATAAAAGAAACCATCCAAGAACTGGGTATCTTATGTCCTGCCCTTAGTGCTCTCAACAGCCCAGTATGGCTGGTGAAAAAGCCAGATGGCTCATGGCAGATGATCGTGGACCACAGAGCACTGAACAAGGTACTGCTCCCACCCAAGGGGCTGTGCTCGACATTGCCACCATCTTAGATATCTTGGCTGCTGTCCTAGGAATGTACCATGCTGTACTAGACTTAGCAAGTGCTTTTTTCAGTACACTGCTGGCCACCTAGTCATAAGATCCATTTGCTTTCACGTGGGAGGGGCAACAATTGCTTCCCCAGGGCTACCTGACATCCCATGTATGTCACGGGATGGTAGCCCAAGATGTGGCCCTGTTCGTCTTCCCCACTTCAGAAAAATGGCCTGTTACATTGATGATATAGTGTTAACCTCTGAAGTCTTGTCGCTGCTGCAGGACCTTCTGCAGACTCTACTGGAACATCTGTGAGGGAGAGGATGGGCGGCAAACCCACAGAAAACTCAAGGCCCAGGCACCACTGTAAAGTTTTTGGGAGTCGTTTCGTTGGGCAAGACCCAGAGTGTCCCATAAGCTGTGATTGATAAGGTGCAAGCCTGTCTAACCCCTAAGAAGGTGAAAGAAGTGCAAGCCTTTGTAGGACTTCTGGGGTTTGGGAGGACTTTTATTCCCACCTGGCACAGTGCCTCTGTCCCTTATACCTCCTGGTAAAGAAGGGGCACATGTGGGCCTGGGAATCAGAGCAGCAAGCTCCCTTCAAGCAGGCAGAAATGAACTAGTGAAGCAGATGAAAGCTCTGGGCATCTCCCAAGCAGGCCACCATTTGAATTAGAGGCATGTGTGACTCTGGAAGGTATGGGTTGGGCAGTGTGGCAGAGACAACAGAGGGAGAGAGCACCCCTAGGATTTTGGTCTCAGTTCTGGAAGAGGGCAGAAACCTGATACCCCCAGAGAGCACTAGCTCCTTGCTGTGTACAAAGAGCCCCTCCAGGTACAGCCTCCCATGAAGGAACAATATATCCTGGCAAGAACTTCCCTTCCTATCAAGCGTGGGTTAGAAATACGTTCTGTTGACCTACCTCTGTCATGGCTTAAACTCCCATGTTGCTTAAATGACACACCCGTTTGTCGCACAGGAGCACCCTGCCCGCCAGCCCACTGTCTCTAGAAATGTGGGTGCTTCCAGGCCCTGTGGAGTATGTGGATCCTCCAGATGCCCCTCCCCGCCCCATAGCTGTGGCGGCCCCTGCAACCCTTAGAGACGGAGGGGGGAAACTCCCACTGATGTCTGGCGTGCAGATGGTCTAGTTGGGGGCCATCTGTCCACACGGACTGCAGTCTCTATTAGCCCAACACTGACACCATCTGGATGGAAACAGGAACGAACCGCAGCAGCCAGTGGGCTGAACGGGGCAGTCTGGCTGGCGGTCACTCAGAAGCCCTGGCCGTTAACCCTTTGCACTAATCGTTGGGCTGTTTTAAAGGGGTTAACCCTGTGGCTTGGACAGTGGGAAGCCGAGGGGTGGATGATCATGAATAAGTCCTTGTGGGGTCAGGATGTGTGGAAAGACACCCTCACTGTCTTCCTCGTCCTGGCTCATAAGGTGCTGACACCCCCTGGCAATCGGGAAGCTGCTGCCCTAGCCTGGGTATGAAGCCTAGCAACTGATCCTTCAGTAGACACAGCAGATTAGGGACTTAGAAAAAGTGGCAACCAGAGCACCTGGGCGGGATGGCATGTTGCCAAGGATGCGGCTTGCCCTTGATAGACAGTGATTTGGTTAATTTGGTAACAGCACGTTCTGTGTATTCTAAACAACACCCATGGCAACTGCCAAAGGAGTCTGAAGCCGTTCACTGGAGTTTCCAACCAGGGACAGATTAGCAAACTGATAATATTGGCCCCTCCCTCTCTGAGTGAGGGCTCTAAATATGCCCTGTTTTGTGTGGACAGTGCATGTGGCCTAACCCAAGCTTTCCCCTGCTGCCATGGAAACCAGACTGCCACCATTAGGAGATTAGAGAAGCTGAATACCACGTACAGATAACCTCATCAAACTGATAGTGATCGAGGGTCACGTTTCAAAGGTCATGATGTGCAAGACTGAGTAAAAGAACATGACGCTGAAGGGAGGTTCCATCTCCCCTATGACCTGCAAGCAGCAAGGTTGGTAGAAAAGGAAGAAAGGAATATTAAAGCAGCAGCTTAAATGGCTAACAGGTAAAGCCGCCTTGGCGTAGTGGACTAAAGTACTATCCCAGCCTTTATACATTCGCATGAGCAACCAGTACAGCGTTGCCCCATATGCCCTGGGGACCCCTGCTGAAACACCCAACACTATAAAGTTATGGAAGTCACGGGAAACAACCACTGTCCCGATTCTTACCATGGATCAACGTGCTAAGCTGCGGTGAACACCAGGTCCCATCATGCCTGGGAAAGGCGTTATCCACTGGAATTTGCAATGTGATGTCCCACGAGGATGGATGGATTACTTTGCACCCTGGCCGAGGGGGAAGCCCTCAGTTTTTACTGGGATCCTGTTGTCTTGCTGCACACCGGATCTGCTGAAATGCACTCTACCTGGAATGGCACGTGCAGCACTGAGAGACGGGAGAAGGTGCGGGTCCTCCCGGTTTTGCCTCCCCAGGCCAACATGGAGGGTCTGCACAACTGGGTCAGACTTCTAACGCTGCAGCCCCATTAACATCTAAGGGTCAGGCCACAAGTGTAATTCTTGTAGAAGGGTCTGCACAACTGGGTCAGACTTCTAACGCTGCAGCCCCATTAACATCTAAGGGTCAGGCCACAAGCGTAATTCTTGTAGAAGGGGAAGACCTTCGCATGCAAGTTCTTACTAAATATCTGTCTTTTCAACATTTGACTTCTTCTGCCCTTATGGTGTTTGGTCACAGAATGGGCACCTGATGGAAATAATTTTCTTCAGCGGGCCCACTTGAATGCCTGGCAAAGGAATCAATCCAGCTATTGGGTATGTGAGCAGCTGCCCCTCTCTAGCTTGTCAGGATTGCCACGGTGGGCATCGCCACTCCAGGAAGGGGATTGGAAGGCCCTAAAGCAGTACATTAAGGAAGAACAAACTAGGACTAGCGCTCTTAATTCGTCTGATATCACCCATACTGATCCGGACACCTGGCCTGTGACACACACTATCAATATGCATGGGTGTTCTTTTTCTGTCAGTTAAACTACACAGGCAAGCATCAACCTACTGACCGACAGGGCCCTAAAAATTCCATCACCAGACCGATGGGTAACTATACTCAGACTTGGGGTGGGTTCATGTCACTCACCCAGGTAATAGACATTTGAGCACGTGGGCACCCCTATGTTGGGAATAGAAAAATCACTTTACATAGAACCAACACAATTGTACCAGGAATAAGGGATGGATATCACTGGAACGGTGCAGTCATTCTGTCACATTAAAGGATAGTGACTGGTGTGGCATTGACTTGTTGCACCGCTCACGCCCATGTATTTATAGGGTCACCCCCAGTGGGACCCAGTGGTTACATGGTACACATCTGTGGCTGCGGCTGCCACCTGGGAGATTGGGCAGCTGTGCCCTGGGTTTTCCCTGGGTGCAGGAGAGAATCCACCCCATAGTAACAGACATTGCCAGCCTCCCTCTCCTCAAGGCCAGGTGCGCATGTTCCCTTTTCCACTGGTACAATCATTTGGCCACCATCTTTGTCCCTTCCATTGGCCTGGAACAAGGCTTAAGTAATACCTGGCAAAGCCTGTCATTACTGAATACTGAAATCTCTAATGAGAAAAGCTGTCCTCCAAAACAGGATGGCCTTGGACATTATTACTGCCTCGCAGGAGGCACCTGTGTCATTATCCAAGCAGACTGTTGTGTGTTCATACCTGATGAGTCTGCTCATGTGTCATCTTTATTAAATCACGTGAGGACACTAGTGAACACTCTGAATGATCTGACCCCTGGCCTAGGGGACTTAAAAAATCAAAAGTTTGGATGATGGAACTCTTAATGGAAAAATTCTTACTTATTTTGGGAATCATTTTCTTAATCTGTCTTTTCTCTTGCACGTGCCTGTATCATTGCTGTGGTATCGGCTTCCAGTACAGCCAGAGGGCCACCGAATGAACTACCTCCACGCTAGTGACACCCCTCGCTGACTGCTCAGGGCACATTGCAAAAAACGAGGGGCCTGTAAAATTGTAAGAGCAGGTTGTGAGGCGTAGCGGGTTGGAGGAGGTCATCGCGAGCACATGACCGCTGGTTCACCCGTGAACTGGACCCGGGCAATGGGAGGCTCCTTACCCCCCGCCCTGTTCTGTGAATGTATATTTCACTCACCATTCCCACACTAGGAGACATTTTCAAGGACACAGGCTGGAGGGAGCAGTGTGTTGTTGAGACCATTTGAATGCATACGTGACTGAACCCCCTTAAGGCGTCTGTATAAACAGTTAAGATGCTGGCGGGCAGGGCGGACAGACACTCATCGTGCGGCCCCTAAAGACAAGCCTCATAAGTAAGTTCCCCTGCTTGTTAAAACTGCCACCTACCACCCTGGAGTGGGCTGCCTCTTTCTCGGTCCCTCCCTGCACCTCCGTGTAAGGCGCCGGTCTCAGATTTCACTGGGATGCTCCTGAGTTTGTGAACCAGTACCTAGGATGGTCAAGTTTGTAGAGCCAGAAGGTAGAAAGGAAGCTACCAGGGGCTGGCAGGAGGGAGAGCGGGGAGTTATCGTGGATGTGGAGCTTCGGTTTGAGTTTGGGATGGTGAAGAAGTTCTGGAGACAAATGGTGGTGATGGTTGCACAATACTGTGAATATACTTAATGCCATTGAACTGTACTCTTCAAAATGGCCAAAATGGTACATTTTATGGTATATATATTTTATCACAATTAAAAAAAAAACTCAGACCATGAATGTATTAATAAGAAATAACCAATTAATAAGAAATAACCAACGCGGTAACACAGTATTGATGTCTTGCAGACTCTGCCTTTACCACTTGGGCCCCTGAAACAGCCCTGACTGCACTGAGGGTGTCACAAGATCTTTCAAAAGCTTAACTCTCTTCACTTCTCAATTGACTCCCCTCTCAAAGAGACTCAGAATCAGGCCTGGGTTGTGTAAACGATGCCTGTCCTTGTTCTGTACCTCTCCCTCTCCTCAGGAGCCCCAGCCCACTGTAAATATAACCTCCACCTCCTTCTTTAGCTACTTTTCTTGTCCCCACCATCACAAGAAAAGCCAGGAGATCACATGCCAATCAGTTTAAGAGGTACCCACAGGGGTCACCAGCTCCCCATTTCAGGATCCAAGTTTGAGCCAGGAAGGATCCACTAGTAATAGAAAGACAGATCATAGTATGCTGAAATTAACTTTTTACTTTGTGTTTATTCCCCTTACAGGAAGCTAGTAGAAGGGAGGGGCCTGACTCAAGTGTGTGTATTCCTAGCGCCTAAACCTGTGCCAGACATATAAGAGTAGGCGTTCAGCAAATCTGTTCAGCTGACCTGGGGATATTCAAGCCAGTTAAACTAATTGAACTAACATCGAGTAATCCCTATATTACTTATCATGCTGTGTAACAAATTACCTGAAACTCAGTTGTTTAAGATAAAAATAATCATATATTAACTTTTATGATTTTGGTGTGTCCAAAATTCAGGCATAGCACAGGAGAGATGGCTCCATGGTGACTGAGGCCCCAGTGGGAAGGCTTGAAGGCTGGGGGCTGGAATCTTCTGAAGTCTCATTCACTCACATGTCTAGTGCTTGATGTTGGGTCACCACCTGTGGCCTTTCCATGTGGCCTAGGCCTCTCCCCAACATGGTAGCTGGGTTACAAGGGTAAACATTCTAAAGGAAAGAGAGAAAGCCATATATTGCCTTGTATAACTTAGACTCAGAAATCACATTGCATCATTTTTGTAACATTTAGGACAGTTACAAGGTGTGTCTGGGTTCAAGGAAAGGGAATGTGGACCCTAATGGAGGTGTGTCAGTGTCACTTTGTAAGAAGAGTGGGATGGGTTATACATTAAACGTGGCCATCTTTGTAAATTACATTTGCCATAGTGACTATAGTGGGTCAGGCCCTGTGTTAATGCCTTTTCCTAGGCTTTTCTGTAGAATATCTACTTAAGTTCTTTTAGATGATTGAATAGAAATTAACGATAGCAACATTCTTTTGCTCTTGTTCTTCTAGTTTGAGTTCTCATAAGTCTAAAAAAGCAGAAAATAATTGGCCATCTTCTTTATGATTCAATGTTGATTTACTTATTAATGTGCGTGTTCAACAAGTGTTGATTGAACACCAAAAAGCCAGGCACTAAGGTTGGGTGCTGAGGAGAGAAGTGAACGAAACAGAAATGGTTTCTGCCCATGTGAAGATTGTGGTCTGGCTGGTGATGGAAGAAGGCCTTGTGGCCATCATTTTATGTATGTGCAGAGTCAAGACAGAGTCAAATAATAGAATCATAGATTGATAAGGATCTAAAAGACTTTCCTGAAGACCACCCTTCTTTCTTGGTAGGGCCATGTCAACCAGATGGCTGGCCATTCTAATTTTAAAGCTCTCCAAGATATGAGAGGAAGTTTCTGATGAAAAAGCCTCATGGCAATTTAAGCTAATTTTTCTCTTATGTGGTTTCTGTGAAGCCACAAAAGTAGTCAGGTCTCTCCTTATAGACACTTGTTACATATTAAGTAGTTTTTATTGATCACTTATTAGCTTTTTCCTTTTCTGGATAACCTTTCTCAACTTCTTAACTTTTCTTCATGGGGTGATTATCTATTCTGTAACCATTTAAATATTTTGTCTTCTTTCTGTAGGGAAACTCAGACTGTACAAAGAATTTTGAATAAAGCCAAGAAGCCAAGAAAGTGAAAGGATAGCTTTCAGGCCTACAAATGCTGTATTTCTGTGAGTACACATGGATCCCACTGACTCTTAATGGGACACCAGATTGTTTGTATGTATCTTGAAGTTCATTGACTCTTTGATTCCTCTTCTTTGTAATGTGGGTTCCAACTCATGCTTGTAACCTTGCTCTAGTTTGTGCTTTGCTCTTTTTAAAATTTTTTATTTTTTATTGAAATATCGTTGATTGACAATATTGTATTCGTTTCATGTATACAGCAAAGTGATTCAGTTATACATATATATTTTTTTTCAGATTATTTTCCATGATAGGTTATTATAAGATATTGAATATAGTTCCCTGTATAAATCCTTGTTGCTTATCTATTTTGTGTACAGTAGTTTGAATTTGGTAAGCCCATACTCCTGGTCTATCCCTCTCCCCCTCCCTTTTTCCTTTGGTAACCATAAGTTTGTTTTCTAGTTCTGTGAATCTACTTCTGTTTTGTATATAGATTTGTTTGTATTATTTTTTAGATTCCACATATAAGTGATATCATATGATATTTGTCTTTCTCTGTCTGACTTCACTTAGTATGATATTCTCTAGGTCCATCTATGTTGCTGCAAATGGCAATATTTCATGCTTTTTTATGACTAATATTCCATTATATATATGTATATATATATATATACACCACATCCTAAACCAATCATCTATCAATAGGCACTTGGGCTGTCTCTGTGTCTTGGCTGTGGTGAACAGTGCTGCTATGAACATTGGGGTGCATGTATCTTTTTGAATTAGAGTTTTCATCTATTCAGGATGTATGCCCAGGAATGGGATTGCTGGATCATATGGTTTGTGCTTTGCTCTTTTTGTGTGTGTGTGTGTGTGTGTGTGTGTGTGTGTGTGTGTGTGTGAAGTGTTTTGATATTTTTGTGCTTTGTTCTTAAATGTCCATGTTAATCCCCACCATCAGAATTAATGCCTTAATTAAAATCAGTGCTGGGATCCTGTTTCCTTGTTTTGCTACTTTAAATATTTTAGCATACTTTCTGCCCTAGCTTTGAATGTTTGAATTTAATGTGTTTAGAGAAAGCTGTTCTAAACACCCTTGGAACTAGTTTCATTCATTCAGCATTATTGAGCACCTACTAGGGGCCAGCCACTGTGCAAAGTGGTAGGGGTCAAATGCTCAGCAAAACCAGGCGTGGTCCCTGCTTTCTCAGAATCTAGTGTCTGGTCAGGGAGCTAGACTTAATTAACTGAGTTACATACCAAGAAAATGCTTGCTTAATAAGAGACAGAACTGTGTGCTGTTATAGAAAGATGTTAGGCAGAGATATTCGGGCATTTTAGTCAAGTGAAATTTTAATTTTTGAACAGTTTTAGATTTATAGAAAAATTGAGACGATACTACTGAGCTTTCTTATCTACCTGGCACACAGTTTCTCCTATTGTTAACATCTTACATTAGCATGGTATATTTGTTACCATTCATGCACCACTATTGATACATTATCATTAACTGAAGTCCATAATGTATTCAGATTTCCTTAGTTTTCACCTCATGACCTTTTCCCATGTGGATTTTGTCTAGAATACCACAGTACACTTAATCATCATGTCTCCTTAGGCTCCTCTAGGCTGAGACACTTTCTTAGACGTTCCATGTCTTTGCTGACCTCGACAGTTTTGAGAAGGTGCTGGTCAGGTGTTTGGTCAGGTGTGTGTTTGTAGAATGTCCCTCAGTTGGAATTTGTCTGCTGTTTTTCTCACGATTGGACTGGGTTGATGGGTTTTTGGGAGGCAGACCACAGAGGTAAAGTGCCATTCTCATCACATCCAATCCTTGTGACTTATCAGTGTTGATGTTGCCATTGACCACCTGATGGCGGAGGTCGTGTCAGGTTTCTCCACGGTGAACTTACCCTCATGATCCCACGCCGTCCTCCTGGAAGGTCGTCACGGTGCTCAGCCCACACGTACGGTGTGGGCAGTTACGTGCCACCTCCTTGAGGGCAGAGCATCTCTGTAAATTATTTGGGAATTTTTCTGTGTGACGGATTTGTCTTTTCTCCCCCAGAAAGTTTATTTGAATAACCAGCTTTGTCATCTTACAGCCACGTGACCTCTGGCAAGCTGCTTTACCTTGATGAATTTGTCTCCTTATGTTTAAAATCTGTCTTCTTCACATAAGTTTTTGAAATATGGAAGTCCAGAATGCTTTGTGCTTTATGAACTGTGACTATACGAGGGCTTTAGTCATTGTTTCTCTTAGTTCATATTTCTCGTTGCCCGAGAGAGCCTTTCCTGGGGGTGACCTGTGGGGTGCTTTCCCCCTGGCTGTTGGGGAGGAACCGTGGTTTCAGGGCGTGGCTGCTGGTCGGGGACACAGACCCTCGGGCCCTGGCTGGCAGTTCTGCGTATCTTGAAATTTCTTACCTTTCTGCCAGGAAAGCTCCTCACCTGGGTGATGGCTGTGGTTAAAATTACCCAACAGAAAGCTGTTTAGGGCTGTTAACCAGGTCAGAGGTATGAGGAAGAGAAGGGCTTTTTCTAATCAGGGAACAGGCAGGAGGTCAGGAGCATTTTGGTCCCAGGATTTCAGTCGAGGCCACCTTTCCTACTACCCTTTGGGGCATCCTCTCTCTCTCTTTGCTTCTCCCTCAGACTTTCTTAGGAATATTTTTGGTTTCAGATCTGTGCAAGTTCCTCACGCAGTTGCCCGTTGTGATTAGGATGATTGTCTTTATAAAAGACACGGGAAAGTCAGGTTGGAACAAGGCACGCGGCACGGTCTCTGCAGAGGATGTTAAGCGTGTTGACTGGAAGCCTGCCTGCCAGGACAAGATCCCTCTGCGAACACGGCACACAATCTGCTATTGTCTCTGGGGATAAGACGGTGCCAGTAAAAAATGCGAAGTCCCAGCCAAGAGGAGGAATACTGCCTCAACTGCTTCACCACTAAACGTCATTAGGGGAAGGGGGAGAGAGGGCAAAAGCCCTGTCCTTGGTTTTCAGCATGCAAAGACACCCAGAGCACAGACGTGAGTGACCAGAGCAAAGCCCGTCGCCTGTCCTGGTACCGTGGAGCCAGTGGTTCCCTCCCAGGTTGGCCCCTGTCAGAGCTCCTCTCTCCGTTCGGAGCCTTTCTGATGCTGCCAGTGGGGAAAGCCAGGGGCCCCCTCACTTTCCTTTCTGCCTGCTTGTCTTGGTCCCAGAAGCTGTTACCGCAAGGATATCCCTGTTCCAGGACTTGGTCTGCATATCCCTTATGCAGACTGCCAGGTTGGCAGTATTTGGGGAAATACTGGCTTCAGCCACTAAGGGGGTACAGGACTGAGCCTCTGGGGCAATGGTTCCCAATGGTTCAGAGTTCCCTCTTCTCCCTCAGGACAACAGCCTTCAGAGGAGAAGTTTCTGGGTCACCAAGATGCTTAGCTAGGTCCCATTCTAGTTTCGCGCACTACAAGTTTGTCTGTGGTGCTTTGTGGACTGTCTGTGGTAAAGGGATGTGCAAATCTGCTCTGGTTTTAAAGTTTGGGTCTGATCCTTTCCATATCCGAATCGTAACTGGGTCTGGTTCCATGATGGTTTCTTTCCTTCTAGTTCTCTCTCTCGAGTGTGTCTGCTCACCTTCCAGGGAAGGCTGGACCTCACATGTGAAAAACTGTAGAAAGGATCAAAGATGTTCTCTTTCTTCAGAGAGAATTTCTTTAGATTCTGGAAGGCAGGTAGTAGACAAGCAGATCACCTTAAACCAATTAGGGAACAAGCTGACTTGGGGCCGAGTTCCAATCTTTAAGGCGTCTCTACTTGGCATTTGCCCTTACTTGAAGGTGTAGGAAATCTCACTTGAAACCCTGAAATGTTTGCCTGGGCACCTCCACGTTGGCAGCCCCCATACTCTTTTTTTTTTATTTTTTTGATCTCCCAGTGCAGTAAGGCTGCCAATAGCTCTGCTCAGTGTTTCAGCCACTTAGCAGAGCACCTTTTGGATCTACTTCCTCATCTCTTGGACTGCACCACAGACGAAGGGATGAGTGTCTCAAGAGCAAAAGCGGCTTATTTTCCTGTGTTTCCCTTCTCTCTAGGATCTTGGTTCCTCACACCTTGGGTCTCCTGATGGTCTTGAGCTCCCGTTGTTGACTCTCCTGTCCCATGAGACCGTTCACCGTTGTGCTCAGTTTCTTTGCATCTCAGCAGCCACTTTCTCTCCGGCTTCTCAATTAACTTTCCTTCTACCAAGGATCTTGACCCCCTCAAGCTTTTGGCTACTTTCGTAGTCCTTCAACATAATTAAATAGGCTGTGTGTGTGTGTGTGCGTGTGTGTGTGTGCGTGTGCGTGTGTGTGCGTGTGTGTGTGTGTGTGTGTTGTCCGGCTTTTCTGGTTTGATAGAACTGGTCTGCGATCAGCCAGATAGCAACATCCTGCCCTCGTTTTAAATGCCACTGGTGGAAATATTCTACACTTGCCCTTCCTTCTGCCTTGTTTTAAGCCTTTAGTTTTAACCCAAGGAACCAAAAATATACTTGTTTGACTTATAGCTTAAATGTAACAGGTCTCATATTTGGGATTGTGGATGTGTTTCTAAAGGACAGGGAGTCCATATTTCTTGCTTCTCCCATTGTGACCTACAGGTTAAGTGCTCTAGAATAAAAGCATTTTATAGTTACCTTCTTACTGGTGAGAACTTCCCACTCCCTGGGAATCCAGCTGAATCATTCGGGGTGTCAGCCAGCCAGAGTTTTCCTGCCTGACACAGAAGAGACCATCTACATCTCACTTGAGATGAAGGAGAAAGGAAGCCAAAGGACAGATCCCTTCAGTTTCTTCAGCTCTAAAATGAACAGGATGATGCTAGATGATCTTAAAGTCCCTTCTGTTGGCGAGCCCACCTTCATTCTTTGGTTCCTTTATTAAGGATTCTGTTGATGTCTGCATTTTTGTTTCCTCTGGCTGCTCACATGTTCAGTGGTACTGTAGTCTGGGTTTTGACGTCTGCATTAATTCTGTGCATCACTATCTGAGTTTCTTAGGGCTGCCATCACAAATGACCACAGATTGGGTGGCTTAAAACAACAAAAATTCATTCTCTCACAGTTCTAGAGGCCAGGAAGTCTGAAATCAAGGAGTCAGTAGGGCTGGTTCCTTCTGCAAGCAGAGGGAGAACCATCCCGTGCTGCCCTCTTAGCTCCTGGGGGCGGCTGGCAGTTCTCGACTTTCCCTGCCTTGTAGATGCATCACTTCAATCTCTGCCTCCACCTTCCCTCTGCCACCTTCTCTGTGTCTCTACATCTGCTCCTCTTGTAAGGACACCAGTCCTTGGACTTAGGGCCCACTCTGAATCCAGGTTGACTTAATCTCAAAATCCTAACAAAGACCCTATTTCCCGTTGGTCACATTCTGAGATTCTGGATAGATGTGAATTTTTGGAGAACACTATTCAACCCTCTTTAACCACCGAAGTCAATCTTAAAGCAACAAGCTTTATGAGGCAGGAATTATGTATGTCTTGTTCACCGCAGTGTCCTCAATGCCCAATTCAAGGCATTTAATATTTATTGAATAAAAGAATGAATAAAGTGGAAACAGGGTCTAAGTGGTAGGAGCTCAGTACATGTGGCCAGCTGTGTTCAAATTAAGATGTCATCATGGGCCAGTCTTCTGTGGTGCTTGCTTTTTGTGAGTTTTTAATGTATTTCTATAAGGTTTTATGCTCCATTGGGTACATGGAAATGCAGTCCCTTAGTGAAGGGTGTACTACTTTGCAGTCTACTTTAAAAAAATTCATCTTTATATTATTTCCTTACTTTTACTTTCTTTTATTCTTATTTCTCTTTCTTTTGTTTCCTTCCTATCTTCTGTTGGATGAGTTTACTACCACCAGTTACAAGTCCTCTGTTTTCTGCCCAGTTCTCCTTCCTTTTCAACTCTTTTTTTCCTTTTTTCAACTCCTTTAATTGTGCTTTTAAAATATAAGTATACACACTGACATATACAAACTACTATATATATATGTATATGTATACACATATATATGACATATGCACACTACTATATGTAAATAGGTAACTAATAAGGACCTACTGTATAGCACAGGGAACTCTACTCAATACTCTGTGATAACCTATATGGGAAGAGAGTCTAAGTAAGAGTGGATATATGTATATGTATGGCTGATTCACTTTGCTGTACAGCAGAAACTAACACAACATTGTAAATCAACTATGCTCCAATAAAGACTAAAAAATATAAATGGATGTGGAATGTAAATAAATAAACATATACATATATATAATAAATATATATTTCAGTAAGACTTAGATGAAAGGAATCCCAAGCGTTTAGGTAGATTCTAATCTGAAAAAAACAGAATGATACTTACTGATTTTATAATGTTTCCCCGAAGAAAGAAGTAGCTCATTTTGTATTTTAAATTAGTCATCAGAGGAAAAGAATTCCATGTTTTCCAGCATCCAGTCTTTTAAGGTATTACTGTCTGCATCGTTTCTAAGTATTAAACTAGGACATAATGAGGGAGGCAACATTATACATAATAAGCTGCTAGCCATCCAACTAAGAAATCCTTTCTCACGCTATTTCCTGCAGGGTGAGATTGTACGGATGCCTGCAAACATAACTTGCCGCACTGTTTAAACATCCCTATTACCTTTCTGAGCTTCAGATCTAGTTCTTTGATTTGTTCTCTCAAGCTCCTTAAGGCTTCTTCTGTGCCAGTTTGGATGGTATTTAGGAATCTGGATGAATATGCTCATTATCTAATACAAAAGTGACATAAAACACTCCTGCCACGAACTCTGCCACATAACCATACCCTGCTGAACTCCCGTGATTCATTCGGTACTAGATTAATAGCATTTATGTTATTCATAGATCTCAGTTGACCTTGATCTGCTAGAAACTCCCGCCTTTTTATCTCTGTTCCATACTGGGGAGGTTTTGTCCCACACGAACAATGGTTCTTTTGTACATCAAAGCACGTGCCCCGCACCCCGGCAGCATCTCGAGTTTTAATTTTCCTTGCATGCATAATATGTATCTCTCCTCTGTTCAAAGTCTGTTACTTCTTACCTATGTTTAATTGATGGATAATAGAATTTTCTATTTATTTCGCAAACGAAAAGTACTTAAAAATTAACCTTTCAGTATCTGAATAATAAAAGAAAGACTGCAGCTTTGTGAATGAAAATGTTCACAAGTGATTTTGTCTTCTCTTTTTCAAATTTAAAAAATGCAGAGAAACGCAGAGATTAAGTCTCACATATCTCTGTTTGTCCAGCATCTCTCAAATAACAGTATTTATTTGTCTCGGAAAACAAAGAGTTTTAAACACACTGAAATATCTGTATTTAGGTTGAGTATTAAATATATATATAAACACACACGCACAGAATCTTTCTATGGGAAAGATACAGACATTGAATGAAGGTTTGTGGGCAATAGTTGAGGGTTTAATTCAGTGAGTCAATTCTGCCATTCCTTTTAGAAAACGTCTTTGAAAAGCACTTACCAAAAACCAAACAAATATGCACAAAACAAAACAGAATCTAAAAACAAAACCCTCATAACACAGGAATTAGTCTGTAACGTGAATCTTCCCTACTCTCAATAAGATACCTTAATTATAAAGTATCTGCTTTAGTGGGATGAATTGGGAGATTGGGATTGACATATATACACCAATACATATAAAATAGATAACTAATAAGAACGTGCTGTATAAAAAAAAGAAATAAAATTAAAAAAATAAATAAAGTACCCCCTTTAATTAGCTTACTTTTTTGTAATCAGTGAATACTTACCTGGTATTTAGTAGTTCTGTGTAAAATATTTGTTCTCCAGCAATTATTCTAGTGGCAGCAGTAGGTGGGTAAAATCTTCTAAAATTTTCTTTCAAGGAGTCCAATTCAGAGTGTTAAACAGTCTCTTGTTTTTACTTGTGGATTCAAATTTTTATTAACTTATTGAACGTATTTATTGTTCTGGTATGTTACTTCTCTGTGAGAAGGCATAACTATTTCTGATAGCAAGATGTGTAGTGAGAATTGTCTACCTTACTTAAGAAAAATTATCCGAATTCTTAAACTTTAGTGTGAATATATGGCACCTGGGTAGCTTTTTACAAATGCAGATTCCTGGGTTCTGTCTTGAGAAATGGTGATTTAGTAGATCTGGGGGTAAGGACCCAAGTCTGTGTTTTAAGAAATCAGCCCTGTTGATTCCAGTGTGCTGAGCTATAGATCATATTTTGAGAAACATTGTTTTAAAATATTGTGGAGCAAGGAGCTTGGTTCTATTGCTGGGGAACTTAGAGTCCGCAGGTTTGAAGGATGCAATGGAAATGTATTCTGGAATGCTAATGTTGCACCTGGAGATGAAACAAAGATACATAAAATATATAAACCAGGTAGAAGAAATATTTCACAGGTCTGGATTTTAATACTTTGTCAAAAGCAGGAAGGGAGAACCCTTGTAGGGACTGGTTTTGACGGTGGTATGGAATGCAGAATGTTGGCTGAGCTGAAATGGTGGTAGGGCATTTTCCTCTTTACCTCTGTTGGGCTTATTTAAAATGAGCTGGGCCCCACGATTACTCATGCAAAAGACTGGGACAGGCTAAAATGGCTCCATGGGAATAAAATTATTCGCCAACCCATCTATGCTTGTTTTTGTTTTTTAAGTCTTCCCATAATTGTGCCATAGGGATACTTTGGAAATGAAGTGATTGAAATCAATAGTTTAAAACTCCTCCAGGGATAAATTTCTCATTTCCCCA
Source organism: Globicephala melas (assembly GCF_963455315.2). Lineage (NCBI taxonomy): Eukaryota > Metazoa > Chordata > Mammalia > Artiodactyla > Delphinidae > Globicephala > Globicephala melas. Next base: position 52,893,083 of record NC_083331.1, read on the forward strand.
GATGAATAGATGTGGGCTACGCATAGTCTGGATTAACATAATTAGTGCAGCGCCTGTTTTAAAATTAGATCATATAGTTAATTGTTTTTCACCTACATTTGGCTTTAGTTAATTACAGGAGATAATAGGTGTGAAAGTGCTTGGCACAGAATCAGGTGTATGTTAAGTACTGAGGTCCAATAGCCTGTTTAGGATCGCCTCTTGGATAACTTGCAGCCATCTCAAGCTCAATATAAGCCAAACTGAACGATCTTCTCTGCCTCTTCTTCAGAGGTTCCCTAAACCAACCAGTTGCTCAAGCCAGAAACATCTGTTTCATCCTTGATGTCCTTCTCCCCTCCGAGTTTTATCAATTACAAGCCTAACTGATACACATCTCTTAAGTCATTCACTTCATTCGTTTATTCCTCAGTAAACCAAACAGTTCATGAAGTTTCTAGGCGGCTTATGTGTAATAGACCTCAAGGTCCAAAGAGCTTAGTACATACAAGGAGCAGAGAGGGTCGGTGTGTAAGCGGGGAGGAAGGGGGTTCCAGAACGTGAAGGGCCCTTTAAGCTGTCTTAAGAGTTTTTGAAATTTTATCCTAAGGACAATGGGAAAAGTTTGAAGAGTTTCAAGTGTGGGAGTGACATCATCAGATTTGAGTTTTAGGAAGAATACTCCCTTCCTTTCTCTGATTCCATTTGTCACAAGACTAGATCACAAGCATTTTCCCCCTGGAGTATTACAACCAGTTTCCTCGCCTCGTTCCTTCTCTCAAAAGCATGCTCCAAACTGCAACCAAACAGAACAAAACCCACAAAAAAACCCCTAGAAATCTGAGGTTCCCACTCTTGTTTCAAATCTTCTAATGATTTCCCAATGCCCCTAGGATACCATCCAAATCCCTTGACAGGGGTTTCAAGGTTTAGGTTCCTGTTTACCCTTCCAGCCTCTTCTCTCACCACTTTCCCTCTCACACACTCCAGGTATGCTCAGTTTCTTTCAGCTATTCTAACGAACCGTACTTTCTCTCACCCAGACCTTCCTGTTCTCCATGCCTGGGCACCAATCCTGCCCAGCCCCATTTGGACGGTGAATTCAAGCTTCACTTCTATAGTTTTTTGTGTTTTTTTTTTTTTGCGGTGCGCGGGCCTCTCACTGTCGTGGCCTCTCCCGTTGCGGAGCACAGGCTCCGGACGCGCAGGCTCAGCGCACGGGCCCAGCTGCTCCGCGGCATGTGGGATCTTCCCGGACCGGGGCACGAACCTGTGTCCCCTGCATCGGCAGGCGGACTCTCAACCACTGCGCCACCAGGGAAGCCCACTTCTATAGTTTTTGACTCCGTGAGGTTTCCTGCTCATGACCGCCATCTTTCCTAGTTGTAACATTTATCACTTTTCCCCCGCTCGTCCTGGTTGGTACTTCACCACAGTTCCTCACATAGCCCTGGCCACCCGGCAGGCTCTCAAGACACATGGCAGGTTCTCAGTACACACCTGCGGAATGAATAAATGAGCGAATGCCTACTAGCTGCCTTCCCTTTGCTTTTTACATCATATCTTCCTTCTAAGAGTTCACTGGGAAAAGGAATATCTCAACAATGACATACTTGCTTTGTGTTTAGATGACAAATTTTACAGGGTTGGGAATAAGGGTAACCACGTTAAATTTTAGACAGGGATGTAGGATCTGATAGATTTGGCAAACAAGGAAAGACTTAAGGGAAATTATTTCTCTTCTAAATGAGGGATGCTAAATGATTGTTATATGGAACCGATTTAATCCTTTGCCTAAGGTTTTCACTTATTCCTTTCACAATCATAATAATTATTATTTGAAACATGCTTTATATTTTATAAAGTGCTTTCCAGACACCTAATCTCATTATCCTAACAACCCTATATTATTATTACCCATCTCATGCATTAGGAATTTGAGACCTAGCAATGATGCAAAGTGATTGTTCAGCGTAAGTGGTAGATCAGGACTTGAACCCACACCCTGACTTCAACAGTGCTCTTCTGCTGTATCACACTCCTTCCCTAAACGCCTGAAGGCAAGAACCAAGATAGTTACTTCCGGGCACGGTTTCATGTGCATCATTATTTAATTCAGTAAAAGTTGAAAACAAATGGGAGGAAAGGAAAAACAACAGGGAACTTGACTGCTTTGGCTGAGAACCAGATGCATCTCTGAAATATTTGCCTGTAGAAGGAACCCTAGCAGTGTGGCAGATGTGCCCCACCTGATGTGATTCTCACTAAGCAGGTAACCACCTGAGGAGGAAAACTCTTTTTTTTTAATTAAAAAATTTTTCTTTTTACATCTTTATTGGAGTATAATTGCTTTACAATGGTGTGTTAGTTTCTGCTTTATAACAAAGTGAATCAGTTATACATATACATATGTTCCCATATCTCTACCCTCTTGCGTCTCCCTCCCTCCCATCCTCCCTATCCCACCCCTCCAGGTGGTCACAAAGCACCGAGCTGATCTCCATGTGCTATGCGGCTGCTTCCCACTAGCTATCTATTTTACGTTTGGTAGTGTATATATGTCCATGCCACTCTCTTTGTCACAGCTTACCCTTCCCCCTCCCCATATCCTCAAGTCCATTCTCTAGTAGGTCTGTGTCTTTATTCCTGTCTTACCCCTAGGTTCTTCATGACATTGTTTTTTTCTTAGATTCCATATATATGTGTTAGCATACGGTATTTGTCTTTCTCTTTCTGACTTACTTCACTCTGTATGACAGACTCTAGGTCCATCCACCTCACTACAAATAACGCAATTTCGTTTATTTTTATGGCTGAGTAATATTCCATTGTATATATGAGCTACATCTTCCTTTTTCTTTTTCTTTCTTTTTTTTTTTTTTTTGCAGTATGCAGGCCCCTCACTGCTGTGGCCTCTCCCGTTGCGGAGCACAGGCTCTGGACGCGCAGGCTCAGCGGCCATGGCTCCCGGGCCCAGTAGCTCCGCGGCACATGGGATCCTCCCGGACCGGGGCACGAACCCACATCCCCCGTATCAGCAGGCAGACTCCCAACCACTGCGCCACCAGGGAAGCCCACCACATCTTTATCCATTCATCCTATGATGGACACTTAGGTTGTTTCCATCTCCTGGCTATTGTAAATAGAGCTGCAATGAATATTTTGATACATGACTCTTTTTGAATTATGGTTTTCTCAGGGTATATGCCCAGTAGTGGGATTGCTGGGTCGTATGGTAGTTCTATTTGTAGTTTTTTAAGGAACCTCCATACTGTTCTCCATAGTGGCTGTACCAATTCACATTCCCACCAGCAGTGCAAGAGTGTTCCCTTTTCTCCACACCTTCTCCAGCATTTATTGTTCCTAGATTTTTTGATGATGGCCATTCTGACTGGTGTGAGATGATATCTCATTGTAGTTTTGATTTGCATTTCTCTAATGATTAATGATGTTGAGCATTCTTTCATGTGTTTGTTGGCAGTCTGTATTTCTTTTTTGGAGAAACGTTTATTTAGGTCTTCTGCCCATATTTGGATTGGGTTGTTTGTTTTTTGTTATTGACCTGCATGAGCTGCTTGTAAATTTTGGAGATTAATCCTTTGTCAGATGCCTCATTTGCAAATATTTTCTCCCATTCTGAGGGTTGTCTTTTCGTCTTGTTTATGGTTTCCTTTGCTGTGCAAAAGCTTTGAAGTTTCATTAGGTCCCATTTGTTTATTTTTGTTTTTATTTCCATTTCTCTCGGAGGTGGGTCAAAAAGGATCTTGCTGTGATGTATGTCATAGAGTGTTTTGCCTATGTTTTCCTCTAAGAGTTTGATAGTTTCTGGCCTTACATTTAGGTCTTTAATCCATTTTGAGCTTATTTCTGTGTATGGTGTCAGGGAGTGATCTAATCTCATACTTTTACATGTACCTGTTCAGTTTTCTTCCAGCACCACTTATTGAAGAGGCTGTCCTTTCTCCACTGTACATTCCTGCCTCCTTTATCAAAGCTAAGGTGACCATATGTGCGTGGGTTTATCTCTGGGCTTTCTATCCTGTTCCATTGATCTATCTTTCTGTTTTTGTGCCAGTACCACACTGTCTTGATTACTGTAGCTTTGTAGTATAGTCTGAAGTCAGGGAGCCTGATTCCTCCAGCTCAATTCTTCGTTCTCAAGATTGCTTTGGCTATTCGGGGTCTTTTGTGTTTAATACAAATTGAGAAAGTTTTTGTTCTAGTTCTGTGAAAAATACCAGTGGTAGTTTGATAGGGATTGCATTGAATCTGTAGATTGCTTTGGGTAGTAGAGTCATTTTCACAATGTTGATTCTTCCAATCCAAGAACATGGTATATCTCTCCATCTATTTGTATCATCTTTAATTTCTTTCATCAGTGTCTTATAGTTTTCTGCATACAGGTCTTTTGTCTCCTTAGGTAGGTTTATTCCTAGGTATTTTATTCTTTTTGTTGCAGTGGTAAATGGGACTGTTTTCTTGATTTTCACTTTCAGATTTTTCATCATTAGTGTATGGGAATGCCAGAGATTTCTGTGCATTAATTTTGTATCCTGCTACTTTACCAAATTCATTGATTAACTCTAGTAGTTTTCTGGTAGCATCTTTAGGATTCTCTATGTATAGTATCATGTCATCTGCAAACAGTAACAGCTTTACTTCTTTTCTGATTTGGATTCCTTTTATTTCCTTTTATTCTCTGATTGCTGTGGCTAAAACTTCCAAAACTATGTTGAATAAGAGTGGTGAAAGTGGGCAACCTTGTCTTGTTCCTGATCTTGGTGGAAATGCTTTCAGTTTTTCACCATTGAGGACGATGTTGGATGTGGGTTTGTCATATATGGCCTTTATTATGTTGAGGAAAGTTCCCTCTATGCCTACTTTCTGGAGGGTTTTTATCATAAATGGGTGTTGAATTTTGTTGAAAGATTTCTCTGCATCTATTGAGATGACCATATGGTTTTTCTCCTTCAATTTGTTAAGAGGGTGTATCACATTGATTGATTTGCGTATATCGAAGAATCCTTGTATTCCTGGAATAAACCCCACTTGATCATGGTGTATGATCCTTTTAATGTGCTATTGGATTCTGTTTGCTAGTATTTTGTTGAGGATTTTTGCATCTATGTTCATCAGTGATATTGGCCTGTAGTTTTCTTTCTTTGTGCCATCCTTGTCTGGTTTTGGTATCAGGGCGATGGTGGCCTCGTAGAATGAGTTTCGGAGTGTTCCTCCCTCTGCTATATTTTGGAAGAGTTTGAGAAGGATAGGTGTTAGCTCTTCTCTAAATGTTTGATAGAATTTGCCTGTGAAGCCATCTGGTCCTGGGCTTTTGTTTGTTGGAAGATTTTTAATCAGTTTCAATTTCAGTGCTTGCGATTGGTCTGTTTATATTTTCTATTTCTTCCTGATTCAGTCTCGGCAGGTTGTGCATTTCTAAGAATTTGTCCATTTCTTCCAGGTTGTCCATTTTATTGGCCTAGAGTTGCTTGTAATAATCTCTCATGATCTTTTGTATTTCTGCAGTGTCAGTTGTTAGTTCTCCGTTTTCATTTCTAATTCTATTGATTTGAGTCTTCTCCCTTTTTTTCTTGATGAGTCTGGCTAATGGTTTATCAATTTTGTTTATCTTCTCAAAGAACCAGCTTTTAGTTTTATTGATCTTTGCTATTGTTTCCTTCATTTCTTTTTCATTTATTTCTGATCTGATCTTTATGATTTCTTTCCTTCTGCTAACTTTGGGTTTTTTTTGTTCTTCTTTCTCTAATTGCTTTAGGTGCAAGGTTAGGTTGTTTATTCGAATGTTTCCTGTTTCTTAAGGTAGGATTGTATTGCTAGAAACTTCCGTCTTAGAACTGCTTTTGCTGCATCCCATAGGTCTTGGGTTGTCGTGTCTCCATTGTCATTTGTTTCTAGCTATTTTTTTTATTTCCTCTTTGATTTCTTCAGTGATCACTTCGTTATTAAGTAGTGTATTGTTTAGCCTCTATGTGTTTCTATTTTTTACAGATCTTTTCCTGTAATTGATATCTAGTCTCATAATGTTGTGGTCGGAGAAGATACTTGATACAATTTCAATTTTCTTAAATTTACCAAGACTTGATTTGTGACCCAAGATATGATCTATCCTGGAGAATGTTCCATGAGCACTCGAGAAAAATGTCTATTCTGTTGTTTTTGGATGAATGTCCTATAAATATCAATTAAGTCCATCTTGTTTAATGTATCATTTAAAGCTTGTGTTTCCTTATTTATTTTCATTTTGGATGATCTGTCCATTGGTGAAAGTGGGGTGTTAAAGTCCCCTACTATGAATGTGTTACTGTGGATTTCCCCTTTTATGGCTGTTAGCATTTGCCTTAGGTATTGAGGTGCTCCTATGTTGGGTGCATAAGTATTTACAATTGTTATGTCTTCTTGTTGGATCGATCCCTTGATCATTATGTAGTGTCCTTCTTTGTCCCTTCTAATAGTCTTTATTTTAAAGTCTATTTGTCTGATATGAGAATTGCTACTCCAGCTTTCTTTTGGTTTCCATTTGCATGGAATATCTTTTTCCATCCCCTCACTTTCAGTCTGTATGTGTCTCTAGGTCTGAAGTTGGTCTCTTGTAGACAGCATATATACGGGTCTTGTTTTTCTATCCATTCAGCCAGTCTGTGTCTTTTGGTGGGAGCATTTAATCCATTTACGTTTAACGTAATTATCGATATGTATGTTCCTATTACCATTTTCTTAATTGTTTGGGTTTGATATTACACGTCGTTTCCTTCTCTTGTGTTTGCTGCCTAGAGAAGTTCCTTTAGCATTTGTTGTAAAGCTGGTTTGGTGGTGCTGAACTCTGTCAGCTTTTGCTTGTCTGTAAAGGTTTTAATTTCTCCATCAAATCTGAATGAGATCCTTGCTGGGTAGAGTAATCTTGGTTGTAGGTTTTTCTCCTTCATCACTTTAAATATGTCCTGCCAGTCCCTTCTGGCTTGCAGAGTTTGTGCTGAAAGATCAGCTGTTAACCTCATGGGGATTCCCTTGTGTGTTATTTGTTGTTTTTCCCTTGCTGCTTTTAATATGTTTTCTTTGTATTTAATTTTTGACAGTTTGATTAATATGTGTCTTGGCGTGTTTCTCCTTGCATTTATCCTGTATGGGACTCTCTGTGCTTCCTGGACTTGATTAACTATTTTCTTTCCCATATTAGGGAAGTTTACAACTATAATCTCTTCAAATATTTTCTCAGTCCCTTTTTTTTCCTCTTCTTCTTCTGGAACCCCTATAATTCGAATGTTGGTGTGTTTAATGTTGTCCCAGAGGTCTCTGAGACTGTCCTCAGTTCTTTTCATTCTTTTTTCTTTATTCTGCTCTGCAGTAGTTATTTCCACTATTTTATCTTCCAGGTCACTTATCCATTCTTCTGCCTCAGTTATTCTGCTATTGATCCCATCTAGAGTATTTTGCATTTCATTTATTGTGTTGTTCATCATTGTTTGTTTCATCTTTAGTTCTTCTAGGTCCTTGTTAAATGTTTCTTGCATTTTGTCTATTCTATTTCCAAGATTTTGGATCATCTTTACTATCATTATTCTGAATTCTTTTTCAGGTAGACTGCCTATTTTCTGTTCATTTGTTAGGTCTGGTGTGTTTTTATCTTTCTCCTTCATCTGCTGTGTGTTTTTCTGTCTTCTCATTTTGCTTATCTTACTGTGTTTGGGGTCTCCTTTTTGCAGGCTGCAGGTTCGTAGTTCCCGTTGTTTTTGGTGTCTGATGCCAGTGGCTAAGGTTGGTTCAGTGGGTTTTGTAGGCTTCTTGGTGGAGGGGACTAGTGCCTGTGTTCTGGTGGATGAGGCTGGATCTTGTCTTTCTGGTGGGCAGGTCCACGTCTGGTGGTGTGTTTTGGGGGTGTCTGTGGACTTATTATGATTTTAGGCAGCCTCTCTGCTAATGGGTGGGGTTGTGTTCCTGTCTTGCTAGTTGTTTGGCATAGGGTGTTCAGCACTGTAGCTTGCTGGTCGTTGAGCAAAGCTGGGTGTTGGTGTTGAGATGGAGATCTCTGGGAGATTTTCACTATTTGATACTACGTGGAGCTGGGAGGTCTCTTGTGGACCAGTGTCCTGAAGTTGGCTCTCCCACCTCAGAGGCACAGCACTGACTCCTGGCTGCAGCACCAAGAGCCTTTCATCCACACGGCTCAGACTCCTTAATTTGGGATGATTCGTTGTCTATTCAGGTATTCCACAGATGCAGGGTACATCAAGTTGATTGTGGAGATTTAATCCGCTGCTCCTGAGGCTGCTGGGAGAGGTTTCCCTTTCTCTTCTTCGTTCGTACAGCTCCCGGTGCTCAGCTTTGGATTTGGCCCCGCCTCTGCGTGTAGGTCGCCTGAGGGTCAGACAGGAGGGGTTAAAGGAGCCGCTGATTCGGGGGCTCTGGCTCACTCAGGCCGCGGGGAGGGATGGGTACGCAGTGCGGGGCGGGCCTGCGGCAACAGAGGCCGGCGTGACGTTTCACCAGCCTGAGGCGCGCCGTGCGTTCTTCCGGGAAAGTTGTCCCTGGATCCTGGAACCCTGGCAGTGGCGGACTGCACAGGCACCCCGGAAGGGAGGTGTGGGCAGTGACCTGCACACAGGCTTCTTGGTGGCGGCAGCGGCAGCCTTAGCGTCTCCTGCCCGTCTCTGGGGTCCGCGCTTTTAGCCGCGACTCACGCCCATCTCTGGAGCTCCTTTAAGCAGCGCTCTTAATCCCCTCTCCTCGCGCACCAGGAAACAAAGAGGGAAGAAAAAGTCTCTTGTCTCTTCGGCAGCTCCAGACTTTTCCCGGACTCCCTCCCGGCTAGCTGTGGCGCACTAGACCCCTTCAGGCTGTGTTCACGCCGCCAGCCCCAGCCCTCTCCCTGCGCTCCGACCGAAGCCCGAGCCTCAGCTCCTAGCCCCGCCCGCCCCGGCGGGTGAGCAGACAAGCCTCTCGGGCAGGTGAGTGCTGGTGACACCGATCCTCTGTGTGGGAATCTCTCCGCTTTGCCCTCTGCACCCCTGTTGCTGCGTTCTCCTCAGTGGCTCCGAAGCTTTCCCCCTCCGCCACCCGCAGTCTCCGCCCGCGAAGGGGCTTCCTAGTGTGTGGAAAGCTTTCCTCCTTCACGGCTCCCTCCCACTGGTGCTGGTCCTATCCCTATTCTTTTGTCTCTGTTTATTCTTTTTTCTTTTGCCCTACCCAGGTGTGTGGGGAGTTTCTTGCCTTTTGGGAAGTCTGAGGTCTTCTGCCAGCGTTCAGTAGGTGTTCTGTAGGAATTGTTCCACGTGTAGATTGATTTCTAACGTATCTGTGGGGAGGAAGGTGATCTCCGCGTCTTACTCCTCCACCATCTTCCCCCTCTCCTGGAATCTCTCTTGAAACACTTTTTTGTCTAAACGATTTCTGCATGTGCCATACATTGTGCTGATGATTAAAGGGCCTCTCCTGCTAGTGTTGGAGTGTCTGCTGCAGAGGCAGAGGGTGGTTGTGGCTCACCGCAGGGACAAGGACACTGGCAGTAGAAGTTCTGGGAAGTACTCCTTGGCATAAGTCCTCCCGGAGTCCGCCGTTAGCCCCAGAAAAGAGCCTGAGGAAAACTCTTAAGGAGGGAGGCTTCCAGCTGCTGTCAGAGTTTGCAATCTTTAATAGCCAATCAATCAACAGAAGAAGATAAAGATTCACCTGGGCACTTAATAAGATGAAAGGAAAAATAGAAAGCAGAGGTTGAAAAGAAAAAGAAAGAGATAATTCTTGTCCTGATGAAACTTGTAATCTTTGAGGGAAATATATAAGCCCTCAAACCTCTACCAACACCATGAGAATAGCTATAACTTAAGAACAGATGATTTATGAAGAGTCTGTGCCAGTGGTTCTCAACCTTGGCTGCACATTAGACCTTTAAAAATTCTTTAAAAATTCTTCTGCCCAGACTGCAGCCCAAACCAATTAAATCAGAGTCGCTGAAGGTGGGACTCACGCATCAGTAGTTTAAAAAACTCTTCAGGTGATTCCAATGTTCAGGCAAAGCTTAAGTGTGAGAAATACTGCTCAGAATACTCTTTTAGCTGATTTAAAAGGAGTTATCCCAATCTTAGTTTTACGATCCCTGATGCGGTATTTCAGATTATTTTAATGAGTGCTGAGAAATTCCCAAAATATTGAACCAAAACTTCATTTGAATCTACTTTCACTAAGTGAGCACATTACAACAACCAATGTCCACTAGAGCACTCATTAAAGCCCAGCACAAGGCTAACAGCTTTTTCTAATTTATCTCATTTAAACCACAGTCCTTCCTTGGTATCTTGGGGGATTGGTTCCAGGACCCGCGATGGATATCAAAAGCCACTGCTACTTAAGTCCCAAGGTGGGCGCATCCACGATTTTGCGTGCGGAGACTCAGCCAAGGAGGGGTAAGTAGTACTGTCGTGTTTATTGAAAAAAATCCGCGTACAAATGGACCCCTGCAGTTCAAACCTGTGTTGCTCAAGGGTCAACTGTAACTGAATACTCACAGCCCTGAGGTTTCATTGTTATCTTGTTTGATGATGAATAAGCTGAGGTGCAAATAAGTACATTACCTGTTTAAACTCATATAGCTCTCAAGGAGTGGCAGAGACAGAATTTGAACTCTTTTGCCTGAATTTACGGTTATCAGTTTTTAAACCATTCTGCATATTCACCAGGGAAAAGAGATGATATTAAAGCAAATAACAACAGACCTTATATCCAGATAGGCTGGGCCTTGCTGGGACTCACTTTACAGCTAGAGTACATAGACTTAGGTTTCATTTCTGCTGCTACTTTCAAAACCTTCAAAAATATAATTTTTAGGCCTCAGTTTTCTTAATTAGAAATGGAAGATGATGTTATTTACAAATTTTATGTATTTTTTTTCATACATACTTGTCCTTGTTGAAAAATTCAGAAAGTTCAAAGAGGCATTTAGAGAAAAGTGAATCTCCTTTCAGTTCCTATCCCCCAGCCACTGGTTTCCTCCAGAGACAGTGGTCTGGAGGTTTTATTGTATTCCAACAGGGAGAATGGAATGACCATGATCGATTTGCACACTTCAAGACTAATCTCCTAGGGCTGGGGAGAGGATTAGCGAAGTACGGCCTGTTAGCAAAACAGATGTTGGAGAACGATCATCATATAGAAAAGCAAGAGTGCTGCCATGGTTTAGATGACTTGTCACTTATTTAAGCAATGCCCTACTGATGGCAATTTCCAAACTTTTGCTAATACAAACTATGTTACAGTGAAGATCTTTATGTAAATATTGTTTTGCACATATGCAAGTATTTCCACTGGATGAATTCCTAGAGGCGGAATTTCCATAAGTATGTGCATGTAAATTTTGATAGATATTGCCAATTGCTTTCCATGAAGTTTGGACTCATTTACACACCAGCAGCAATTTAATTCCTGGTTCACTATATACTTGCCATCACTGTACCTCATCAAACTTTTTGAACTTTGCTAATCTGGTGGGTGAAAAATGGAATTTCAGTAGAGTTCAGCATTTTAAAATTACTCTTTATTGAAGATCTTTTCATATTTTTAGGAGACATTTGTATTTATTCTTCAGTGACTAATCTGCTTCTAAACTTTGCTTGCTTTTTGTTGGTCTTTTCTTATTGATAGTTAGAAGCTCCTGGTATTAGAGAAATTAGACTTTTTTTTGACATGAATTGCAAATATTATTCTCAGTTTGTTTTGGGCATTTTCTTTCTTTCTTTTTTTTCCTTAACTATTACCTCTCTGATCACTAGACAGACTGCAGATTAAAAGCTTTAACCCTACTATGGACAAATACATATAAGGAAATATATTCTGAAAGTTTTCAGATTAACTAAATTTTCAGTGGCCCACATGTTTAACCACCCACATCCATAAAATCTCAGTTGTGTTGTGTTATAACGTAAGTTTCCGTACTGAGTTTTAAAAAGTTTTGTTTTAAGGTTACTTATTTATTTAACTCTAACTTGGATTACAATCTTTTCTAAAGAATGATGATTAGATCCAAAATTAGTTCCTTACCACCATAGGTATGGTGTCTCAAAAGCATTTTCCACAAACCATTTTGTATCACATTACACAATAAATAAGTATATCTAGTGTTTTTATCTCTCTGCTTCTTGTGAGTATGCAGCCTATTCCAAGAATGCCACTTTTCTTTTTATAAAAAATTACTTAATAACCCCTTCATTCATTTCACCCATTCCCCATCCCCTGTTCCTGCTCTTGCAACCACCAATCTGTCCTTTGCATTTATGAGTTTGTTTTTTGTGGGGGTTTTTTGTTTGTTTGTTTTGTTTTTGGATTACACATATACAAGAAATCATATGGTATTTCTATTTTCTGAATGACTTCTTTCACTTAGTATAATGCCCTCAAGGTTCATACATGTTGTTGCAAATGGCAAGATTTCCTTCTTTTTTATGGCTGAATAATATTCCATAGTGTGCACGTGTGTGTGTGTGCATGCGCACGCATGTGTGATGTGTGTGTGTGTATATATATATTTTATATCTCACATTTTATTTATCCAGTTATCCATTTGATGGACACTTAGGTTATCTTGGCTATTGTAAGTAATGCTGCAATAAACACAAGGGTACATATATCTTTTTGAGTTAGTCTTTTCATTTTCTTCAGATAAATACCCAGAAGTGGAATTGCTGGATCATACAGTAGATCTATTTTTAATTTTTTAAGGAAACTTCATACAGTTTTCCACTGCAGCTGCACCAATTTACTTTCCCATCAGTAGTGCACAAGAGTCCCTTTTTCTCCACATTCACACCAACATGTTATTTATTGTCTCTTTGATATAATATCCATTCTAACAGGTGTGAGGTGATATCGCATTGTGGTTTTGATTTGCATCTCCCTGATGATTAATGATGAACATGTTTTCATGTGCCTGTTGGCGATCTGTATGTCTTCTTTGGAAAAATGTCTTTTCACATCTTCTGCTCTTTAAAAAATTGTTTTTCCTATAAAGTTGTATGAGTTCTTTATATATTTTGGATATTAACCCCTTATCGGATATATGAATTGCAAATACATTCATTTGTTCAGTAGGTTGCCTTTTCATTTTGTTGGTGGTTTCCTTTGCCGTGCCAAAGCTCTTTAGCTTGATGTAGTCCCCCTTGTTTGTTTCTGCTTTGGTTGCTTTAGCTTTTGGTATCAGATTCAGAAAATCATCATCCAAACCTGTGTCAAGGAGCTTACCGACTATGTTTTCTTTTACAAGTTTTATGGATACAGGTCTTAGGTTCAAGTTTTTAATCCATTTTCAGTTAATTTTTGTGTATAATGTAAGATAGTAGTCCAGTTACATTCCTTTGCATGTGGCTGTCCAGTTTCCCCAACACAATTTGTTAAAGAGACTGTCCTTTCCCCATTGTGTACATGAATTGCAAATAATATTACCAGTTTGTTTTTAGCATTTTGACTTGATTTAATATATATATATACACATATATTTTTTTACCATATAGAAATATTCTATTGTTATTTCATCAAATTTTGTGGTTATTTTTGTTGTTTTATTTCTAATTTTTTATTTTCTTTTTCATTTAGTTTATCTAATTTAAAAAATCCATGTGCATGATTATTAGAATTAAGCTAAATTTACATACTAATTTAGGAAAAATCCAAGTTGATACTTTTGCCTTTCTATCAAAGAGCATGGTATATCTTTCTTTTTTTTTTTTTTAAACCTAGTTTTTATTTTTAAACTAAAGATGTTTGATTCTACTTCTCAGGACAAATTTGTATTTAGGAAATAGGAAAAAGTGTAATTTGAATCCCCCCCACCAACTCTTTTTTGTTTATGATCTTTAGATTTGGTCAAAATATTTTCCTCAAGTCACTCACCAATTTTGTAACAGACATTAATGGAAAAAAATTAAGTTTACTGTCATGAAGGCTCGTGAATACTTGGTGCTGGAAGTCTGAGAGGGTAGATGAGTCCTTGCAATGCCAAGTCTACTTTTTTGTACTGAGAGACTTGGCTGGGAAACATCAACTATAAATACTAACTAAACAGTCCTTGCGATATCACAGCAGAGTTTTGCAAGTTCTGCTGGTGTGTCCTGTGGCTGTATTTCCCAAAGTTTAATATACCTTGTTGTGGCCTTGAGACTTCAACAGCAATGCCAGGTCATCCAGTTCAGGTAACACCATGGCAGTCAGCATATTAACATTTCATAACCAGCCTGCCAACATTCAAAAAGGACAACCTAAACAAATACTTATTTACTTGTTTAAATCTTGTCTTAAATTCTGCAAACGAATCCTGAACCTTTTTGAGGTCAGCTTGGTGAGTAATAAAAATATTCTTATCGGTGTTGGGCATGCGCTGTAATTACAGTGTCATTGTTTGGGAAGTACGGAGATTATGGCTAAATAATCCTTTCAGTTTGTAAGGAGCCACTGTGTAATCTTATGAAATAGTTCTGCCATCTTCACATGCTCTGGCTTGCCATTAAGTAAAGAACTTCCTCTCACACCTAACCAAACTTTCTGGATTCCTCACTGCTCTAAGTTTTAGAGTGCCTGTTTCTCAGAGATGTACTTGTTTCAGTCGAAATTCTTCCTATTTGTACCACATGTGCCGACACCTCTATTCTAGAGATCAGCACTTTTTCTTTTAAAAAAGTATGTTTAATTGATCGTACTTTGGGGACAAATGGAAAATTTGAGGTTAGTAGTACATTAACCTTATTAATTTGCGCAGATTTTTTGGGTAAGATTTATTATTTGTTTTAATTATTTATTTATTTTTGGCTGCGTTGGCTCTTATTTGCGGCACGTGGGATCTTCATTGAGGCCTGTGGGATCTTTTGTTGGGACGCGTGGGCTCTTCGTTGCGGTGCGCGGGCTTCTCTCTAGTTGTGGTGCGCGGGTTCCAGAGCGTGTGGGCTCTGTAGTTTGCGGCACGTGGGCTCTCTAGTTGAGGTGCGTGAGCTCAGTAGTTGAGGCACTGCAGGCTTAGTTACCCCATGATGTGTGGGGTCTTAGTTCCGTGACCAGGGATCGAGCCTGCATCCCTTGCATTGCAAGGCAGATTCTTTACCACTGGACCACCAGGGAAGCCCCTTGTGCAGATATTTAATTTGGGAAAAACCTCCTGAAATATATTTGCTACCTTTTAACATTTTGCTATATTGCTGCAAAAGGTCCAATCAGGACCCATCGGAAGTAAACCTGAATTTCAAAACCAGGTAGAAGGAGGGCACTGACTGCTTTTTATTTATTTGATGCTGCACAACTTTGAGGAACTCATCCCACTATCTGCCCATTAACTTGGCCAACTTTAAGTGTTTTTCTTGTTGTTTGTTTGTTTTGATTTGATTGGTTTTGTTTTTTTGGTCCTCTAGGAAGAATCAGAAAGATGGAGTGATTGATTGTTTTGGTGACTAGGTCCAAGTCCCAAATAAAACAGGGTTATGGGATAGAGAGGGACTAGGGGATAGTGATAACTTTAGGTAGCATGTTCAGGGAAACATAGGCTATCTGAGCAGAGACACAGGCTCCTGAGGGAGTTAGCCACATGAAGACATGAGGAAAAACTTCCCAGGCAGAGGAATAGCTAGGGCAAGCCCCTAAGGTAAAGTCAAGCTTAGTGTATTCAAATGGAAGGTGGCAGTCTCAGGACAGACATCAACTCTTAGCAACAACATTAATGTCTTGCTAACCATTGGTGATGGCCACTTCTGTGAGCTACAGTGATGTAGCCACCATTTTTGGCCTCAGCAGTGACAGAGCTGTCACTATAGAACAGGAGAGAAAGAAAATGGTGGATGGCAAATTGTAGCCAAGAAGGCCCTTCTTGGGGACTTTTCATTTGTTGAGGAATTTACCATGGGTTGCACTTTCTCAGTTGGCATAGAATTGGAGAATACTCTTCTCATGACCCTATTTTTAGCTCCAGGATGTGTTCTCTGGAAAGCTGGGGGTTATATAAGAAAGAGTCATTTAAAGAGGACTTCTGTATTTGTTGGAAAACCATTGTCAAGAACATTAGCTATTGAGCCACACAGTATAAAATCCTAGATGATATTAATAATACTATTTTAGTCAAGAAATTGATGTGCTTCCACTTCTACATTCAAAGGATCAACATAGGTGATTGTGTTTCTTATTTTATCCCTACCTCTCAGGATGATCACAGATAAATTTCCTTCTCAGTTATGTTTTTAGAATATTTGCTTTCTCCTCAATACTTAAGTTTTTATTTTACAATTTCATTTCTTAATCAGTGTTAAGATGTCTTTTTCTGTTGGGTTCTTCCAAGCTTTTTTATTTTTGAGAAAGATGAGGGACTTAAATAAAACATTTTATGGTAACACAATATTGTATTATAAGTGTCCTAAGTATTTTCTATACTGTGCATTATGGCACAAGGATTTTTCTACATGTCACTAACCTTTTACTTTGAAATACTTCTCATTCTTGAATAGGAAAAAAGAGAAATTCAGATGATTAGATTGAGTTCTTCTTTGTCTTTTGCCCTTTTTTTTTCAAATAGAAAGGTTTGGAACACTGGCCATTTTGAGAACTGAGTGCTTTTAGAAAAATTATACAGCCTAGGTGAGGTTAGACGTGTTTTTGGAATGAGAAACTTGTTGACTGAGTAGAAAGAGTTGAAAGGAAGTTCTGAACTAGAAATATGAGCCCATGCCCTCCAAATACTTCCTCTAATATATTTAGAATAAAAATTTCTTTAATGTGATGTTGAGTTCTATTTTTTCCAAACCATTCTATTCTTTTAAAAACTTCCTGGTATAGCATGTGACATTGTTTTTCCTAAATGTAGCATCTGTTACCTCTGATATTATTCATGTATGAATAACCAGTAAACTTGATGGCATAGAAAAAAATTACTATTTCTTAAAATTTCAGATGTGCTAAGATGAAATTACTAAATAAGTAATAGGAGGGATCCACCTTGTATTATGTCACTATTTAAAGAAATCTTCACAGATGGGATGACCTTACTTGTTGACTTTGTACTTGAACTTATTGGTTTTGATTTGAGACTCAGGGGAGGATTTATTTTCCTTATTGGGAAAATCTTAGAGCACAGTCTTGTGATAGTTCCTAAATAACAGTTTCAATAATTTCTACAGTATGAATAACTCGTTGAGAATATGTATTTTTCTTTGTCTAAGTCAATTTTTACACAGAAATAATAAATTTTCTTTTTCCAGTTCAGTAAATCTCAAACAGACAAGGTTATACTATATAACCCGTTAACTTATCAATGGAAAGTTCCAGATCTAAGTTGCTAGTTTGTATTTGTAATGAATGTGCTTAATATGGGATTATTGCATAAACAAATCAATGAACAAAAGAAATAATCCTCCTTCAAGTTCTGACCCTTTTGGGCCTGGTTCTATGTCTCTGTTTGTTACAAATTAGAAAATCACCGACATCTCAGGAATATTTCCCCCACAGTCTGAAGCACAGTTGACCAATGACATATGCTACAGATGGTAGTTGCTGTAGATCTGGTGTGGGCATTCTGTCTCTGGCCAGCTTCATATGTATGCTAAAAATGTCTGAAGTGATCTGAGATAGGTTTCACACTGAGTCTTGCCTTGTACAAACTTAGTCTAAACTTGACAGATTTCTTTGGAGTGTTGCTATATAAAATGGTGACATACTATAAGTCACCTAGAGCCACAAGCCTCCTCAATTATACAGGTATTAAACATCTGAAGATAACTTTTGAGAACTTTGTAGTGTATTTATTCTCAATGTTATAAAAGCTGGCACTGTATACAAATGAACCAATTTGTGCATGTCTACAAGAAATGTTGTATCAGTTTCACTTGAGGTAGAATTCTCTTGGAAACCAATAAGTAGTATTCTTTTTGAACATTATGTTTGTTATGATTAGAAAGTTACATGTTCTGCTTAGATTCACTAATCAAACTTCAGAAGCCTTGAGTGTTTCCTGGAGGTAACCCTGAGCCACAAACCTATGTTATGATCCACCCCATTTTAGAATATGCTCCATCTTAGAACACAATACTCTGTCAACATTTTTTTCAACTTGATTTATAGAAATTTCCTTGTTTTTCAGATTAGAGCCTTTGTAAATGATCAGGTCAACTGACCATTTTAATAGGTGGAAGGTAGTCATGGTTGCCAACTTAGAGGCTTTTACAGATGGAATCAGCTCCCAATTTATTTACTGACCCAATGGCACAATGGACTCCACAGATCAGTTTCAGTATTTTGGAAGGCTTTTGTGATTTAGGACATTGCTGTGTTCACCAAAGCAGAATTTGAAAAATTTACACTCAAATATACATTTCAGAGTTCATCTGCCATCTGAATGAAATCCATTAATGATGTTAGTACATTAACATCAATAGCTCTGATTTCTCTTCTGTAAAATGAGGAAGTTAGACTGAATGAGTTCCCAAGTCTATGTGAGTTCTAAAATTCAAGATTTTTAAATATAATGTAGCTGCCATTGCAATCTTAAAATTTATAAGATATAGTAGACTCTTGATATTCAGGAGGGTTGTGTTCTAAGATCTTCATGAATTCCCCAATTCTTGGATATGGAAAAACATCACATTTCCTAAGTATAGCTTCATGACGCAAGTTAACCATCTCTTCAATATTAGCTGAAATTTTATATCTCACTTAATGGACATCAAAAAAAGTTGAGTGTGCACGATGAATGGTAGAGAAAAAGAAAGATTTATTCAGATAGGAGTGCTGGGCTGTTTCCTAGATCTCAAATCTGGCTTTACATCGCTTTGATCTTGGGAACTGAAAAAAAAATACTGGTGCTCAGGCTTTATCTTAGATCCATTGATTCAGAATCTGACTGGTAGGTAAGTACCCAGATAGCTTTAGTTTTAAAAAGCTGTGATTCTGAGACATAGCCAGATTTGGGAAACACATGTAGGTCTAGCTAAGAGATTTGCTTGAAATTACCAGCCTTGTTATTTGGTGCCTTGGGAAAAATACATGTCACTGATTTGAGTTATTCTCTAAGAGTTTATACCTCATGTATTTAATCCTTGAATGCCAAAATTCTACAGTCAGGATTCACAGTACCAGGTGGTAGGAATCCTGTATTCTGTTTGGGGTAGATCACATCTTTAAGGGATGTTAAGTTTCAGGCTGCATGCTTTCCAAGAGAACACTGACCTCTTGAATGTGCCATCTGGTACCTCCACTCCATGCTACCCTATTTCAGGGGAAATGTGTCAGCGCCTTTAGGTGGCAAGTTAGTTAGATCATTAACAAGTAATACGATTCTTACATTATCATTCTTACCTTATTGAGAATCAAATCCATCTTAATTCTTGTGGGTAAATATATACAATTGTGGGTAAAATATATATTTTTATTCCTGACCTCATTTGATATATTATGTTTACTGTTTAGCTGACTTTTGCATGACTGATCCAATATCTATACCATTTTGGAGGGCTATTATCTGCTTTCACATTAGAACATAAATTATCCCAATAACCAAGAATAGATACAATAAAAAAGACTGGGCTTATCACTCTAAAATACAAATATTTAATAAAATTCTAAGGGCTTGTTTCCTTTTTTGGAGGTAAGTGCTAATTTCGAATTAGCATTATATTATGAAGAGAGTAAGTGGCTTGGGCCAGCCTAACATCTAAAAGAAGGCCCAGCCCACAGTAGAGGCTCGATAATAATTTATCGAATAATTTAATATGTTTGATTTGAGTTTTGACAATGAACACTGTTTTGAAAGTATATTTAAAAATTTCATTTGTGTTCATTCAACAATTTTTTGGGATGATATACCTGAATGACTCGGGGTGCATCCGGCCTCAGGGACTTCAGAGACTAAAACAATGTTAGGTCTGCTATCCCCGCTCTACTTCTCTCTGCTTGTTGGCCACATTCTCCCTATTTCAGATGTGCTTCCTTCATGTGGTTGAGAGCAGGAGGTCATGGCCACAGGCTGCTTTAAGTTAGTGACCCCCCCACCCCTTGGGAAGAGGGAGCTCCTTCCTGTGCAGGGACCACACAGGTCCCTGCTTGGGTCACATGCCCACCTCTGTGACTAAGGGCATGTGTGATACCCATGACTGATGAACTGGGATTAGAAGTTGGAGCCACACAGAGTGGGGAGCAGGGGGAGAGTGCAGTAGTTCCTCAAAGAAGCAGGAGTGTTGCTACAAGAACGTTGAAAATGAGACCAGGCAGATGAAAGAAATAGGTATCTGCGACACACCTTCCTGTTCACTGGGGTCCGAGCTAGAGGGTGGTCTTCCTGCTTTGAGTGCACTCAGTGAAGTGGAGAGAAAGACATGTAAACTGACAAATAGCAGTTCAAAGGGGAGGTGTCTAGAGGGGAAGGTTCAAGGTGCCATGGCCCAGAGAAGCCCGCTTATCTTGGGGAAGACTGGAATCCCTTCTCAGAGAGGATGTCATAAAGAGTGAATTGGAGTTGGCAGGGAGGGTGTGTGTAGCACTCAGTAAATATTTGTTGGGTGAATGGATGAAAGAAGGTTGAGATAGCATTTGAGGCAGAGTGATCAGCTTATATAGAGGCCCAGGCTGTGAATGGTTGTCGTATTTGGGGAGTGGTGAGAAAGACATCGTGTCTGTCCTTTCAAATGAGAGGTATTTAGAAGAGAAGGTTGGGGGAGGAACTGAGTCTTGAGAGCTCAGCAGGTCCTTTCATTTATTCAACAAGTATTTTTTGATATGGCAAATACCTGCCAGGCACAGATAATAAAAATAAAAAGAATAAATCTAAAACAATTAAATTTTGTTTGGTATGTGAGAATGAAGAGTCATGTGATCAGATTTGAGTTTTAGAAAGAAAATTCTGGCAGCAATGTATAAATGTGTCTTTCCAAGGTAAGGGAAGATAGTTATTCATTTATGCATTCATTTTTACCATTTATATTCCACTCTGGCATGCCCACGTCTCTGAGTCTTTTGACCCCTTCTTTACTATTAACCATGATAGTTGTGGCATTTCTACTCATTTAGTGAGTGCTATCACTTTCTCCAAGCTTCCCAGAGCCGTCCTAGCAATGTATGAGTATTATCTCCCTGGATCCTTGCCGGTATGTGAAGTTGTGTATCACAGAAGAGTGCTGCCATCCTAGAAACTCTTTCTAGTCCAGTTGTATGTTCTGCTCCTATTGATGTGGTACTTGGAATTCCATCTTGTACTCCTCCAGTATCTGCTCGTACATCTTTGGGCCCTGAGGCAATATTAAGGTATAATCTCTTTGCTTTGTTAGCAGATCCAGTACTTCTTCAGCAGGATTTTATTTTGACTTAGTCCTAGTTATTGTCTGGTGGCCAGGAAGTGGGAGTAGATCAAGAAAGCTGTGTGTGTGTGTGTGTGTGATCTTATAAGGCAGAAGTTCCTTCATAATTTTTAAGAAAGGGAGGTCTGTCACTAGTGATGACATATTTAAAATCGTTTACAAATCAAATGGAGTAACTGTGGCTCAGGCATCCAAAATGGAGCCGAGTGGCCATTATGGGTGTGGTTTCAGACATGTTTCTGCATCACTGAGAACTTGAATTTTCTGAACTGTATCAGATTCAAGGATACCAGCTGTTCTCAAAACAGTTATCTGCTACCAGCTCCTAGCTGCAACCTTATGGTCTTGAGGTCTCCCCTTGTCACTATGTGACCAATCCTTGTTTAACAAGCACCCTTACTTCTTGCCAGCTCCAGTCCTAATTCTTGACAAACAATTTGTGCAATTTTGCAGTTTTTCCCTAGATAAGCCTCCTCTGCTTTGTAGTCCAGTGGAACACAATTCGAATGCTTCTCGAATCTCTGTCTCCCTGGCTAGAGTCCTCAACTTGGCTTGAACAAAACTCTCTTCTATTCCTCATCATAGATTGTTTAGTGACTAGTTGCATTGACACTAGCCTTTAACAGGGAGGAGTGGACCACTTCTGCAGGCCCAGAAGGCTCAGGAAAATCTTAGGATTTAATATTTTTTTTAATGTATCCACTCAGGTATCTTCACCCCGTATCTTACGTTCCCACTACTTCAGAATCAGAGCCCTGACCTTGGAGTCATGAATGGGTCAAGATTGAGAATACAACCTCTCCTGGAGCTCTGCTGCTCTTAAAGTAATTCTGGGGTTGGATCCTAAATTTTTCTTGCCTTCTGGTTGTAAAAGATGAGAGTCTCTTTGTGTACAGCTTAAGGAGTTCCCTGGCGTGAACAGTTATGCTTTAATTGGTGACAGTCACTCTCAGGAGTTTATGGTCTTTCCCCAAAGCATCTATTGATCCCAGCAACATGCATCCAAATGTCTGATATGTGGCATCAGCGCATGCATTCCCGGGCATGGAGGCCCAGATCTCCACTTGGGAAAGTTTTAACAATTGAAATGCTACCTGTGGGAGGGGCTTTCTGTGCTCTCCCTTCTCCCAGTGAGGCAGTCCTTATGTCCAGCAGGCCAACTGTTCATCCTTATACAAAATCCCTTCCCGGATAGGACTATATTTATAGTCCTTAAATATACAGGACAATGTTTAAGCAACAGACCTTTCATGATTTTGAAGACTTTTGAGAGAGGAAGCATAAAGTCTGGATTACTGGTAGCATTTCTTCCACATGCAGTATTTACTTTTGCTAAGTCATTTTGTGACCTTGTTATTTCTAACAAAGCCTGAATTATTATAAAAAAGAACAAAAAGCTTACTTTATAGAATTCCTTCCCTGTTACAAATAATTTTGTATATTCTTTCATATTTTTACAAACATTTTCTTATTTTTGTCATTGCCCACTTTTAAAGACAGGACACCGAGGCTTTTAGAAATGACTTATCAGAGTCCACACTTATTGCTTCCTAGAGCGTTTGACCTTTCCAAATACTACAAGACTTTGGATTTGTTGATGGTCTTTTGCAGCCAGATAATTTAGCAGTGTATCTATAATTCAGGAACAGAAGGAGGAGTGGGGAGAGTGGAGGAGAGAATGTGAAACTTTCTGAAATAAATCCAATTACATGGCATAAAAGAAGAGAAGCCTCATTTTGCCTTGGGCAGCAAAATACCTTGGACCCATGCTGGATATAGGAAGGGGGAAAAAGACCAAAGGGATGTGAAGAATTCAAGAGATTTACCCCGGGGTAGGGAAGTGATCCTGATGAAATGGCACCTGAAAACCACATTTGTTCTGGGAGGCCGAGACCAGGAAAGATGTAGACGTTTTCTTGGAAAACATTCCGACAAGGAGTCAGGGAGATGATTGAGGGGGCTGGAGGGACTGACTTAAGAGGACACGTAAGGGAATTAAATAGGTTCATCTGGGCTTAGCGACAGCAAAGATAGGCTTTGATAACCATCTGCAATTATTGGGATGTATAAATACCAAGGAAGGTAACGTGCTGCTTGGGGTGGAACAAAAGAGTATAATTACCTGAAAATTAAGGCAACGAAAAGAAACCTGAATATGAAAAAATTCATGTTTACAAGAGTGTTCATGGCAGATCTGTTATAAACTTTGCGGCTTTAAAGGACCAATTTACCAGAGAGAGAAACTGTAGAAGCTAGTTTATTACCTCAAAAAAGAATCTGGTTTTAATGCTATAAATTGTATTGAACCTGAATTTAACTATTATCTAAAAGAAAAAAAGAAAACACTACAGGAGTGCACTAAGCAGATGACGTGGTTATTTAGCTGGGTGCCAAAGATGCCCCTTTTGCCATTTATTCCTGACCTGTAGAGTGACCCTAGGTGACGAGAAGACACTGGATGTTCTCTCCAGCAGGGAGGTTCAGTGACCTAAGGAATGGTTGACAACCAGAGACCCCTAGAATGGTCAGCAACGGGGCAGTGGTTGCGCAGGGCTGTGGTTTCTTCTGTGTGCCATGAAGAAGGAACTATGCCTTGTCAAACCATCTTTTGTCCTTGATGGTAACGTTTAACCTTCACTTTCAGATTCTGTCCTTGACATCTGCTATTTTGAAGTGCAGTCTTTACCTCTTTGTGCATTGTATGCTGTTTTTGATAAGCTGGTTAGAAAATTCTCATATTTTGTGAATATTTGCATTTCTTAACTATTACTTATAAAGTATTTTGAGATGGTGTATAGAATTCCTGATACATGCTTATTTTCACCTACACCCATTAGGGGCTTATTTTCACCTACACCCATTAGGGGTTGATTTGCTTTTGAGAGGAATTTGAGTCCAACCGTGGTGAAGGATTAGTTTCTTTAACCCTCAAATTTTTGTGGGCTGATACACTTTTTAGAATACAGTGAAATTAATTATGAGAAATGAAATGAAAACTCCCAGGACAGAGATCAGCTCTGTGCTCTGTGACCACCTGGAGGGGTGGGATAGGGAGGGTGGGAGGGAGGGAGACGCAAGCGGGAAGAGATATGGGAACATATGTATATATATAACTGATTCATTTTGTTGTGAAGCAGAAACTAACACACCATTGTAAAGCAATTATACTCCAATAAAGATGTTAAAAAAAAAAAAAGAAAACTCCCAGGACATAAAGTACAAACCCTAATTTATTTTTTAGATTCAACAGACAGAATGTGCTTTGTAAATTGCTATAAAGGTTTCTCAACACTCAGTTCTGTGCTCCACAGAAAAGTCTAGGGTTCTACATTTGATTTTTGCCATTTGCTGATCATGGTGCCTGTGGCAGCTCATTTACCCACCCAGCGCATGAGTTTTCTTACCCCTGAAATGGATCTAACAGCTCCTGCTCTTTCTCTTGGGCCTGGTGAAGGTCATGTGGCAGGAAGGGAGGAACTTGACTTGTAACTAGTGAGGTGCTGATTTCACGTTACAGACCATATGGGTGAAATGGTTTCTGTGGGATGTGCTTGAGATAGTTTTTATTTGTTCTAGAAAAGAAGTGAATTTTTCATTGAGTTAAATCTTTTACAGTTAAGGAATTTCCTTAAATTCCAAACTACTTAATTTTGAATGTTTTTCTTTAAGGAATATTTTTTTTACATTTAACTGGGCAGTCAAATCTTAAAGCCAGGGAGCCATTGGTGTAGGTCTCAAGACGTTATGTGTGTCAGGATAAAGTACAGGATTTTTCAAGTCATACACATTGGCCCCTTGCCCCAGATTCTGACACACCTCCTTCTCCCCAGGTGGGATATAATTTTTCAAAGTTCATATGTTATGCCTCTTCCCTAAGGTTTTTGTAAGTGTCTTATAGGTACACATTAAAACAACAGAAGGGAGGAGGGATGGGGCAGGGTTCTTTAATAGAATTCAGTATCTTAGTAGGAGACGCATCACATTTTTGTGGTCAGTCTTCCCATTCAGCAGGAATGTGAGGGACTTGATATGGCAGTTTTTCGTGATTGCAGGTCTGAGGCACAAACATAGGATTAAAGTGGAAAGACTAGATTGTAGCAGCGTTGTTCACAACAGCCAAACGGTGGAAGCAGCCCAAGTGTCCAGCGATAGATGAATGGATAAATGTGATACATGCTACAACTGAATATTATTCAGCCTTAAAAAGGAAGGAAATTCTGACACATATGCAACATGGATGAACACTGAGGACATAATGCTAAGTGAGATAAGCCCGACACAAAAAGACAAATACTGTATGATTCTACTTATATGAAATACCTAGAGAAGTCAAATTAATGGATATAGAGAGTAGAATGGTGTTTGTCAGGGGCTGGGGGGAGGGAGTTGTTGTTTAGTGGGTATAGAAATAGAGTTTCAGTTTTCTGCAAGATTAAACGAGTTCTGGAGATTGGTTGTATGTCAGTGTGACTGTACTTAATACTACTGAACTGCACATTTAAAAATGTACAGTTTATGTTATGCATATTTTACCACAATTAAAAAAAGAATATAATAAAAAGTCCTAGGAAATTAAAAATTCCTGTGGTTTCCAAATCTTTTTTCTTTAATTTATGACCTTGCATAATCCACTGAATGATTTTTGAACTGTAATAACCTTGGTATTAGGACATCAGGAATATAATTTATACAATTAGAAATATTATCTCTCCAAATGACCCTCTGCCCATCATCAAGACTGTGTAAAGAGGGTTGTGGAAAGGCTAAAAAAGGCTGCTGGAACTTATCCGTTTGCTGGAACACATAATGCGTATATCACTTTTCTCTGATCTTGGCCATGGTAGGGTACAGATCTCATTAAGTTTTTCACTATCCTTTCCTCAGTGTGTTTTCTTCACGGGTTTTCATTTCTGTCAGTCACTGTCACCTGGCACTTCCGGTCTCATCCCTGCTTGACAAGGGTAAGCCAGGTGATGATCTGCAGTTCTGTTCAGCTTTATTTTCCATAGATTTCTCCTGATAACCGTAGCATGAACTCTAGAGTATGTGTTAGGAACTGAAAAGAAGACAAAAGGTTTTTATTAGCATTTGTATTCCTCCATTCAGTAATTTTCTGAGGGACAAAAAGTGCCAATGTCCTCTATGAAAAAATATAGTTGGGAGAAAAGCATTTTTTTCTCTTTTGCCCTACATTAAATAAAATTCAAAGTGTAATCTTACTGATGACATCTGCCTTTTATGCTGTCTCCAAATCAATGTTTTTACTGTTTCCCTTTATCCACATTTTAGAATATAATTAAATATTCTGCTGTGGGGAATTGCTGCGGTTAATTTGCTCGTTAAGCTTCAGTAGACATTCTGGGAGTATTTGCATCTGCATCAGGTGTTAAAATAAAGATAGATAATGATTGCTTTTACTCAATTATTTTGTGTTGGATAGACATAAATATGACCAGTGTATATCTTGATTAAGCTCAGATCATAACGGAAAAATAAATGTAAATCCTCTGTGCTAATTATGGCCCTTCCTTTTCTACTGCACAGAGGATGATGTTGGTTAAGTGTTATCTCCTTTCAGAGCATTGTTAACCAACTCATTTGTCCAACTCAGCTGATACATTATTTTCTCGGTATTTGGAGACCGACATACTAAAAGACCACAGGGAACTTTATTTTGCTATTTTCAATAACTGGAGCAGATTATGAGTAGTTCCCTTAAACCAAAGTCCAAAGCTTTCTAACAGTTTGTAGGACCCATACCTTATCCTGAGTTAAGAGGTTCTGAAAATAAAGCAGCTTTCCAGAACTCATATTTGGGAACAGTTAGCAGGATAAGGATACCACCTGCACATCGTAAAGTCCGTTCTCGCCATGAAACAAGATGGCAATTCCTGCTAAGCTCTAGGGATGGAGTGAGCAGAGAGAGATCACTGACATGGAGGGGATGGAGGGGAGAAAGTGAAAACTGAGGATGGGCCTGTGTGAAGCACAGTCCTTTCCCATAAGTTCACACATCAAGGACAGACTTGGGTCCGGCTCTAGGGAGGGGTCAGTATGGACATTCTTCTCTGCCAGGGAGAGTTAAAGGTACATTCTGATAGTTCCTTTTCAGTGATGGCAATGCTCTGTATCAAAAGACAATCGCATTATGAATTTGCGTTTCGTATCAACGAAAGGGCCACCAGAGAATTGAGGCCACAGAAACACAGACTGAATTCTGCAGGAACCAGCTGGAATTGAGAGCTAGGGTTCTTCCTCCAAAGAGAGCTTTGAGCAAGAACTAGGATCTGGCTACCTGAAGAAAATGTTTTCAGAGCCCAGTTACAAATGTACCGGGATGCCCGTGCTCGCTGATCCAGGGAGGAGGTGGCAGCTGGAATGGGGTTAGGACAGGTAGGACTTGCATGAAGCAACGTGAGGTAAGATTGAGAAGGGGATGGGCTTGATTTTTCTCCCCTAGTCCTTTCTCCCACCCTGTAGTCAAGTCATTTGACTCCCACCTGCTGATCTAACCTTACCTGAATTCCAAGGTTTATTTTTGACTTTAAATCAGAGGTCCCTGTAGGACAGGGTTTCTTGACTTGGCAGTAAGTCATTCCTGCTGATTAGGGGGCAGTGATCTTTTAGTTCTGATAACTGAGCTTCACTGTCTCAGTAACTTTCTGGAACTCTATTGTCTTCTTCTTAGAGCCCCCAAAGTTATACAACAATTACTTATTGAGCACCTACTATCTACCAGTCATAGGGAGTACAGCAGTGAGTAAAACAGATAAAAATCTCTCCCTTCCCGTGATCTCTAACTCAGAGGTTCACCTGTCTGCTGCTGGTGTCCTTATGCTGAAGCTAATTGATCTGTCTTGATTGCAAGCCTCTTCACCTGTGGGTCCCTTATGGCTGCCATTCCATCCAGGTGTTTGATTCCCTCCTTTTAGATTTCCTACATCTATCCGACTGTTCTGCTGCTACCCACCTAGGCTCTGGCTCTCTGACTCTCATTCCAGCACTGGCTTTGCCCCACTCACTCCCCACCCTTACCTCTGTGAGCACACCTGCTTCCAGGTGTGTCTTCCCGAGTCCGCCTCATTCATCCTGGTTAACACGATCCAGGACGTAATGCCAAAAGGATGATCGTTTTCCAAGTGCAGTGTCATGAGAAAGTGTGTGGGCTGGAGACACATCTCGATTCAAATCCAGCTCCACTATTTAGCAAGTAAGCCGAAACAAGTTGCTTAAACTTTCTGAGTCTGTTTCATTATATGTGAGTTGCTCAAAATCAGGGTATTTGAGAGGTCTAAAAGGGAGACCACACATCACAGAACTCAGTGATGGTTCTGTCTCCTTTGGACAGCCTCTTTGTATCATTTGATAGTGACAATAACCACGGAGAGAAAACAGAGCAGGGGTAGAATTCCTATTCTGCAGATATAAAAACTAAGCCTCAAGAGGGTTGTGAGTTACATCAAATAGTTATTGGTCAGAGGAGGAACTAGTATGAAAAGCCAAGACTTCTAACTCTGTTCAGTGCTTTTTTTCATTAAACAGTACTGCTTTTACCCGCCCAATAAATAAATAAATAAAATGAAACAATATAAAACTGCAAAAACAATTCTACCACTACTTATTATATTTTTAAAAATCTTGGTTAAAATGGCTAAATAGCTTGTGATTCTTCTTTGCTTACTGTCAACTTTTTCTTGTTAATCTGAACATAAATACTATGTAGGAAGGAATAAGAGTCATTGTTCAATAACCAAAATGTATTTAGTTTTCACCACGTAGCAGGTCCTGAAAGTATTTTAAATGTTGACTCATTTACATTCCTTATCCACATTTTAGGATAATAGAACTGAAATAAAGAGAACTTAACAGGAGCCTGTGTTTACAGAGCTAGCAAGTGGTTGATTGTGTTTGACTAAAGTCTGCCTGGCATTGGAGATTAAAACTGCTTATTTTCTTAATTATCTCTTTATATAAATATTGAGTATACTTTTAATTTA
This sequence comes from Globicephala melas, assembly GCF_963455315.2. Lineage (NCBI taxonomy): Eukaryota > Metazoa > Chordata > Mammalia > Artiodactyla > Delphinidae > Globicephala > Globicephala melas. The sequence continues at coordinate 52,922,373 of NC_083331.1, forward strand.
TTGCTATCTGTCTTAGCATTTTATACTGGTAAGTTAAATATCTGTTTATACTAACTTGGAACGAAGAGCACAGAGCCAGCACAAAGTGAAAAGAGGACTTTGGGTTTCCAACTTACTGCTAACAGGAACAAGCTTAAAATTCTACTCTGCTATAACCTTGGGCTATTTTTATGGAAAAGGAAGGATGACTCAGAGGGTAGAACCAAGAGCACAGAGCCAGGAGTTACAGAGAATTATTCCCAGGGAGTAGGACTAGACTGGGCTATAATCAAGAAAGTGGTCCTAGCATGGGCTAGGTGGCAGACAGAAGAGGAAGGGAGGAAAAGAACTGTAAAGGAAACAAGCACATCACTTATTTCATATGATTTTATAGTCTTTGTGCAAGAAAGGATTTTTTAAGACGTTAAACATTCAAACCATACATAGAATAATTGATGAATTACCACATTAAAATGAACAACTTTTGATAACTACAAAGAAAATGAAAAGATGAGCAAAAAGCTGGGAGAAGATATTATGAACATCTACAACTACAAAGGATTGGTACTGTAAATATATAAAGAGTTCCTACTAATAAAGAAGAGAGACATACACAAATTTCCTCAATAGTAAAGTAGGTAAGACATGAACAAACTTGTCTTTTATAGAAAAGGATACTTGACTGGCTGACACACATATGAAAATGTTTACTTTTATTAGTAATCACTAAAATGAAGCATAAAACTCCAATGAAATACCATATAATACTTACCAAACTGGCAAAAATGAAAAGTTAGATAGTACCAAGTGTTGGAAAGGATGTGGATCAATGGAAACCTCATCCACTGCTGGTGGGAGTGTTAACTGGTAGAGTCTCTTTGCAAAAGAGTTTACCTCTATCCAGTAAAGGTAGAATTTGTGTTTAGGACCCTTTGATAAAACTCCTGGAAGAATTCCTGCACGGCAACATTATCAGACATGTACAAGAATGTTCATAGTAGCATGATTCTGAGGAGTTAAGAACCAGAAAAAAACCCCTAAATGTTCACCAACTATAGAATGTATAAATAAATTCTGGTGTATTTGTACTATATAGCAGTATATATAAATGAATGAAAGCTACAATGTCAACATAGATGAATCTTAAAATATATTAAGTGGAAGAAGCAAATCATGTAAGCATGCATATTCCATGATTTTATTTATGTAAAGCTCAAAGCTGACAAAACTAACAAATTGTTTAGTGATCCACATATACAAAGTAAAACTATAAAAGGAAAGGAATGATTAATAAATTCAGGATGGTGATTGTCCTTGGAGGGAAGGGAGAGGTGTTCAAGGAGGGGCACCCAGGAGTCGTGTGCTATATTGGTGACATCTATTTCTCTATATACATTCTATATAAAATGTATACAAAAGAATGTTTTATATACTATTTGGTAGGTAGATTATAAAAACATTTTTTAATGAAAGAAAAATATTGCCTGGAAAATAGCTATTTATTAAAAACCTCTTGCTCTTGTAGCTTTGTGACAAAAGCATAGACTATAGTCTCTCCCTAGTTTGTTACTTAAAATGACCCAGGATTTTTTAAAAGAAGACATTTCACTGTTTAAGAATGGGGTCATGAGTTTTGAAGCTGTTTCTCTGATCAAGAGAAAAAAAAAAAGTGAAGATAATAACTTGGCTTTGGTTCCATCCCACACTTAAGTTACTAAAGAACATTAGTCCACACTCGGCCATCTGCCATGCAATGTGCAACCAGGGCAGGGAAAGTAACTTCTGTGAATTCAGAGACTTATCTCTTTGACATTCTGGCCCAGAAAAGAGAAACAGAAATATAGTACTGTCCATTGAGCCAACATTTTCCCACAGTCTGTTTCAAATTTCATAGCTTTTGTTACAAGTAAGTTGATAATATCAGTCCTATTCCCAGTGGGCAAATGTTAATGTCATTTAAATAGAATACGAGGAGGGGATTTGATGAACCAAAAAACTTGCTGAAGGTATTGAGACATTGAAAGCGGAGAATGCAAGAAGAAAGCAAAGATTCTTTGCCCCACCATTTTGCAAATTATTTAACCGTGTGCTTGAGGGAGGGAAAGCAAAGAGGGTCTGTCTTTAATTATTTTGCTTTACTGTAAGTAGGTGTAACTCTCTCTAGAACACCGATTTTATTTTCTTTCCTCTTTCTCTTTCTCTGTCTTTGCTTTATTCCTTCCAATCTAAAATAATTCCTCTGAATATTCTTAGTTATAAGAATTGGATAGGGACAAAGTCAAGGTTAAAGATTAAGTGGGGTGGTTATAGATTTGTTTTTCCCTTTTGTTTCAAATACTGATCACCGCAGGCTGGGTGTGAGAATAACTTTTTTCACTGCCACTTGCTTCAAGACTTAGAAACAGAATAAGCAAAGTATGTGACCTAAATTGTGGCTTTCCGATAGAAAGACTTTCTGTCAATTATCTTTTGTAAGTATTAAGTCAATGTTAAATGAGTGACAGAACTTGAGGAAACAAGAAAATGGGAATGTAATATGGTCTTTTTTGATGTATGAGGTCCTGTTCTCACAAACACAGACGTGGCTGTGTTTCTTCTATTCATATCTGCGTGCATGTCTGTGCAGCACAAAGTGAAGGCGATATTTGATGAGTATTTAGGATATTTTATGCACTACTAATTTGAATGCTTGGACTTACTACTTTTTGTTTGGTCGTGTAAGAGGATAAAAACATCCATGTTCTAAATTCTAAAATGTCATTCTGTGGTTTGGAAATAAGATTTTTTACGGTATTTCAGTTATAGGTAGTAAAATAAATAATTCTGCATGGTTGCTAAAAGGAATAGCAAATGCATTGTATCAATTATTTTTTAAAAGACCTCTACTCATGCCAAACAAAGAGTCACAGTAATTCTACTTTTCTTCTTGTAGAAAACAATTGGGATAGATTGAAATTTCCTAGGAATTTTTGACTGCAAAACAAGTTTCCATATGAAACCTGATTGATTCTCCAAAACCATATTCTAATTAGAAGAAATGGAATTTAAGAGATTGAAAAATGATTATCAACATGGGATGATACATCAGCAAAAATAGTTTCTATTGGCTTGAAAATTTTACCAATCAGAATGTATTTCCAAAAAAAAAAAGAATGTATTTCCAGAAAACTATTAAAATATGCAAATTACTTTGGGCAAATAAGACATTAATTACAAACATAGATATTAGCATTCCAGCATGAGTTTGTTTCTCAAACTCAGGAGCAAAAGTGAGAGAAAAAAAACGTGAATAAGTGAGCATTCACAATAGGATAAGAGAGAATTAGAATAATTGCAGTGAGAATGAGCCAGCTTGGCACTTTGCTTTTAGATCCTTTGTTACTCTTCTTGCAGGGTTTTCCATTTTAACATGGGATCAAACTTTTAAATTAAAGGGATTAAGCTCTTATTGGGGGGATTTCAGGCTTCACCCAGTGGGTGAGAGAGTTATCTGGGGAAGATATTGAGGCATTTTTCATGTCCCTAAACTCACACAGAGGAGGCAGCTACTTATTCTCTTTCTGAGAGATGATTATAAACTTCAGACTCATTATCTTCTGCAGTTTGTAAACAGGCTCTGAAGGCAGTTTCCAGGAAAGAGTTCTAAGTTGAAACTGGTGGTTAGGGGCTAACTAGCCCCCTGAAGTATACTTTGAAGCACAATACCATATGTTCTGGTATATCTGATAAGAGTCCCATTCAAATATTTCCACCTCTCAGGAAGATTGCCACATGGAAACAAGAATAGGAAGAGTTTTGAAGAAGGAGAAAAAACTGTTTGAGTTTGGCTCTCATGCTTATTAGTTGGGTGACTTTAGTCTCAAAGCCTCTCTAAGCCTCAGTTTCCATACCAGTAAAATGGGAATAAAATCTTTTGTGTGGGGGTGGTCTGACATTTATTAGAAAACATTTCCTGAGCTAACACAGTGGGTCGTAACAGAATTCTGATATTTAAGGAAGAATGAATGACACTGACCGTGTCTTGCTCAGAATAGGCAAACAGTGAATGCAGTATTGGTACCTGTGATGTCAACCCAGACCAATTACTGGGCATCTTCAAATAATTATCAAAAATGGGTTAACAGAGCTTCCCTGGTGGCACAGTGGTTGAGAGTCCACCTGCCGATGCGGGGGACGCAGGTTCGTGCCCCGGTCCGGGAGGATCCCACATGCCGCGGAGTGGCTGGGCCCGTGAGCCATGGCCGCTGGGCCTGCGCGTCCGGAGCCTGCTGCTCTGCAGCGGGAGGCGCCACGATGGTGAGAGGCCTGCGTACCGCAAAAAAAAAAAAAAAAAAAAGGGTCAACAAAATTATTTTTCATTGATGTGGTCCTCAACTGAAACAATGTTAAAGAGGAATAGATCCTTCCTCAAGCAAATCCTTAATCCCATTGGCATTATCTGCATATCTGATGCTTATTGGTACTTTATATTAATATCATAAAATTGATGCCATTTTTATTCCCTGAATTGGGATTTTTGTAATTGCTTTTCTAACAGTGAAGCCTGTATATAATTCCATGCTACCTTAATTAAGAACCATGGGTGTGTCCAAGAACACTGCATGTGAGGCCATCATTGATATTTGTTTATTTTCACACCTAGCTCCTGGCATGGGTCAGCATGGTTTGTCAAGGCTGGTCCTTGCATCAGTGCTGAGGTGTTGCCCCCTCAGCCCAGAGCTACTGTATGCAGGTTGGTTGCCCCTTATCCTCTCTGGTCACCCACCTAGAGATCAGGTTGCATTAACCCTCTGAATACAAATAGTTGGTTCTTTCTCTTATTGTCATGCGTGATAGCATACTGGGTAGGGTTTAGACATTAGACACCCAATGTCTGTTTAGCTTTCCTGGGTGAAGATGTTCCTCCCCACAACAAGGCAATCAAAATCATTTCTTACTTGCTAAAGCAGAGAAAATCAAAGTACAGTAATTTCCCTACACATACATGAACGAGTCCTGTTCTGAGAGCGCGTTCGTAAGTCCAACAAAGTTAGCCTAGGTACCCAACTAACACAGTCGGCTATATAATACTGTACTGTAATAGGTTTATAATACTTTTCACACAAATAATACATAAAAACCAAACACAAAAAATAAAGAAAACATTTTTAGTTTCACAGTACAGTACCTTGAAAAGTACAGTAGTACAGTACAACAGCTGGCATACAGGGGCTGGCATCGAGGGAACAGGCAAGAAGAGTTACTGACTGGAGGAGGGAGAGGAGGTGGGAGGTGGCAGAGCTGAAGGATCGTCAGCAACAGGAGACGGAGGGCAAGCTGCAATTTCACTCACGCCTGACGTGGATGGCACAGGTTCTGGCTCCTTGCTGGATTCAATTCTATCGACCTTCTTGAAAAAACGATCTAATGATGTCTGGGTAGTAGCTCTTTTTTTCTCATCATAGATGACACAGTAGCACTGGATTGCATTCTGAACAGCTGTTACAACCTTTGTGTACCGTTCTACGTTTGGGTCCTGTGCCTCAAAAATAAAGATACTGTACTACTGTACAGTAAAGTACACAAAAGCACAACCACTTGTAGAGGATGCACGCACGTGACAATGTACCCCAGACATGTGAGCTAACTTACGTGATTGGACAGGTGATTGCACGGTCGCATCTTTGAAAGTTTGCAACTTGAAGGTTCAGACACAGAAAGACAAATATCATATGATATTGCTTATACATGGAATCTTAAAAAAAGTGTACACATGAACTTATTTACAAAACAGAAGTAGAGTCACAGATGTAGAAGAAAACTTATGGTTACCAGGGGATGGGGGGAAGGGATAAATTGAGAGACTGGGATTGATATATACACACTACTGTATATAAAATAGATAACTAATAAGAACCTGCTGTATAGCACAGGGAAGTCTACTCAATACTCTGTAATGGCCTATGTGGGAAAGGAATCTAAAAAAAAAGAGTGGATATATGTATATGTATAACTGATTCACTTTGCTGTACACCTGAAACTAACGTAATGTTGTAAATCAACTATACTCCAATAAAAATTTAAAAAATAAAGTTATATCAAAAAAGAAAGATACTACCTTTAGAAACTTGTTGCAAAAGCCAAAGGCTGGAAAAGAGAAACTTAATTCTTCCCTTTCTCTTGGTGCTCAAAGCCATTCCATCAGCAAGTCCTGTCAATCTCCCTCCAAAGTACATCTCAGCTCTGCTCTGAGCTCCATCTGTCTGCCACGATCATATTCCAAGATACCATCCTCTCATCCTTGAGCCACTGAATGCCTCTGTGCCTTCATCTGTTCCCTCTCCCCCTCTGTTCTCCTTAGCACAGGGAGACTAATCTTTTAATACATGTGATCACATCACTTTCCTGTTTAAAAAACCTTTCAGGGGATCCCAAATGTAAACCAAATAGAATCCAAACTCCTCCATGATTGGACCTTGGTACTTCTCCAAACACATCTTTGCTCCTCTCCCCCACCCTGCTTCAGTTCCATGGATTCCCTTCCCCTTCCTTGTTCCTGTCTGTCTCTTTCTTGGTCCAGAGACTCCCACCCACAAATACCACCACTTTTTTCTCACTGCTGACCCAGCATTTCTCAGGTCTTGGCTTAAATGACACCATAGAGAGGCTTTCCTGACAGCCCTGTCCAAGTAGGTTTCCTCCTCCCATGTCTCTACATCTGCCACTTGCATTTCTTATATTTTACCATTTGTTTCCTTTGTAGCACTTATTATCTGAAAGTATACACTTATTTGTTGGTGAATAGACTAACCTCTATAAGGAGAAGCAGCCTGTTTGGTTTGGAAGTGCTTGGCAGATAGTAATGATCCATAATTAATTATCTATGGGATAAAGGCATCAAAGAAACAGAACTCTAGACACAGAGAGGACTAGGGGACTGTGCCAGCAAATAGGCCCAAAACCTGAGGCCTAGAGGAAGAAGCATATTCAGTAAGACAGTATTTCCTAGTGGAAGGAATACTGGATGGAGAATGAGAGGTCTGATTTCAGCTCTTGGCTCTGCCATGTAATAGCTGCATTAATTGAGTGAGTACTTAACCTGCCTATGATTCTGCTACTTCATTTTTATGAAGGGAATAGTAATGCCTCCTCTACGCATGAATTATTGCAAAGATTATATAAGACTGATGCCCATGAAATTGCCACGCAAAGTTAAGTCATTACTCAGATATAGAGGCAAAGAGCCAGTTATAGGAATTGTTTAAGGCGGGGACTTTGTCACGGCAGCTGACCGAAGGCCAAACACGAGTCCTGGTTATAGGACCAGAGCCTGAGTGGCTGCAGGTGTGACTGACCTTGAGTTTCCAGAGCTACTTAATTCAGGATCCTCAGTTTTCATTGTCAGGGTCAGAATTTGTCTGCAGTTTCGCTGACAGGATGAAGGTATCTCTGTGGGTCCCAGGGCTCTGGCTATAGGTTTGAGAAGACCTCAGAGGAAGGAATTCCACAACCATCCTCCTGGTCCTTTTTCTCCCCTCCATGTACTCAGGCTCTCCTCATGCCGCTTTCACGCTACCAATATCTTCTCTAAAGAAAGGAGTAGAGAGTCGTTCACGATGTAAATAACTGAACAGCTGGAAGCACGTTTACCTTGTAACAGGTGGTCACAGTCTGAACCTAAATAAAAGACTTTGTAAAATTTCAGGCATTGCCCAATGAATTGGAAGGCATTTGGGAATAATTCGCTTTGTGTGTCTCCTCATCCCTATAGGTTTGTGCTTGCGGCAGAGGGGGCGCTCACTTGTCTCTTAGAATTTGTGTTCCTCCTTCCAAGGTGTAGACGCCATGGAAGTGGCTTCCCAGTAAGGACTGCCTGTGAGAGTCCCCTTGACTCTAGTTCCCTTGCCCATGCGTGATGTGTGTCACTTCAACGCCAAGGCATCTAATCAGGGCTGTACCTTCTTCATGCTTCCTGTCCCTTCCCACTGCTGAATGCAGATGATGACATGTTTCTAAGGAATGGGAGAAGGGGAGAGCCATGGCCCGGGCAGAGCCTGGGTCCTTGACTCCTCGTGTGATGGAAAGCTCATTGCTGTCCCAGAACACACACCCTGGACTGCTAGATGAGTGAGAGATAAACTTGTGTTGGGTTGAACCATTGAATTTGCATACTTATTTGTTACAACCACTGGTGTGGTAACTGACACAGAAAGTACATCCTGAGATTAAAATTGAAGACAGGAAGCAATTCTGTTTAATATTCAAATTAGAAGATCTCTAATCATATCATAAGTAAACATTGTATGACAAATTATTTACTGCCCAAACAGATGTCAGCACCAGTTATGTAATCGAAAGATCACCGATGGGGGTTAATAACTTCCCAAGATGAAAATACCTATCAGCCTTAGCAGAATAAAATGTGCTAATACATAAATCAGTTTGGAGACTTTTTTCTCCATCTCCTAAGAAGGTGACCAAACTGCCGAAGTTGAATTACGAAAACCTGTAAAGCAAGTTAAAGGCTTGCTTTGTAATCTTTGTATCCATCAGACAATGATGATTTATTTTTATTTTTGACATTGCATCTTCCTGTCCTTCTTTTCTTTGTCTGCCTTATTGTTTCTAATATTACTTTGAGAGTAAGCCAGAAGGTGGTAAAAGCCTATGTTTCTCCAAGTCACGGAAACAGCTGACATCCTGTCTCTATTAATGAGTAATAGACAGGTGGATATTTACCAGTGGCTCCAGCTGAATTATGACAAGACCCGTCATGAGCTAGGCTGGGAGGCTTGTCTACTGGGTGAGTTAGGCTGGTTCAACAGAACAGCTTCTGGGTTTCTCAGCAAGTGGGGACAGGTTTGTACGTTGCTGGCTGTCTCTAAATAGTCTTAACAGTTGTTTTTGTAAAAGGCCTTACAATTATTCTCTCTGCTGATGTTTGTTCTGTAGAAAATCTCTGTTAGGTCTTGTGTAGGTGAAGCTAAACCATGCAGAGTTTCAAAAAAATCGCCGAGGATTAACACCGGCATTAGAATTCAGTGTTTCTGAGAATTCTACATGTTACTGAGGCCCCTGGCAAGAAACTGGCTTTTTCCCTTGGAAGCTACACTAATAACGGCAGGGCGAAACAGTGAGTCTTCTTGGTGACACACAGAAATCATGCAGCTTGTTAAAGTGTTACCTGGGTGCTTCCCTGGTGAGGCAGTGGTTGGGAGTCCACCTGCCAATGCAGGGACACGGGTTCAAGTCTTGGTCTGGGAAGATCCCACATGCCACGGAGCAACTAAGCCCGTGCGCCACAACTACTGAGCCTGCGCTCTAGAGCTCGTGTGCCACAACTACTGGACCTGCGAGCCACAACTACTGAAGCCCGTGTGCCTGGAGCCAGTGCTCTGCAACAAATGAAGCCACCGCAGTGAGAAGCCCACACACCACAGCAAGGAGTGGCCCCTACTCGCTGCAACTAGAGAAAGCCTGCGCGCAGCAACGAAGACCCAGCGCAGCCAAAAATAAATAAATGAAAGAAATTAAAAAAAAAAAAGTGTTACCTGGGTGAAATCTGTATATGGTAACCTTAGTTTAGAAAGCATCCAGGGTTTACAGGTATGATTCATTCTTTCATCAAGCTCTTCATCATTGAGCAGGTGTGAAGTATTATGCTGTCAGAAAGGCGGTGGACACAGAGTGGTTTGCTGAAGGGGTTGTTCACATCCAGTGTTCTCTTACTTCTGCCTCATCTACCCGAATGCACTACAGTGGAGGGAGGCACTGTATTTGGGAGTTACTCCCTAGGCCACTCTCAGTGTGTTATCAAGCCTGAAGTACATCTCATAAATATATGTCAATAAATATACAACGGAATATATGAACCAAGGAGGCAAGGTTTGAAATGACGGGATTGTAGAGTGTATTGTCAAGACTCCTCTTTCATTAATATCAAACTCTGGATTGTGCAACTCCCACATAATTCTTCTTGCAGGTAGTTTCTTTTATTCTTTTTTTTGAATTTTTGAATTTTATTTTATTTTTTATACAGCAGGTTCTTATTAGTCATCCATTTTATATGCATCAGTGTATACATGTCAATCCCAATCTCCCAAGTCATCACACCACCACCCCCTGCAGCTTTCCCCCCTTGGTGTACATACGTTTGTTCTCTATGTCTGTGTCTTTATTTCTGCCCCTGCAGGCAGTTTCTTAAATTGGGTCAACCTTGCTTTTGTATGCAGATATTTTGCACACTTGCAGTCCAGCATATTTAATAAATAATAGCAAAACTCCCTTGTGTTGTAAGGTGGGAACTCAATAACCCTATAACCCTCCATAACTTTGCCAATGACAAAAAAGGTGAAAACAGTTGTTTGGGGATTAAATAATATAGCAAAAAGAATAATAGCATTACCTTGATAAATATAAAGAAAAATGAGTTGCACAGGGGAATTGAAGGAGAAGAAGAACAAAACCTAGGCTATACGTGTCTTCTAACATGGTGGCACAATTCCTGGAATGCTAGTGTTGACTCGTTGGTCTCTATCCTAGAGAAGAAAGATGTTGACTGTAGGTTAAGGGTGCAATTTAGATTTTTCAGTTTGAGTCTTTATATTGAATATTTTAGAAGAAAGGCATCTGATCTAATTCAAAAACCATGGGCTCTAACTTCGTTCAGACTTCTGTTTATATATGTGGCTTTGTCACTCACCAGTTCTGTGAGTTTGGATTTAATCTCTCATTCAGTTTCCCTGTTTATAAAATACTTATTTCTACCCTCATTGTAAGGTACCCTTACACTAATTATTATTTTATTGCATTTAACTATGTAGTTTGACTAGTCTTTTTGAGAGTAAATTGTCTTAGAAGATATGTGAGAGAGTATATTTTTCCTTGTTTCATGATCATTTTGAAAGATTTTTAACATGTCAAGTACCATTATTCTGTTATTTACTCAACTTTAACAAAAAAGCTACATATTATCCATTATGTAATAAGTCATGTAAAATATATGAGTTAGGGTTGCTTGTGGTGGACGCTCACTAGCTCGTTACATAGCCTTCATCCCAAGCCTAGTGGCTGGAGATAGCAAAGCAATAAGAAGCAACAATCTTAAAGCTAGAGAGTAAGTCTACTCTGGAATATTAATATGGGTCAATTTAATTGAAATAGATGTATAGCATCTGCAAATTTATGCATACATACAAACCTATTTCCTTAGAGAGCACGGCTGTCTGCTGTCTGTAGTAGCTATAAATATCACGTGAGAGGACTTTATTTAGTAAACAAATGGTGCTTTAGATTGAGTTGGTATGTCAAAATCAAGCCTCTTATTTCTAAAATTTTTTTAGTAGTTGGTAATTTTACTGATGCTTAAATAGAACTGTGGGGGAAATGTTGTCTAGGACAGTATTTCTTAATCTTATTTTCTTAATGAAAGTTATTTAAAAAAAACTTTTTCAATGGAAAATTTCAAGCATGCTAAATAGAACAGTGTAATGAACTTTCCCATACCCATGACCCAGCTTCAATAATTATTATTTCTGGGTCTAATCCTGTTTCATCTATTCCCTCATCAATTCCCTCTCCCCAGGTTCTAAAATTTTATTTTTTAGAACAGTTATAGATTTACAGAAAAATTGGGAAGATGTTACAGAGTTCCCACATACCTCACACCCAGTTTCCCCTGTGATTAATGTCTTATATTAGTATGATGCATTTGTTATAAATAATGAACCAGGACTTCCCTGGTGGCGCAGTGGTTAAGAATCCGCTTGCCAATGCAGGGGACACAGGTTCGAGCCCTGGTCCAGGGAGATCCCACATGCCACGGAGCAACTAAGCCCATGCACAACTACTGAGCCTGCACTCTAGAGCCTGCGAGACACAACTACTGAGCCTATGCATCACAACTACTGAGGCTGCGCGCCTAGAGCTGGTGCCCCGCCACAAGAGAAGCCACTGCAATGAGAAGCCCGCGTGCTGCAGTGGAGACCCAGTGCAGCCAAAAATAAATAAATTTAAAAAAATGAACGAATATTGATGTTAATATCAACCAAAGTCCGTAATTTATTTAGTTTTTCTTAGTTTTTACCTAATGTCCTTTTACTGTACCAGGTTTCCCTCCAGGATACCATATTGTAGTTAAAACTGTTCTAACCACTTCACTACACTGCCTCTTGTCACCATGATCATAATGGTCACAGTCTGAATGACCTCAGAAACCCTGCCATCCTCCAGGGCTTAATTCTTCCTTTATGACACATTGGATTCATTTCCTCCTGTTTTCATCATTCATGAAAGTATGCAGCACAAGGCTTGAGTTTCCAAGTAATTTGTCTACCAGATATGTCCTTTTAGGGCCCAGATAAAGGAATATAAAGAACCCAAAGGCACCAAGTTTCAAGGAAATCTGGATTTGGGGTTAGTTGAATGAGTGATCTCCTGCAGTACAAAACCATGAGCAGCCTACTTCTGCAGCGGAAGTGGTGTATACAGTTCCTCTTCATAAATGAAGATGACAAATTTGACCTTTGTGGCTGCAACTCCACTGTAGAATCTTCCTTGTTGTTTAAGTGGGAACCCCATTTGCTCATTGGGGCTGTGTAAGAGCCTGGAAGAGAGACTTTCTAATGGAGAAAGATACCCAGACAACTCAATATCTTAAGGAAAGACCTTTTCCTGTGAATGGTGACTAAGGAGGAGTAGACCTGGTCAAAGACCTGTCATGGTCCTGGCTCTGCCACTCAAAGGCAGTCAGTTCATGTTTCTTTCTGGTCTACACATCTGAAAAAAATCCTAAGATGGGCTAAGATGTCATGGGTAAAAACTGAGGTTGGATGTAACCTTACTGGAAGGTTCACATTTCTAGCTGCATTTATTGGACACTTAGTGTGACGCGGGCCATGCTAAGCAATTTACCTACGTTATCTTACTTGATCCTCATAACTTAATGAAGTTAGACTCATGTGCCCATTGTACAGATGAGGAAATTGAGGCGTAGACTGGTGAAACAACTTAAAATCGTACTAGTCAGGCTGGTACTCAGAACTAGATATGTGATTGTAAAGTTTCAACAGGTAATTCTTGAGTACCTACTAGCTAAGCACACAGTAGGTACTCATACAATAAAACTTACCTTCTAAGTACCAAATATAGTGCTAGGTACTGGGGATGTTAAGAGGAATAAAAGAAAACTCCAGCCCTTAGGAGGAATGTATCATCTTCCTTGCAGGTCACGACCCTCACCTTTCATGTATCTTTCCACCTACACATTCATCTTCACCTGTGATGGCATTCCTTTTTTAAAAAAAATTTTATTTATTTATTTTAAATTTTGGCTGTGTTGGGTCTTCGTTGCTGTGCACGGGTTTCCTCTGGTTGCTGTGAGCAGGGGCTACCCTTCGTTGCGGTGCTCAGGCTTCTCATTGCGGTGGCTTCTCTTGCTGTGGAGCATGGGCTCTAGGCGCGCGGGCTTCAGTAGTTGTGGCATGCGGGCTCATTAGTTGTGGCTCGCGGGCTCTAGAGCACAGGCACAGGCTCAGTAGTTGTGGTGCACAGGCTTAGGTGCACCGTGGCATGTGGGATCTTCCCGGACCAGGGATGGAACCCGTGTCCCCTGCATTGGCAGGCAGATTCTCAACCGCTGCGCCATCAGGGAAGTCTGTTATTCCTTATATACATATTTCACACTCATGTAAATAGATACACACACCTGCTATCTTCTTTCTTTATGGTTTCCATCAGTAGGAGAGAGAAAATGTAGTGGGTCATGACAAACATGGATAACTTAACACACATGTCACCCAAAGGGACCTCTGATTCATGCTGACCTATTGGAGCCTCAGTTTCCCTAGCTGTAGAAAGGATAAATTATCTTTGGCAACTATTGTCTAGCGAAACATAGATAGTTTATGCTTAGAAGCATCCCTAGGGATGAATATTCATTAAATATTTTGTAGTTCGGAGCATTGTAATGTATAAGCTTTCTTACTGTGACTTATTACCCAGTTCATTTCCCTATGTCTCATCTCCATTGATACTAGAATATACTTTTCAAATTCGTAAAAGCAGGCCTGTGATTTTACAGAGTCACAAAAATATAAGCATGCTATCGTTGTTTAAAAATGTGAGATACTCATTTATCAACTTGGATCAGGTCCAATCACTTGATCCATTATGAGCTTTCCTACCTTCTAATCTCATTACTTGGTCCTGGGGTTTTATATCACTCAGAAACCCAGGCACAAAGAAGCTCTCATTAGACAATTGTGGCTAAAAATATGGTTTGTGTAATCAGACACCCTGTGTTTAAACTATAGTTCTACTACATTTGAGCAGTTGATTTGGACACTTTGTTTAATCTCAAATCTCAATTTTCCCATTTATAAAACGAGGGTAATAGTACTACTTTATAGTGCTGTGAAGAAGATAATAAGATGTGCTTATCAGTACCTGCCACAAATAAGTAATAAATATTAGTCATTATTAATGTTATTTAAAATAATATCAAGTTATTAAGGTGTATAATATATACTATAGTTTTATCTTGTGTAAATTGATTTTGATGCTCTTGGTCTAATTTTTTTCCTTTTATGATGATTTATTCATTGAAAAATTATTTTATTTCTGCTACAGTGTTCTCGATGTGCTTGGTGTCATGGAAGAAAAAAAGGAATAAGCTAGTTTCTGCCCTGAGCAATTGATAGTTTGCTACAAGCTTAGGTAGACACATACTAAACATTTATGCAAAAACAAGACAGTATGGGATCATTAATGTCACTGATCTGTGCTTCTGAAGCTTTAATGTGCATGTGGATCACTTGGGGATCTTGTTAAAAAGCAGCTCCTGACTGTATATTACAATATCTTGTAATAACCTATAACAGAAAATAATCCAAAAAAGAATATATATATATATATTATATATATATATAATACTTAGAAGCATCCCTAGGGGTAACTATTCATATATATTATATAATATATAGATATTATATATATATATCTGAATCACTTTGCTGTATACCTGAAACTAACAAACATTGTAAATCAACTACATTTCAATAAAAATTAAAAACAAAATAAAATGAATTTTATAAATGTTAAAAAAAAAAATGCGGCTCCTGATTTGGCCGGTCTGGGCTGGGGCTGAGAGTCTGCATGTCTAACAAGCCCACAGGTGATGCTGTTACTGCTGGTCCTGAGAATACACTTTGAGTAGCACAGTCGATGCTGCAGGATTTCCAAAAAGCCAGAGATCAGTGTTGACCCCACCTTGTCCATATATTAACAAAAGAAAGAAAGCAATCGTGTGCTTTTTCTTAAATTTATTTATTTATTTTTGGCTGCATTGGGTCTTTGTTGCTGCGCGTGGGCTTTCTCTAGTTGCGGCGAGCGGGGGTTACTCTTCGCTGCGGTGTGCGGGCTTCTCATTGCGGTGGCTTCTCTTGTTGCACAGCGCGGGCTCTAGGCGCGTGGGCTTCAGTAATTGCGGCGCACGGGCTCAGTAGTTGTGACTCACGGGCTCTAGAGCGCAGGATCAGTAGTTGTGGTGCACGGGCTTAGTTGCTCTGAGGCATGTGGGATCTTCCTGGATCAGGGCTCCAACCCGTGTCCCCTGCATTGGCAGGCGGATCTTAACCACTGTGCCACCAGCAAAGTCCCAACACGTGCTTTTTCTACATCATTTCATAGGTAGAGATTTTACATTTTTTCATGACAATGAGAACAATTATTCTCTACCAGAAAGACCAGGGCAGGGTTTGACAACTCATGCACAGCAATCTTGCAAACCATAAAGCACAGAGTAGTCATATTTTTTTGTTTTCCTTCTCTTGGGTTCTAATTTTTCTGTAAATTTCTATACTATTAATTTTATTACACATGCTTTTGGCTGTAAGTCACCTCAAATCTTTACTTGAACGAGGTAACAATATAAACCAATGCCTTTAGTTCCATTGTTTTAGTCTGACAGAACTGGTTTCAAAAATTTGAAGGTTTTCAAACTGAGAGTTAAATCCAAGTGAAATAGACCACATGTTAAATAATTCGAATGATGCAGCATCTTTTATCCATTAAATCAGAGGCTCTTTCTATCTTTTTGTGGAGGGTTGGGAAGAAGAGCTATGTGTGAGAAACATGTGTTAAACACGATCTCTGTATATTTCCATTTAAGTATTAATAGAGATCAACTAACAAGCTCTGATATTGCTCTTTAGAAATGACAAGTAATACTGAGGACTAGAATCCTGGTTGGATGATTCTGCTGAAATATTTCTTTACGCTCAAGTGTTGGAATGTCAGTGAGCGTTGTCAAGACATTGCTGGGTTCAAAGGAGGGTGACTTGGGTGGATCTCCCTTATTTATCTCACAAACATCTCTGACCTATTCACTTTTATCTAAAGAGTTGCTATTATTTCTGCTTTTGTCCTACTTTACTTTCATCTTACATATCAGGGATTGAAATCCTGGTTCCTCTAATTGTGTCTGACATGAAGCTGTCAATCTTATCTGCGAGGCCTCTATTGAAATGTTCCAGATGTGTGGCAGACTCTAGGCTTGTAGGCGCGAATAGCCCCTGATTCTTAAATGGTCAGTGCATCCTCTCTTGCCCCAGCCTCCAGGGCTGTCCACCAAAGTCATGCGTGTAATGATAACTTCAAAGCACCTTTTTTATCCAGCCTTTTATTTTCTTCCTTCAGAAAATAACCAGCATAGTCTGTCATTTTCTCTTATTGGCAGTCTACATGTCTC
Organism: Globicephala melas; assembly: GCF_963455315.2. Taxonomy (NCBI): domain Eukaryota; kingdom Metazoa; phylum Chordata; class Mammalia; order Artiodactyla; family Delphinidae; genus Globicephala; species Globicephala melas. The sequence goes on from NC_083331.1 coordinate 52,939,078, forward strand.
CAGTTCCCAAGGGAGCACACAGATCAACCTCTCCCAAAGACTTTACATCTTCAACTCACCAGTCTAAGCTCCTATGAATTGGACTTAGGAGTAAAATTTTAAATATCATTTCCGTATTCACATGGGCCCAAAATCAAATACAAGTATGTTGAAGGGGCATGTCATAAACCCTGGATCATCTACACGCCCATTTATTGTTTGTAAGTGACCTTCTAAAATCTTAAATTGCCAGAGAGTTCTTGTTAGAGCCATTTACGTTTTTTTACAAGTGTTTCTCCTCCAGTCTCGGCAATGGGCAGATGTATAGACCGAATGATTCATTTTCAGGACATTCTCCTCTAATTGAACTGTATTCATCTTAGGTGCTCAGATCAATGTGGCTTGTCTGAAATCTAGCTGTACCCATTG